>NC_081158.1:6262640-6573144 GCF_012432095.1 Onychostoma macrolepis | reverse complement strand
AATATCAAGATATTATTTTTTTGTCAATATCGCACACCCCTAGTTGAAAACTAGTACTAATTAATGAATGAACGTATAATGAAAGTTGACATGAAGGTATATTTGGTATCTAATGACTTGCTGATCACATTTAATAGACTGCACTTTAATGAAAATACTTTGTCTTTCGTTAAACATGTTTTAAATTGAATTAAACGGTTTTGAGCATCATGTGTCTTCAGCGAATCATTCCGCGACTCATTTGATTCAATTGACTCGGAGTTTAAAAGCTCAGTTTCCCCATCACTGAACGCCAGGGACTGAATTCATGTTTATGATAAACTGATTCACAATATACGGAGTGACATGAGACGCAACTTTAGTTGTTAGTGGATGCGCTTTACTCACAAAAATAACGTTTATAAATATATACATTTGAGATAAAGAATTAAGTTGCAGTCAATTAAGTTATAGTCAAAAATAAACATTCGATTCTACACCGTTTATAAATCTTTAAAGTTGACTGAACGGTTTCTACACTTTAAATGCTTTAAACACAAACCTGTCTTCAGTCGAATCACAACAGACGCAGAGCGCGGCGCAGCCTTGTGACGTCACGGCACCACACCAAAATAAAAGTCCTGTTCGCACGCTGCTGTCTGAAATGTACATAGAACATGATAAAAGAGTCGACAGAAACGCAAATGTATTGGTGAAAAACATTTAATTGTATGTTGTCCAATTGTGTGCTGCAGCTTAGGAAACTATAACTAGAGTGTGAGATTTTGTCAAAAAGCAAAAATTGCAATGTTTAGGTGAAGAAGCCATTTATAAAGAAGCCAAGGTATAAATTAGATTAAAATGCAAATGTGACAAATGTGACCCTGCAGCACAAAAGCAGTCTTAAGTAACACAGGTATATTTGTAGCAATATCCAACAATACATTGTATGGGTCAAAATTATCCATTTTTCTTTTATGCCAAAAATCATTAGGATATTAAGTAAAGATCATGTTCCATGAAGATATTTTGTAAATTTTCTACTGTAAATATATCAAAGAACTTCATTTGGACAACTTTAAATGCGATTTTCTCAATATTTTTATTTTTATTTTATTTTTTGCACCCTCAGATTCCAGATTTACTAATAGTTGTAATTCAGACAAATATTGTTCTATCCTAACAAACCATACATCAATGGAAAGATTATTTATTCAGCTGATTTTTAAAAAGGGTGTATGAGTTTATAAATGAAATTTAATTCTTGTGTAAGTACTGAAATGCAAAAAAGTTAGTTTTTCTCATGTAAAAAATGTGGACATATAAAGTCTAAAAATACCTGAAAGTGTGAAATGTCTAAAAAATTATGATTGATGAGATTAATTATATTTTAATAATCTTTCAACAATTATTGACATTATTTGGGTCAATTTTTATAACCATAAACTGATGATAAATGATAAAAATAATAGCCATAAGCTAAAGAAAAGTCTCTTTACACTCTCAAACATTATATATTTCACTGTATTAGACCTCAAATGTCTTGTGATGTATACAATAGTTTTAGTATTACGTTACAAAACAAAGTCCCACTTTATATTAGGTGTGTTTAACTATGTACTTATGTTTTTTAAAAAAGAAATGTTAGGTACAAAGTACTTATAATCATTTAAATGCAAAATGCTACTGTAATAGAGATTCTGAAGCATGAAACCTAGAATTGTGCAGCTCAATACACATCTGTACACACAGAGAAGGAGTCTCAGATGCTCATTTCTCACTGCAGCTGGAATAATTAAACCATACCCGTCAACACACCGTTTATCCCGGGAGTCTTCACACTGATCTCCCCCCTTCCATATTGATATTTCTCCCAGAAAACTCCCATAATTTGATCACGGACAGACTGAGGAGAGCCCCACACCGTTAGCATATCTTACATGGTACATGGTTTCCGTGTACTGTACACTTAGCTAGAATAATATTACAATAAACAGAGGTTAGGCTCACCCTATCTAGGTTGGTCGAACAACATCCAGTTGAGCTAAATGGAATTTCCCTATAAGCCCTTACAGTCTAAGTACACTTGGTGAAAAACACTGAGAAATGACACACCCTCTACAATAATCATCTTATCTCTGAACTCTTAGGATCTGTATTACCTTTTTATGGCTGTCTGTCCTATTGTTAAGAGAATGAGACCTTTTTACCAGACACACAGAGACCTTTCAAACATGAACAACTGCATTGAGTAAAAATCTCACATCTTCTCTCAGTGAGATGTGGAAACAGATGTCTGTATTTGAATGTATTGTCCATCTCAGAAGATCAAAGTGTCTGAGGTTCTGTCATTCTTACACAATATTTCAGCAACAATTTAAAATGCAAGCTCACAAAGTTCTGTTACCACAAATGCATCTCTGTACACTGCGCAATCCAGACTGCAAACACAGACACAAACTGGTGAGTTTGCCAGATCGGTTTCGCCAATACGCTATTATAACGGTTTCAACTGAGCATGCTCCTGCTTTTGTTTGAGGCTGCTTTTCATCGCGTGAGCAAATGGTTGCATCAGAGTGTGCAAATGACCGTCTTATATTTCTGAAAAGATTAATATGCCTTTCACTTTCACATAGAATCAGATGAAGTCTGGGAGCCAGTCAGCAAAGGTCGCCGTGATTTTGCCAAGTAAGACATGTTCCTGGATCAACATCTTTTGTTGATCCTGGATCAACATTATTGTCCAAAAATATAGACTTAACCCAATCTCTACCCCTAAACCTAACCCTTACCCTACCCATAATTTATTCCTAAAATCAGTGAGAAATGATAGCTGATTAACAAGGGTGTCGAAGCACCTAACCCTGATCATAAGCCTAAAACTTATATTTCCTGAAAAGTTATCCCTCAATTCTGATTGGTTGATTGGAATGATGTTCCAGGATCAACAAGGATGCAGAACATGTTGCACTTGGTGAAATCACGCTCACCCACCTTACCTTCCCAGAGAGGTTCTGCCAGCAGAAGACCCGGGGAGGAGAAGATGAACAGGAAGAGGGAGAACTGGCAGCAGCAGCAGTCAAGCTGAGATGTCAACCAGATGAATGAACCACATGTTGATGTTCCAGACGTGACACCACCTTCAGACCTGCCACATCACCAGGACCTCAGCTCAGGACGTACAGCTACCTCACGTCAGGTCTGAGCTCGTGTACGCAAGTTTTTGAGTTAGCCTGAACTTGCTTGCAGCAGAGAGTTTCGGAAAATAGTATAATGACAGCATTTTGTTCATTTAGATTATTATCCTAAACTGACAAAGCTTTTTTTTTCCTTTCAGGGCTTAGCTTTATATGCGCAAACAGCAGCATAAACAACAGACCATGAGGAATCACACATCGTCGTATCACGCACCTGCAGCGCTTCTGAGAATGGAGAAAAACAGAAATTATAAAAGGAATAAAATAAATAGGGCTACACTACATATATTTCTCTTAATTAACAGATTAACAAAAGAAGAAGAAACAGTGCGACAAGTATAGGCCACTTTCGTTTTTGTGACACTCTTAATGCATTTTTATTTATAGCATTATTTTTAAAAATGTAACTGATGGGTGATCCCGCAGGTGCCTCACATGCACACACACAACATTACATTTTCGTTTTAAAACGGTGTTTTAGAATGAAAATGATCCCCGTTTACATTGGCGTTTCTGCTGCGTTTCAGAAACGATCTCTGTTTACACTACACAACCGAAAACGCAAGCCACATGACCACTCATACAGGTACAACCATAGATTTGTATAGGTAAATTCCCAATTATTTAGATGGCAGACGTGTCTGCCTGCTTGGTGCGGTCGAATGGGGAATCTACCCATACATATCTATGGTACAACAATAATGTTATCAATAATAAGATGTTATTGTTTACACGGTCGTCAAGGACATGCAGTGTGAATGTGGGCAGCCACGCCATCGTTTTCAAAAGTCTCCGTTTTGGTCCGTTTACACTGAAATGCAACCCTGGAGTTTTCAAACTAAAACGGGGTCTGCAGCATTTTCAAAAGTCTCCGTTTTTGACCTCGAAAACGCCGGAGTAGTGTGAACGATAGGCGTAACCATACCAAAAGTTATGCATTTTAAAACAAAAACGCACTATTGTAAACAGGGCCTAAGATATTATTAGCAAATTTGAAATTGTGAAACCATTGTATTTTCCATCTAATAGCTCTCAGCTATTATCATCTGCAGGCGGATTTGTTTTTTTGTTTTGTTTTTTTCAGTGTGTCCAAAGTTCTGTTACTCAATACCAGTAAGACTTACAGAGATTCTGACTTTTTAGGAAAAAACCTCAAAGAGTGTCACCTTTCAAAAGAGACCAAAATATGCATATACTCCAAATGGTTCAAGAACAGCATGCAATTTACTTCGGGTATGCCTTTTTTAGGCATTTTAGGCAAATTTTACCAGAATGCTAAGGGGTGGAAAATCATTCATTCAATGGATATGCTTAAAAATGCTGATACATTCATGAATGAGACAAGGTGTTGAAATAACTTTAATTTTGAGTACCATCTTAATGCTCAGTCACAATCAACGTATCACATGGGTTACACTGAAGCTGATATTTGACTTTAAAGAGATCAATGCCATTGATTCAGTGCACTGAACAGCACTGACGCCAGTCATGGGAAATCACCTTAAACGCTGAAAAAGATACTATGACAAAGATATCGCTTTCATCTGACAACTGATGTTTTCATGATTATATGACTTGATCTAAAGAAAGACAGACCCTGGTAATCGTCCATCCTCAGTTCTGCTGTCACTCTCAGCTCTGTCTGTTTGTGTGTGTGTGTGTGTCCGTGTGGAGCTGCCTGAGCCCTGACTCTGCCTCAGGCACAGAGAGCAGACGAGATGAAGCAGCAGCTTGATTGGCTAAAATATGGGCTTTTTTTTCTTTTTTTTACGTTAACAAAACACCCATATAAACACAATGAGTCAATATACCGTAGTAATTATCACGACAGGCCTACCTGCCCATAGTGGCTGCTCTGTTCTCCAAAGAGCTGTTACTTTTAAGCAGTTATAGCTGTTCAGTACAACTTATCCACATCTTACTCAAAGACATTTTCTCATATATTAGCAGTCAGTATATTTTATTGTCTCATGTATATTGAAAATATACTAAATAATATATTGTGTTAATGTGTTACAATATAGTGAATAATACATAAGAATTAATGCAATTCATATATTGATAATATATTTACTTAAACATTGTAATGTAAGCATTCAATAATATTCTTCATCATATATAGATATACACATGATAAAATATAGTATATAAATTTACATTTAGTCATTTAGCAGATACACGTAGCAAAGTTTTTTTTTAAATTATATAATACATAAAAAGAAAACAGAAAAAGAATAGAGCAAGCTAGTGTTGGAGGCTTTTTTTGCTTGTGTTAACTATAATAAAAAGAAAACAAATAGAATACAAAAGATTAGAGATACTAGTGTTAGTTTAAAAAAAATTTTTTTTAAAGGAAAACGCCACCGGTTTTCCATATTCTAATATGTTCTTCCCTCAACTTGGAAGAGCACGTCGCAGCACTTCGACAACGGCGCAGTAATATCATCATGCGCCGAGGTCGAAGTGCTGCGACGTGCTCACTTGAGCGATGATATTACTGCGCTGAGGCCGAAGTGCTGCGACGTGCTCTTCCGCCATACATTATAGTTATCATTTTTTATCTGCTTAGAAAATCGCCACGTTTTATTTTGTGTCACCATACTTACTCGTGTAACTACTCATGTAACCATCTTTAAATAGGGAAAACATGGAAGTGTTTGGTGGCTTCTAAATTCATCCCTGTTTGGATCCTAAGGAATGAATGGGGCTAAGCTAAACGCTAACATAGTTGCGCCGTGCGCTAGAGCGATTAAGTGCACGCACTGAGACGGGAGAGGTACGTATCAACTCGTCTAAGTTGAGGGAAGAACATATTAGAATATGGAAAACCGGTGGTGTTTTCCTTTAAGAAAACAAGCAGTTAGTAATTGAATAGAGTTAAAAAGTCTGAAAGGGGCTTTTTTTTTTTAAAGGAATAGAATTAGAATAGACAGTGCTAGAGTTAGAGGGTCAAATAAAGATGGAAGCGATTCCGATTCTTGAAGATGGCTAAGGACTCAGCTGCTCGGATTGAGTTGTGCAGGTCATTCCACCAGGAGGGAACATTTAATGTAAAAGTCCATGAAAGTGATTTTGTGCCTCTTTGCACAACGCAAGCTTCTAGAGTGCACATACAGTCATGGCCAAAAATATCGGCACCCTTGCAATTCTGTCAGAAAATGTAACCCTTCTCTCAGAAAATTGTTGCAGTTGCTTTGATTTTATTTTAATTTTTTTTGCATTGGAACAACACAAAAAAACAGAAGAAAAGTCAAATCTGATACAATTCCACACAGAACCCCAAAAAATGAAATGGACAAAATTATTGGCACCCTCAACTTAATATTTGGTATAACTGAATCAGTCGCTAATAACTGAAATCAGTCGCTTCCTGGAACCATGAAGAAGTTTCTCTCTACTGGAATTTTGGACCACTCTTCTTTTGCAAACGGCTCCAGGTCATTCAGATTTGAAGGATGTCTTCTTTCAACTGCTGTTCTGAGATCTCTTCACAGGTGTTCTATGGGACTCAGATCTGGACTCATTGCTGGCCATTTCAGAACTCTCCAGCGCTTCGTTTGTAACCATTTCGGAGTGCTTTTTGAAGTGTGTTTTGGGTCATTGTCCTGCTGGAAGACCCATGACCTCTGGTGGAGACGCAGCTTTCTGACACTGGCCACTACGTTGCGCCCCAAAATTCTTTGGTAATCATCAGATTTCATGACACTGTTCACACAGTCAAGGCTTCCAGTGCCAGAAGCAGCAAAACAACCCCAAAACATCTTTGAACCTCCACCATGTTTGACTGTAGGGACTGTGTTCTTTTCTTTGAAGGCCTCATTTCTTTTTCTGTAAACAGTGCCATGATGTTCTTTACCAAAAAGCTCTACATCTGTCCACAGTACGTTCTCCCAGAAGGATTGTGGTTTTGTCACATCAGTTTTGGCAAACTCCAGTCTTGCTTTTGTATGCCTTTGTGTCAGCAGTGGTGTCCTCCTGGGTCTCCTACCATAGCGTCCCTTTTCATTCAGATGGCGACGGATAGCGCGAGCTGACACTGTTGTACCCGATGTCTGCAGATCAGCTTGAATTTGTTTGGAAGTTAATCGGAGTTCTTTATCCACCATTCGAACAATCCTTCGTTGTAACTTTTCATTACTTTTGCTCTTCCGTCCACGTCCAGGGAGGTTAGCTACAGTGCCGTGGGCTGTAAACCTCTTGATGATATTGCGCACAGTGGACACAGGAACATTAAAATCTCTGGAGATGGACTTGTAGCCTTGAGAGTGTCCATGTTTTTCCAAAAAATCTTCTCAAATCCACAGACAACTCTTTACACTTCTTTCTTTTCTCCATGCTCAGTGTGACACACAACACAAATGTTGAGTCAACTTTTCTCCATTTTAACTGGTTGCAAGTGTGATTACTATATTGCCCACACCTGTTACTTGCCACAGGTGTGTCTAAATACAAATTACAGGAGCATCACATGCTTGAAATCAATTATTTCTTACAATTTTGACAAGGTGCCAATAATTTTTTCCAGTCCATTTTTAGGTTCTGTGTGAAATTTTATCAAGTTTGACTTTTCTTCTCTGTTTTTTTGTGTTGTTGCAGTGCAAACAAAAACAATAAGCACGTGAATACTAAAACATTTGCAATTGGAACAATTTTCTGACAGAATTGCAAGGGTGCCAATATTTTTGGCCATAACTGTGAGTCTGAAGTAATGAATTTAGGTAAAGTGGGTGCAGAGCCAGTGGTGGTTTTGTAGGCAAACATTAATGCCTTGAATTTTATGCGAGCAGCTATTGGTAGCCAGTGAAAATTGATAAACAGAGGTGTGACATGCATTCTTTTCAGCTCATTAAATATTAATCTTGCTGCCACGTTCTGGATTAATTGTAAAGGTTTGAAAGAACTGGCTGGAAGACCTGCCAAGAGAGCATTACAATAGTCCAACCTGGACAGAACAAGGGCTTGAACAAGGAGTTGTGAAGCATCATCCGAAAAAAAGAAATTTCCGAAATAATACATTTCTCATATACGTAATAATTTCCCATATACATATACAGCAACACATATACAGTTGTGGCCTAATGTTTAGAGAGTCAGACTTGTAACCCAAAGGTCGCGAGTTCGAGTCTCAGTACCGGCAGGGATTGTCGGTGGGGGAGTGAATGACCAGCGCTCTCTTCCACCTTCAATACCACGACTGAGGTGCCCTTGAGCAAGACACCGAACCCCCAACTGCTCCCTGCAGCAAAAATAGCTGCCCACTGCTCTGGGTGTGTGTTCACGGTGTGTGTGTTTGTTCACTACTCAGTGCTGTGTGTGTGCACTTGGTTGGGGGAAATGCTGAGCACAAAGTGTGAGTATGGGACACCATACTTGGCCACATGTCACGTCTTTTCCTTTCCTTTCCAATAATACATTACATAACCTACATAATGATCAATACATGCATACTAATCTCATATACGTAAATGTATACATCGCTTTTTCTCATAAAGAGAACAATGTCCACTTTTTTAATATTCATATTTGTCTGTATTCACTGTATTGTGGAGGAGCGTCTGCAGGCTGGTGATGAATGTAAGAGCTGCTGGCCTCAGGTATCTGCAAGAGAAAAAAAAACACGCTATATGATCAGCTTGCTTATTTGTTGTTGTTTTTTTTATTGATAATATTATGTAGCAATTATTGAGCTCATTGAGTGCTTTACACAGTTCCAGTACAATGGATACTGAACATTAAACCATTTTACTCAAAGTCCAATTAAACTGAGTTCAGGCTTTTCTTACCTTTGTGCTGATAAGATCATGGAATCAAATGGGTCTGAAATCAGACGGCTGTGGATGTAGAACTTGTGGAACAAACGGCACCTATGGAAAAAAAAAAGCATATCTAATGATCTTTCTCAGCAGATGGTAATGTTGCTGTTCTTGAAGCAGTTAAACATGGGAGTTCTGCTATTAGTAGAGACACAGCTGCAGGTCGAGCTCAGGGCTTCAAGTTCAAGTATAATCTAATAATCCTGACCAAATATTTCACGTGGTCTAGGAAATCTGTCCACTCTGTTACACGACATTTTTGCAATGCAATGTGTAACAGAGTGGAAATTTTAAGCTAATGAAATCCATTACTAGCTAGGATAGAACATCATGCTAGCATAAAATTAAAACTTAAGAAGTATTTTAAGAGATATATAAAATCTATTTACAAAAAAATAAACATTTTCTAGTGTTATTAGTGTTATGATTTACACTATTAAATAAATCTAAAATGAGGAGAAGAGAAAAACGTTTGACTAATACATTGTGCTTCAAGTTGCTTTCCCTCCAAGGAAATGATGTCACTTCTGGCAAGCCATGTGATTTAGTGCATATTCTTAAAATTTTAAAGGGCAAGTAGCACCAATTTAACAGGGTGGACTGGCATTTTAGAGACAAACATATTTAATGGTTATACAAATAAAAAAAATAAAAGTAATATCACAAATTGATGTTACTCACCAGAGAAGGAGAACAGCAGGCGTTGGCTTTACAGGCAAATCCTGACAGATGAATGGAGATGATAAACTCAAGCACGGCAAATACCAACAACACACCTCTGATTCCCATGAAGAGAGTCTGAGAGAAAAATCAACACTAACACAATCAATGCTCAGCAGTCCAGAATCTACCATCCTTGATGTTCATATGGTAATATAATTACGGCCAGATTTTCTAAACAGGGCAAACTAGCATGACAGCACAATACCATAAAAGCACTGATGGAAGTGGAAAGTTCATTGAAAACACAGACTCAGCCGGATCATTTCCATAATGACCAAAGCAATCTACCAAGAGCAACGCAAATGGGGTTTATGTCAAATGTCACCTGAATAACCCTGGAACAGGCCTCATCCACTTGTTGGAGAATGTGTTGACAGTCGTATAAACTATATGGTGACATCTATGGACTTCTAAGGTAATCAGCTAACCTAGCTAGCTAGTTTTTCAACACCAAAAGAGGGTTAAGCTGTAAGTAAATCTGTCCCTTTTAAGTCAAACTGGACTGAGTTTACAATTTGCTTATAATGTCAATGTCTTCTTGTATTGTAAATGACGTATAAGCTACTTCTGAAATGCAAGATAAAAAAAAGTGAACAGATGAGTGCTTGTTTAGTGATCTTACAGTAATTACTAAATAAATGTGAATATAAAAAGTAATAACATACCATATACTCCATCACTAATTCATGACAGTGAAAATCGTTGCAATGAGTGTTAATTGGCCCTGAAGCCAAATCCAGTGAAATGAAATTAATGGCAATGCCTGCGATTATAATACTGAAAATGTTCATTACGAGTGAAGCATTCACCTATAGGCAGAAAAACAACATAAAACAGATCAATAAATTGGCAAGAATTTTAAAACATAGCGTTAACGTGATAATGTACATAGAAAAATATATGGTGTGTGATAAAATACACTACTTGACAAATAAAAAAATATAGCTACAAGCAGCAATCATCAGGATCCAAACGATAATGCCTTATGTGGATGATTAAGTGATACAATTAAAATGTATCTTTTAAAAAAATAATGTGTTTTTTATAATGCAGTTGATCTTCCCTGTTCTTTGTACTATCTTATCTTGTGATCATAAGATATGTGGTGTATGTGAAATTAAGATGTCAGGATGTCAGGTCAATTTCAAGCGAGTGTAGACTCATCATTTGCAGCTCAAAATGTCTATACTTACTAAAATCAAAGCCCTCAGGTTTGCAGCAAAGTATTTATAAAGAAAATGAGGTAGGGGGAGCCCCCCATGTGTGTTGGATTTACAGAGGTGCTGTGGGCTTCACAGTTCCAGATAAAGGGAACCTGGATAGAAGTTTCTTTATAAAAAAAAAAAGAAAGAATGAAGAAAGAAGAAATACAGGACTGTTCTGCACCATGTACAGAAATTGTGGGAGAATTATTATCTTATTTGTGTTCACCCTACCCAGAACAGAAATAGGAAACATTCTCCAAAACTTGATCATGGATTTAAATATATATGGATAATAGATATACAGGTGCATCTCAAAAACTTAGAATATCTTGAAAAAGTTAATTTTTTTATTGTAACATTTCAAAAAGTGAAACTTTCATATATTATAGATTCATTACATGTAAAGTAAAACATTTCAAATGTTTTTTTGTTTTAATTTTGATGATTAGAGCTTACAGCTCATGAAAGTCAAAAATTCAGTATCTCAAAATATTAGAATATTTACATTTGAGTTTCATTAAATGACCATCCCTACAGTATAAATGACGGGTATCTCTTGTTCTTTGAAACCACAATAATGGGGAAGACTGCTGCCTTGGCAGTGGTCCAGAAGACGATCATTGACATCATCCACAAAGAGGGTAAGTCACAGAGGGTCATTACTGAAAGGGGTGGCTGTTCACAGAGTGCTGTATCAAAGCATATTAAATGCAAAGTTGACCAGAAGGAAGAAATTGGGTAGGAAAAGGTGCACAAGCAACAGGGATGAACGCAAGCTTGAGAATATGGTCAAGCAAAGCCAATTCAGACACTTGGGAGAGCTTCACAAGGGGCCTCATTTACGAAACGAACGTACGACAGAAAAGTGGGCGTATGGTCGTTTTAACGCAAAACTTGGAATTTATCAATATGGACGTGAGCGGTGGCTACGCTCAAATCTCACGTCTGGTCTCAGCTCGTTTTTTTAGCCTGAACTTGCGCGCAGCATATAAATATCGTGGAGAATTTTGGAATGACATAATTTTGTTCATTTAGGTTATTTTCCTGACCGACAACCAAAGCTCATTAGTCGATCACTGACCATTAGAATGTCTTTTGTTTTTTTGTTTTATTCAGGGCTTTATATGCGCAAATAGCAGTGTAAACCACAGACCATGAGGATTCACACATCGTCGCATCACACACCTGCAGCGCTTCTGTGAAAGGAGAAAAACAGAAATGAAGTCTATAAAAGGAATAAAATAAATAGGACTACACGAAATATATAATAGGCTATATGCCTAATTTAATTAACATAAAAGAGAAAAAACTGCAACAAGTATAGGCTGTTCTCGTTTTTGTGACACTCTAGAGGCATTGTATTTATTTTCTTTCGATCTTTATTTGATTTAATTTATCTGATCGCACAGGTGCCTCACGCACACACAAACAACATTAGTTCTAGCGTTGCCTGACATTTCAGCCATTCATCATCAAACTAAAATGCAGTCAACCAAACATAAAAGTTTATTTACACTGTTTGTTTTAAAAGGTAAAAAAAGACTGGAGAGGCACAGAATCCAAACTGCTTGAAGTCCAATGTGAAGTTTCTGAAATCAGTGATGATTTGGGGTGCCGTTGACGTCTGCTGGTGTTGGTCCATTGTGTTTTATCAAGTCCAAAGTCAATGCAGCCATCTACCAGAAAATTTGAGAGTACTTCATGCTTCCATCTACTGACAAGGTTTATGGAGATGCTGATTTCCTTCTCCAGCAGGACTTTAGCACCTGCCCACAGTGCCAAAACCACTTCCAAATGGTTTGCTGACCATGATATTACTGTGTTTGACTGGCCAGCCAACATTCCTGACCTGAAGCCCATATGGAATCTATGGGGTATTTTCAAGAGAATGATGAGAAACAGTCGATCCAACAGTACAGACAAGCTGAAGGCTCAATAGTGCCTCAGCAGAGACACAGGCTGATCACTTCCATGCCACACCTCACTGATGCTGGAATTTGTGCTAAAGGAGCCCCGACCAAGTATTGAGTGCATAAATGAACAGACTTTAAAGAACTTGAACTTTTCTGTTTGGCGAATCCTTTTTATGATTTATCTTAGGAAATATTCTAATATTTTGAGATACTGGATTTTTGACTTTCATGAGCTGTAAGCTCCAATCATCAAAATTAAAACAAAAAAACTTTTGAAATGTTTTACTTTACATGTAATGAATCTTAAATATATGAAAGTTTCACTTTTACAAATGTTACAATAAAAAAAATGAACATTCTAATAACGATATTCTAATTTTTTGAGATGCACCTGTATTTATGCATATTTATGGATACTTGATCATGGATTTAAAGGGTTAGTTCACCCAAAAATGAAAATTCTGTCATTAATTACTCACCCTCATAAGACCTTCATTCATCTTCAGAACACAAATTAAGATATCTTTGATTAAATCCGAGATCTGTCTTACCCTCCATAGACAGCAAGGGTACTACCACGATCAAGGCACAGAAACATAGTAAGGACGTCGTTAAAATGGTCCATGTGACATCAGTGGTTCAACCGTAATTTTATGAAGCTACAAGAGTACTCTTTGTGCACAAAGAAAACAAAAATAACTTTATTCAACCATTTCTTCTCTTCCGGGACAGTGCTCCGCCATTATCGACGCATGCGCGTGGTGCTGCTGACGTAGAACGTGCATGCGATTCACCTTGTTTACGTACATAGGAAAGCAATGCACATGCATCTATAATGGCCTTGATCGTGGTAGTACCCTTGCTGTCTATGGAGGGGCAGAGAGCTCTCGGGTTTCATCAAAAATATCTTAATTTGTGTTCCAAAGACGACCGAAGGTTTTACGGGTTTGAAACGACACGAGGGTGAGTAATTAATGACAGAATTTTCATTTTTGGGTGAACTATCCCTTTAAATCTAAAATGTGCTCTACGCTTGACCACAGATGAAAGTTCATCTCTTTCAGAAATTGCATCAGAGATATAAGTTTAAGAATTCAAGGGGAAAATGTTTATGGTCATTGATGCCCATATACTTTTAGGGCAGAAAAAGAAGAAGAAATCAGTATAAACTGGCACAGAAAATCAGTACAAACACAACAGAACACAACTTGGACCTCTAAACACAACTGGAGGGTGAATTAATTTTGTTTTCTGCAGCAATGCAGAGTGAGCCTGTGATGATGTACTGAGAATAGGAAGAAAGGCCAAAATTGAGGCTTGCATTGGAATATGTAGCTTGTATTTTAAAAGACAGAACATTTAATTGTATAATAGTTTCTCACGATGACCGATCCCCAGTAAGGAATAATACTATAGAAAAAGACAGGCTCTCCATAAACCGAAGATACAATGGCAGACAGGAGAGTCAGCACACCGATCATTATCTGGACCATCTGTGAGAGACAAGAATGCAGAAAATGTGAATATGACAAGAGTCTTTTATATTGTGGAACAATATGAAATATACAATATAGATTTATGGCAGATGTAATTATTCTGCAGGTGTGGAACTATGAATGTCATTATATTTACGGATGTGCAAGATTGGTTTATTACTTTTTTGATAATTTGCAACTCCTAAAACATTCTTCTCTGTGACTGATCCACTTTAAAGTTTACCATTTTACTCTTAAAATGATAAACCTGATCTTATACTGGTGTGTTTCCTGCTCTGTCACAAAGACAATAAGTCACATTCTTCAACAAAAATTGCGTATGCTTTGTTAATGTGTGCACCGCGCCTCGTTTAGAATTTATTCATGTACATTTCTTACCTCACACTGACATGCACAAAAACAAAAAAAACAATCTGCAATTAAAAAACATTTCTCACCCCAAGATCTTTCGGTTGTCCTTTCAGAAATGCCTGAAGTCCTTGAAGAGGTGAAGCTCCCTCCACCTGTTGAACATAAACAGGCACAGGTGCATTGGTCACCGTCGTATCAGGAGCTGTTTGTTGAAGAGCGTTGAAGAGTTCATGGGTATGACAGTGTGAGACATTCTGGTTTCTCAATCTCTAACTGACCTGTACAAAACCATAGTAAATCAAAACTTGAACAATATGATTATGAAGCAGCTCAAGTTTAAATTGATCTACATCATTTACATTTAAGGCATTTAACAGATGCTCATTTCCAAAGACATCTTACCTACCTGTTACCAGATACCTAACTGAGATGCAGTGTATGTATAATAGGCTTAACTATTAGCTGAATATTAATATTTTCTGTTATATGGTATAAAAAGTGATTCAGGAATACTCTGTGATAGTAACCATAATTTTTGAAATCATGGTAAATTTTGTAGTTACTATGGTTTTACTCCAAATGGTTATTTTTGTACTTACTACGGTTTTACTGCATCAGTCATAGTTAAACTATGGTTATTGTAGTAAAACTACGGTTGATTTTGTTTTTACTGCAAATACTGTGGTAAAATCATGGTTAATTTTCAAAAGACTACAAATAATTGTGAATTATACACTTTTGATAAAAGCAACTGATGTAAATGTAGTTGTATATGTAATATGTTTATTGAAAATATTAATAAATTGTTTTATTCGTCCGTAACGATGAGCAAAACACCGGTGAACCGTGCCCACGAAGAGCAACTGGTATCTACAGCTGCGTCTACAAACATCGATGCTGTTAGGGAATAGATTCCAATAAGCAGAAATGTGTATAATTAATACATTTAATGTTAAATGTTAGCCATTCATAAATTGTTCCTGACTCCTCTAGTTCGAGTTCAGTAGGCTATACCACACACATCTAATATTGACAGCATCATATTATGAGAAGGACATACTGGACTTGCCGATAAATAAGACAGAAGTTGTATTCTTTGGTTTACAGCGATCCAAACGGATTACGAACTGGTTCTTTTGGTTTGTTTTTCCTGTGAACCTCTTGTAAACGATCAAATGACAAGCAACATCCCGACTGTGATGTATTTCTCTCTCTGAGATGAACTTGTCCCGTTGTACAATTAACGGACGAGGCTCAGGCATTCAGAGAGAAGTTCTCTGTCTCGAGTTACACGGAGTGAAATGAGCCAATCAGAAATTATGTGATCCAGCTGCAAGCTCGTTCGTTACTAGGCAACATGGATGCGCGCGCACACACTGAGTGCAAGATTCAGTGAATGCTGTAGGTAAGGTAACCCCTTCATTTTTTAGAATTTTGATTTTACAATCGCTTGCCTGTGATCAAAGATAGCGAGAGCTAATGTTGGGGAATATTACGGTGCCTGTGAGGGGACGTCTTCGGTTAACTTAGTTTTGTCATAGCCACGACTTCTTATGTTGAGGGAACAACATATTTAATGCGTTAACAAACGTGACCATAGCGTCATCACGCCGAACTGTTTATCAATTTACAGTATTTTCCAGTTGTAGCATAATTTGTAATTACAATTAATTTTAGAATAACCAATTAATAGTTTCCCGCATTTTATATTGTTGTTCGACAATGTTTTTATTTTTTTGCTTTCCCTCCGAAATGCGAGACATGACTTCGGATGGAAGAAGCTCGAGTTTATCGCTTTCCCACTGATACAGAGACTCTGGGTTCAGACTATAAGGTAAACTCATATTACAATTATTACAGGTAAACACCACATTTACTGACTTTACGTGGTGAAAGTGAAACTTTAATGATGCATAGTGCTTAAAGCCACGTTAAAATTAAATGTTTACCGCAACATGAAGCTGTTAGAAAGCATAGTGACTGAGGATTTCCTTGAAGCAAGGATAAAATAACATTTTGTGTATCCACCCTAACAAACTGATAGCTGAAATGTGGTGCTTTGTTGTAAAATAAATGTAATCTTACCATATCCAAAAACTCGCTCACTCTGCAGTTATTTTAAATATGTTAAATACGCAGGGATAGGTTTTTAATTAAAATATTAATATTAATCAAGGATTTATTGCCTTTTAATGCACCTTATTTCGAAATGTACAGAAATACGTGCTTTAAATGTCCTTTAGTTAAGACTATTTCATTTATTCACTATACTATTCATTACTAATGTCTCATTTCAGTTTTAGTTTGGCTCTAGTTTTGTATTTATTCCAGTTTATATGAAACGGTTCATGTAGTGTGGATTAAAATTCATATACAGAGTAAATTCTTTTCACTGAACATGTTAAAAATAAGTTTGAAACAGTTGTCGGGAGTGCGGTGCTGGTGACGCTGAAGGCGAGCGACGGTGGTGCTGTAGTTCGTTAATAGCCTAAGTTTAGCTTTTCAGTTCTGGCACTTTTATTTAGGCTTCAAAATTCATCAAAGTTCTATTATTTTGTGAAGATTATCCAAAATTTCAGTTTTGTGTCCCGTGACCTGTGTATGTTGCATTGTGTTGTTTGACATCTTTCTTTTAACAGTTTCATCATGTTTAGCGATCAATTCCATTATAGCAAGAAAATTACCCTTATTACCATCTGTATCTCTGTGGCCTCGCTGAGCTATATTCTGTGTTGCTGTAAGTAGCAATACCTCAGCAACTGTCTTTATATATTCACGATTTGCCTTGACCAATTTACTGTATTCATTACTTAAAGAGCTCAGCAGAGAAGAGCTGGTTGTAGCTGATCTTTTATACTCTGTGCATGCAAGCATTGCATTGATGTGAGATTCTGATTTTGTATGAGCGGCAAACCCTCCGTTCTTTGTAAGTGGCCTTTTTCCAGTTTTCCAGGCCTTTTTCGAAAACCCTCAACAGATGTAAAGACTGAATCACCAGAGTTCAGAAGACTGAAGTGTCTGCAGGCGTAGCAGTAAGCAGAGTCCTTGCTCTGAGAGTGTTCCAGTCAGTTCATCTTGCCCACAGTACTACAGATCCATCATGAGCCTCACACCATCCCATATGTGGATAAGGAAAACCATCTGCCTGGTAATTGTAATTTAGTACAAGTAAAATACCATTTCATAACATGAAGTATGTATTTTAACAGTCAAAAGTAAATTATTAGTTGTAGATTAAACATATGTTGGTATTAGGTAATAGGATATATCACTATAATGAACATGTACAATATTATTTATCTAACTTCAAAATAACGTACAAATTATTCAGGTTTTCTGAATGCATTTTATGAATACTTTTCCGATCAAATGGTTAAAATGCACAACTCCACTGTATGCTGCGTCAAAGACGCATAGCACACTCTGTTGTAAACAAGCCCAACAGGAACAAATGAAGGAGACTCGCTAATGAAAGTGCACATTCACTCTCTGACAGCAGATGGCGCTGATGGAACAGCAGAAATGCAGCCGTTACCCCAGATTTCGCTATGGTGTTTATCACAGCACTGAATACTTAATAGGCTATTTATTTTCAAACTTTTTTACATTTTAATCTGGACTACAACATTCCCTAGATATTGTTTGAAAATGTTTTGATTATTTATTGTTCGGTTGCACTTTACATTAAGGCTCTATTATTTAACATTAGTTAACATAAACTGTCAATCAAGAATGCTCAGTAACGCTTGATTTTAAGGTATCCTTGTTACACGTTACATGTACTTACTAGTATAATAACAATAAATTATGCATAATTACATGCAAGTAACCCTAACCCAAACTCTAATCCTAACCCAAACCATATAGTAAGTACATGCAGCTAATTAATATTACTCAGTACCTAAATGTATAATTACACTCTTGCAAATTAGCTCAAAAGGGAATGTCTATAAATAATTAAAATTAATTATGATTAATTACAATTATTTATACTGACTGCCAGTAGTAACTGTAGCAGAATTAAATTGCCATCAACTAATCTGTTCGTCCAGCGAACATTTAGTGTAATTTCACATCAACTCTAAGAAAGGATATTTTTGTGGCCACAGAAAACAACCTTCTCACAGTTGCCTACTAATGCATTATAGCATGTAGCTAGATCGGAATCGTGAAGGGACATTAATTTACAAGGCAGAATCACAAACACGTGTAATTTGTGCACAAGAGTTTTATTAACTAAACGCTAACACATAACTAGTCTAAATAAACAAACACACAATCACTTATATGTACATACAAAAGGGAGCAAAGTGGATGAAAGAAATCATTAGAAGAACAGGGAATGAAGCTATGGAGTCAGTTAACCTTTGAGTGAAACAATCAGCGCCGTTTTGCAATGGGGTCTACAGCTTATACAAAACCTTTGTTTAGTTAACTGTACGATACTTGCATTGCCATTGTCGTTGACGAGTGTCCGGATGCAGTCTCGGATGAAAGTCTTGATGGTTTCAAGGTTTGGAAACTTGTGATCACGTTCTTCAGGGTTTGAAGAGTGATGAACTCCAAAGATGTGTGTGTGTGTGTGTGCATGCCTTTGTGGTTGTCATGACAACAGTGCTGCTTAGGGCAGCACTAATTTGCATTTCATTTACACTGAACCACAGTATCAGCATCACCTTTGATACAAGGCGCTGATGTCAGTCAGAAACACAGAATTTTGAGCTGGCACAGAGCAGCCTTAACTTGGCTGAGTAAATACACCTTTATACATTCAGATTGGTATAATTATGACTGGTCAGTAATACTCCAGGTTTCTACCAAAATTCAGTGGTGTATTCAGGATTGTTCTAGTCCAGATATACATCTTTTCATGCATTGAATCTTCTTCAATACTAGTTCTTACACTAGCTCATATTGTCAACCAACACAATAATCAATATCACAATTTACACTTGTGTGGACATTGAGGTCCTCAGGGCCATAAAAGTGGGTGCTGGCTTTGGCAGGCCCATGTTTACCCACACTTTTGAAAAAGCCTTGAGGAGGCCTTTGTACAGCTCACCCTTTTTATTAAAAAAAAAAATGGATGAATGGCCCCCCTCAAACGTTTTCTGTAGTTTCAGAAACTCGCTCATGTATTTGTACTTCTGTTTTGTACAGTAAAATAATTATGAATAAGTATATGATCATATATTTAAACAAACAAATGTGGAAAAAAAAACTTAATGACTACTAAAACACTTACAAACATGGCATGGCCATCCTGTCCCTCTTCTTCTGTGGTGAGGTTGAGGATGACACCTGGCCTGTGGCCAACAACCAACAACCCACCAAGAAGACCAAAGAAGTGGTCCAGACCATTGCTGTCGCTATTTTCCTTGAGGTTTTCTAAAACATAATAAAAAGAAATCAGCCAACACAATGAAAACCATTAACTATGAAATCAAACTCTTACTCCACTTATACATTGTCTGGAATCTTCAGAAAGCTTTGTAGCTTACGCAGGGCTTTGGGCAGTTCATTACTGGCACATGAAAGAAATGCAGGCTGGGATCCAACAGTTTCTCTGAACACATCAAGAAAGAAGAGAAAGAGCAACAGTAAAAGTGTGCATATGTTCATACTTCTTTATACATATTTGTCTGTTATTCCTAAAGTCCTCAATAAAGGTAATAAATGCCTCATACGAGTTATCTTTAAAAATCCCACTAACTTCTGACCCTGTTTACAGTGCAGTACAAAAAGTGTTTTCTGTTTTCTTCAGAAAGAAAATATTTGTAATTGTATTCATCTTTAAAAAAGTAGTAATGGTGCATCCCTAATAGTGACTGTGTCACTCACTCACACACACACTCACACACACACACACACATCTGATTCTGTAAATTGTGGGGACTTTCCATAGACTTCTACTTTTTTATACTGACCAAACAATATTTTCTATCTCCTAATCCAATCCTACCCCTTACAGAAAACCTGTTTGCATTGTTTCACTTTCAGATTAACATAATTTTTTCCCCTTGTGGGGACAGTCTGCACATTCCACTAGTAAGATGGGCAATTTCTCATCATTTGACAGAGGCTACAATTTCTGGTATACATGTATAAATTTATGATAAAATGTTCCCAAATTTGTGAGTATTTTGTGAATTCTGTGAGAAAGTGCAAGTGTCTCGATTTTGTTTTGAAGGCAGTGTGGACACAGCCTCTCTTCCTGTGGCAGCTATGTTTTCCTGTGTCTGTGTCCACTGAGTCTGTACCTGGACAAGGTTTTTATGTTACTTTGTACAGATAGTCTTTTTAGGGCCAAATAACATTGCATTTTACTTTGTGGTTGTAATTTTGTTTCATTTGCTTTGTAATTTGGTTCAATTTAATTTGTTTGGCAGTATTGCTTTGGTCCAGTGCATCAGTGTGATGGGGGTCAGTCAATGTTAGTGAAGCTCTGGACCAGCTGAGAGAGGGGATTGCTTCCATTGCTCTGCTCTTGGTATAACAGGGCTTTATAAAAGGTATGAATCGGGGTCGCTGAGTAAATGCTTCCAGAATTTGCCCTTTTCAGTGGATATTTGCCTAATTCTGCCCTGCATGCATTATTTAGGATATTTTTTTACAGAATTTGGCACATTGCTGCCAAAGCAATAAACAATGAACAAGTTATACAGGCATATAGATAAATAAATAAGAGGGGGGAAATAAATACATGGCCATATTATACATATATATCACATATAACACAACAACAATAGCAAAATACAAGGTAAATGATTACAGACAGCAGTGATAGATAAAAGAGGGTTCAGCCTTTGTCCCTCATAATGTTGCATAGTTTGTCCCTCATAGTTTGTCTATTTGGCTCTCATGCTGGAATTCAGGTACAATTTGAGCTATTTGGGTGAAATAAGTGTCTCAAATGTTTTTATATTTGTTACACTCCTTGAGGAAGTGCAGTTCATCCTCTATGAGTCCATCCGTGCTGTAGCGTCAGAACGAGTCAGACAAAACTAAGATTCATTCAGAACATCGAAACATGAGGAGCTGAAATTCCAGGAGAACAGGACAACATCGTAAAGATTCCTATCTCCGATTTCTGGAGCAAGCCTAACCAACAAGCCTCTTCCAGAACAGCTTGCAACATTTAAGACAAAAGAACACTTATTGATAAGTCCAACGTAGGAAGGAGATCGTCAAATTTGGGGTAAATAATCAAGATTAATGGTCAAAGAGATGGCCATCACATGTGTTCCACAAGAGAAATCACAAGCTTCTTTAGATTGACTTTTCCCCACACATAGAAGACAAAAGAACCAGACTGAAATTCCTCTGTCCAAAGAACATGTCTTTTGGTCTCCACAGAACTATACAGAGACTTTCTTTTCATATGCACATAAAACCATCCTAAAAGGACATTGCTAGACATAACACTGTATTATGTATGTAACCACACATTAGACTATCATGTTTTAAGCACATATTATGTATGTCTTTTTAATAACTATTGAATGACTTTAAGGTTTATTCATGTTTGGTATGTATGAGCTTGACAATTCTAGCTTGAAACGTTTCTTCCAACTGATTCTTTGTCAAATGTATCATATTCTGGTTATAGAAATCACATCCGAAATTATACTTTGCAAGAGTGTGAAAAGTCAGACCATGTGACCAGATAACATGCTGATTTATGATGGAAGGAACAACCCTAGCTAAGATAATAGCCTATCTAATTGGTCAAGACACCAGATGGGATGTGTCCAAAAGCCGAGTTTAAAACCTCAGGACACCATCAAATCGCCTTCTTCCTTCTTCCCTTCTTCCTTCTCCTCTTCTTCTTCGTCACTGCGTTTTGACGCTGTTTTAGCGCTCTTTGAGCGTGCTCTGGCCTACAGGCCAGTTGCTACTTAACACCACGATGAGAAGAAAAACCACCTAGTCTCGTTACTCATTTTATTCTTTTACTTTAGTTTCTTTTCTTTCCGTTGAGTCTCGTGTTCAAAAGTTAAGTTTGCCGCAAAGTCCAGCTCCGACTGCACCCGCTTCAAACTTCAACCAGCAACTGACTCAAGACCATCCTCAGCCAACGCCCAACCATTGGCTTCCCAAGACATCACTTCAAAGACTACTGAACTTCCAGCCAATCACCAACTCGGGAAAACCCCTTTCCTGCAACGACGACGAAGACAGAAGGGAATCCCTGTAACACAAGGCAACGCAAGTAAAACAACTCCAGATTCTAACTGAACTGGTGCATTTAATATAAATTTTAGCCTCATTGAGAAACTCAGTGCGAGGGTTAATTAAGTGATTGATGGTTGTTCAGGTCTATGCAATAGCACATATTGCTATAAACTTGGGATTTCACATTCTCATTCTCTTAAACTCATCCTTTCTCTCTTTTTGCAACGTGTGAATGTGTGAATGCTTGTGTTCATGTTAGATTAGTTTATGTCTTAGGTTTATATAAATAAAGTCGTATTTATATTTAAAAGAGAAGTATCTTGTGTTTTGTGCTTACAAGTTAATGTCTTAATCTGCCGATCTGGTTACTGTGCTTATTAATAGTGTTTTCACTATATTTTGGATTTTAATATCCAGTGCAGAATTAATGTTATACGGCTCGTTCAGTGAATCGCTGCCGACTCCGTGAACAGCCGCAAAACAGTGATTCTGTTCAAATTCCCTATAAAATCATAAATGATTCCCTTTGAGCTAAATTAAAATTATATTTATGTATCAAACCCTACAAATTTCAGTTTTGGTTTTCAGCATAGCATTTAAAAATACAATATCCGCTCTTTTTTCTTTTTTTTTAGTCTGGGTTAAAAAACGAAAAACGAATGGATGCAAAAGTACACGGACCGAATGAGTCTCTCATTTTCGTTTGTTGTTTGATTGAAAGGTTATTTGTGGCTCAGAAGCAGCTGACCAGGTGTTCAAAGAATTTCACTGCAGTTCATTTGGAGCTCACTGTGGTTAAATAAAACTGGGGATGCCCTTTAGAAATCCCAGAGAACTGCCAGGTGTGAGAAAATTATTTTTTATCTAAGTTTATAATTTTTTATCTTAAGTTTCATTGTCTCTGCCCATTCCTGAGCTAAGATTTCTGATCCCGTATTTAAATAATTTAACTTTTTTTATTATTATTATTATGTTTGGGTTGACAGTGCAAAGGAAGTGATTGCAGAAGAGCAGGTCATTTCTGGGATAAAAAAGCATGAACAAATTTTCCAGGTTTTACGGAAAGAAAATCAGGATGCAGTAGAAAAAAAGACAAGAATGGACTGATAAATGGCACATTGTACAACACTGGTGATCTTGTATGGAGACAAAACATTCAATCACAGCAAGGTAAAGGGGGAAAACCTGATCCTGACTTCCTTGGTCTTTTTACAGTGATCAGGGTTGAGGGGAAATCTACTGA
Organism: Onychostoma macrolepis; assembly: GCF_012432095.1. Taxonomy (NCBI): domain Eukaryota; kingdom Metazoa; phylum Chordata; class Actinopteri; order Cypriniformes; family Cyprinidae; genus Onychostoma; species Onychostoma macrolepis. The sequence continues at coordinate 6,549,049 of NC_081158.1, read as the reverse complement.
CCTTGTGGATAGCTGGGTATATAAGATAAATATCCTAATGCATTTATTATCTGCAGACATTAGATATGCCTGGGAGCTGGAAAGTGAGGTAAGAAAAAAGGCACAGTTCAACAGTGCTTTCTGATTTGATATGAGTTTTGTAGCTCATTGTCAAGTCCAGTTATAATAGACAGTAGCAAACACATCATTTCAGCATTTACATGATAACTTTGCATGACATGTACTTTTTACTCCAAGGTTGGGAATTCATATTTGTTCATTCTCATGAGAAGATACAACAAGACTCATCAGGAGCAGGCCCTGTTTGTCGATTCATTTGAAATGTCCAAATCTGAAAGAAAAAAAAACAATAATAAATAAAAATAAAAATGAAAAGACAAAACCGAAGGTAAGAAAACAGATGTGCTTGCATGTAGTTGTAATAAAGCCAGCAACTAATAATACTTTAATATTGTGATTGCAGTAGATTATGTACAGTTTGTGTTTCAGACTGATCCTACAAGGCTTAACCTTATTTTGCATATTGTAAATAAACCCCATCACTGGATGCTTATGGTGAGAAAACCCCCCAAAAAACTGATATATTATCATCTCATTTTAGCATTAAGTTGATGTACCAAGTGCAGTTATTTGACAGTTCAGAGTATGTTGGGGCTGTTCAACACAATAATATGATCCTACTGGATCCTTTCAAAACAACTCCTTGGAAGCTGACAAGATGTCTGGAGTCCACAAGTTACTGTATGTGTTAGTATTAGTTATTTTTTGGGGTTATAGGATTTCACAAGTATGTGAACAAATTTAAAAAATATTGATACAAAATTACGACATGATCACACTTGTGTTATATTCTGTGGTTGTTTATTTGAATAATATTATTGTATCTTTCAACATGGTTGTTTAAGAAATAAAAAGCTACACACTGCATCTTTAAGGGTTAAAATAACTGCTGCCAAACATATAAAAAGCCAGAAACATACTAATCACTGCAATAAAGATCCGGTCATAGACTCTCAAGTATTTGCTCATTTAAATTTTAACAGCAACTATTGTTTGGACAGGTAGTATAGATTACTGAAAATACACATTTTAGTTCTTTGATATTTTAGAAATTGCAGACAATTGTACTTTACCTTTGATTGTGGACACTTTTACCAGCTATGAAACTTCCCCGGTCAGTACCCGGTCTTGAGGAAAACATGAACCTGGCTATCTGTACATTTTCCACTCCTTGGTCTCCCCTCACCCTTGTGTTAAAAATAAATAAATAAATGAAATTATTGACAGACATACAATTTGTGTTTTTTGTTTATTTCTTGTTACTATGCACACCGTGAAGGTAAACCAAATTTTTGAACTGCCTCGGAGAAGAAGTGGTATGCTGTTGATGCCTGGTTATTGTTTGCTGCATTCAGGTACATAACCTGAAAATACAAAAGAAAAAGAATGCAACAATAAGTACATATAGGTAGGAGAACATATAGATTTGAAATTAATGTATTACAGGATCATTTTCAAGATACAGGAATCATTCTTATACATTATGGAGACTGGACTGCTCTTGGTGCAACCTGTTTTTTTTTACAGAAACAATAAGTGAAAACATACCTTCCTGGAATAACCATCCACACCACCAGATATTATGATGTTGTATCTCTTCACAAGACAATTTTCTAATTGTACTGTCATTTTCTTTTGTCCTACAATTCCTGTAGCTTTTTTCTATTGTTAGAAAAGAGTAGCAATTTACTTAACAAATTGTTACATTTTCTATAAAAGTGTTTAATGTGTCTGCGTATAAACTGAAGAACTTACCGTATCAATTTATGATTTGTGTCTATGTGCACAAGGGAAAGGGGCCCTGGAACAGAGTACGTTCTTCGCACTACACATCCCAATCTAGCCAATCTTGAAAGGATTCCAATTGAATCGACTCTGTGCATTGAGGCAGCTATTCTTGGCCATTGCACACGTATGCCTAAAGACAGCAACCTCCCTCTGACCATTCTGTAACCAGCAGCAGGCATGTCATCCTTAATGGCTCTCACAGCATTATCCAACTTTGAGGTTGTAAAGAGAAATATAAATTTGGTTGGGTAAGCATATAGTGGTGAACTACAACTAATTCAGCATAAAGCAACAAGTTGACTAACAGTTTTATTTTATTTTCATTTTGCAAAGTTAATATAGCCCAAGCTTTATGTTGTATGAATAATTCAAATATACTGTAACCTTTTTGGTAGATTTACCATGCTAATAACTGTGGAAACGTGTCATTACAATCTATAAAAAGGGTTTATGGTCCTGTTTTATCTTTGTAACATCACAAGATTGCAATCACTAGTAAACAGAAGAATTTATGTTAATAAACTTTCAACTAATGATGTATTCTACTGACAATGCATGCAATTAATTTTCATTAGAACAGCCATGTTATATTTATAAAAAAATAAAATAAATAAAATGACAACTTGCATGCATCTGGTCTGTTGATGTCTCAGGTCACATGTAAATTATGAATCGCCTTTTCACAGGCATCCAATCATAGCTGACTTCCGGAAAAGGGGAAGTAACCAATGGCGTTAGGGATAACAATTAAAACAGCAAGCCCCGCTCCTAGGAATGACAAAAATAGAAGTGTTCGCACGAGCAGGTGAGAGAAGATTGAGCGTGAGGATGTGGGGAATGATCACGTGTGCGTGAGGGCTTGTATTGCTTGCAGAGGACAATTGTTTGAAATTAGCTCGCGGGTTTCCTTTCGTGTAGATCTGTTTTCCTCTCGCGGAAGTGATTTACCGCGCGCCAGCATAAGTGGTGTGCTCGGTTATTAATGGCATAGATTTGACACCATAGTCCAGGCGAGGTGCAAACACAGTCCAAAACAGCAAGGCAAAGGGTAAATCCAAGACAGGCTATAAGCTACAGGGCAGGCAGAGATCAGACAGGACGTGGTAAACCAGGCTAGAATCAAGACACAGGTTAAACAGGACACACTAGACTAGAATTCAGGAAACACGGAATGACTCTGTAAAGTTGCTATCGCTAGGAGAGTGATAAACGCAGACACTACTCAGCATTGAATGGTTGTTTGAGACTGATTTTTATAGTGTGTGTAATTGGCTGCAGGTGTAAACGTAATCAGTGAAATGGAGCATGGGAAATGTAGTCCGTGGTAAAGTGGAAGTCCGTGTAGTGTGAGAGTCAATATAATCAGAAGGCGACCTCTGGTGGCGAGCAGACCGAAGACCACGGACCGGAACTGTGACACTACTCCAGCATCTACATTTAAAATAAGAGGTCAGTAGAACTTTTTTTTATTTAATAACTAAAAGGAAAAAAAAAAAAAAAGACTTTATTTAGGAGAAAAATTGTTTAATAAAGTCGGGGTTTCTTTTTGCGCACAAAAAGTTTTCTCATAGCTTCGTAAAATTACGGTTGATTATTTTACTGATCTCCTTGCTATGTTTCTGTGCCTTGATCATGTTAGGATCCTTGCTGTCTATGAAGAGTCAGAGAGCTCTCAGAATTCATCAAAAATATCTTAATTTGTGTTCTGAAGATGAACGAAGGTCTTACAGGTTTGGAACGACACGAGGGTGAGTAATTAATGACAGAATTTTCATTTTTGGGTGAATTATCCCTTTAACTTGAATTCACAATAAAAAACAAATTTAATTAATATAATTAGTTAATATACCAACCTATTGAAGTACTAACGTCTGTTTTTTACCACTGTAATACACTGATAACCACCAGAAACCCTAATGTTCACAACTGATGAGAGAAAACTAAGAAACATAGTTATTTCAATGAAAAATACATTAAAAATATGTCATGCAGGGAATTCTATGAGTGTCAATTTACAGTCTTTCAATTAATATATTTATAATTTTTTATAAATAATTATAATTTTTTAAATTATACAGTAACTTCTTTTTAACTTCCAATGTAATTACAGTCATTCACCATATATACCACGGAAACTTATTGTTAACCAGGTTTCTACTGTAGCATTTTTACAGTCTTCTACTGTTTTACGATCTTTTTTTTTTTTACAGTGAAGATTGTTACTTAGTATTATACAATAAAAGTCTAAAAGTAGCCAATAACCTTAGACTTCTGCAGAAAACTGTAATGAGTTCCTTTATGGCTTGCTGCTCCTGACCTACAAACCTGAGCTTCACCCGGAGTCTGAATCAGGCTTCTCTCAGGATGGACTTGAAAATCACACTAGTTTCAAAGTGTGAAAATATATTTCAATGTTAAACAGTAAAGTTTGAATTATAAATCAAGACAAGACAGAAAAAACAACATCTGCAGATCAGAGCAATGTGAGGACTTAGCTGAACATTCTGAAGACAGCTTATAAGAAAACATACATTTCTTTTAGTTTGTTTTATTGCATTTTATTTTATGCTATAGTGCATCTTCTTGTACTGAACTCTCTGAGAACTCTTTAAAACCCCTGAACTCTGTTCGAGAATTTCTCTTATTTTTCTTCCTGTTTTCTGTAAATTCTGGTGTCATTATGTGCAAGTAAGAAGACAGACATTTCCTGAACACTCCACAAAAAGTGGAAGTTCTAAATAAAAGCAGTGAGTTTTATCTTACATTTATATGAAATGGTTCTTAAGTACAAAATTCAAAACATACACTTAAAGTTGCCAGTGATAATATTTAACTACTGGGTTCTTGTTTAATCAGTTATCATGCACTTTATTGTATGAACCCAAAAGTTAATTATTGGGTTAGAGTTTTATGACCAATTAAACAAGAACCCAGGGGTTAAATATTATCACTTGTAACTTTAAGTACAAAGTACAAAACACACACTTAAACTTGCCTGTGATAATATTTAACTCTTGATTTCCTGTTAACTCTATAACATGTGATAACTGATTAAGCAAGATTTATTTATTTATTTCATTACTTAAATACTTTAATAGTACTAAACTCAGACCCCCTCTGTCCTCACATTCTGATGGCTGGTTTATAAAGAGCAGCAGACGGCATGATCTACTTTACTCCTTCACTCTTCTCACAGCCATGGACTTCACTGAACAGGGATAAAATCAGGTTCATTTTAACCTAATTTATAATTAATACCATTCCAGTTGTTGTTGTTGTTGTTTTATAATCTTAGCTTTTTCCATTTTCTTACCTTTATCTTATTTATTTTCCATCACTATTATATACTGACAAAGTTTAATGTTTTAATGTAATGGAGTATCCAGAACCATGGGTGCCACGGTTTCAGTCGTCAATCAGACTCCTTACACCTGGTGCTTTGCCACCCAGGACAAAGGGGTAAGGACTTTTCGTGCATTCACTACACACATTTATGCAATTCTATATTCTAAGTCCTGCTTCATATATATATTTTTTTTCAGAGTTAGCATGTTTTTTTTTTTACAGCGGCATTTTAGTGCCATGTTAAAAAATAAAAAAAAACCTAAGATTACGTGATTAAAGTTGAAATTACAAGAATAAAGTCAAAATACTACGACAATAAAGACAACATTATTCTCTAAACATTTAGACTTTATTCTCGTAATATTTCGACTTTATTCTGAATATTTTTTATATTTATACATTCTAATAAAGTCAAACTATTTCGAAAATGAAGTTTAAAGTTATAATATTTTGAGATATTCTTTTGCGCATGCGAATGGCCTGGATTGGGAGCACCGGCAGATATTCCAAAGTCTCAGCTTTCAAAATCTGTCAGTTTTATAGCGAAATAGAAACAGTATGTATATTATAATGTGTTTTTTCACGCTCTTTAATGTGGCATGACAGATTGCTGTATTCGCTTCAGTTTAAGCCGCATGTGAGTGAGTCAGTCATCTTTCCGATTACAATAATGAGATTTTTTTCATTATAAATTAGGCTATACTGTTTTTTTTTTCATGCCTTCTGATGTTCCTTCACTTTTATATCTAGCTATAAACTTGAAATAAAGAGGAAAAACACATTTATCATTTGTATTTCATGATAAAATGGACAGAGTTTGAAAGCTGTGTTATTCTAAAAGCAACAAAGCACAAAATTATTGCGATTACTGGGTGGCTGGTGCGCTACAAATAATGAATGGAAGACGTTAAATATTATGTCCAATCATTTACTGTATTATACCATGAATAAAACAGCTTTTGAATAGTCACTTAACATTATAGCCTACAGCCTATTCCTCAGAAAAGAAAACAATATAGGCTAACTTATGTTAATGAGGTGAAGTCCGCTTCAACCTTTAGAACGTTTTATTAAAGGTGTCATCGAATGCCCATTTGATATAAGTTGATATGATTCTTTAGGGTCTTAATGAAAAGTCTATAACATACTTTGGTTAAAATTTATCAATGGTAGTGGAAAAACACCTTCATTACCCTGTAAAAATCAGCTCTGTTTTCATCAAGCCGTTCTTTAGTCCATGTTGGTTTAAATGCCCATGACTCTGCCCCTTTCTTCCGTGGGGTGACGAACAGTACTGTTTACTTCAGCCGGGAAACTGTCCGACTAGCACATTATTAGGAAAGGCGATTTGCAAAGATTCATAAAAACCGTTATACTCACTTCTTCTGTAGATGAAGCTGGATCACGAATGATTCGCACGAACATAGACACATTTATGTAGATCAGGGATCGGTGCATTCACGTCAAAGCTAAAGTAATGTTAATCCTCTGCGTCTTCAGCGGCTCAGATGTTGGGAGTAAATGACGACTGTTATATTCATTATTACATCCAACAACAAAACACCTCAATCGCTTAATCTGAGACATCTAGCCTACCCCTGCACCTGAGTCGACACAATGACGGACAGCTCTCAGCTCACTCAGGGCGGGTCTAAGGTAAGACGGTCTTGTCAATCAACTATCGTGGGAGGGGCCTGTGCAGAACTACGTCATTCTGATAGGAATCTCAGAACAGCCTGATTTGAGAAAGGGGATTTTAAAATAGGGATTTAAAAAAAAAAACACTGGGTGGATTTTTATCATTATAGGATGGATGTGTACACACACTTCCAACACATTTATGTTCAAACAACTTGAAAAGTGAATTTTGCATCCGATGACCCCTTTAATTAAACATTTTTGCAGAGTAGGTGATGGAATTTTCACAAAGAAAACAGTATACTTTAATGAACTGATTCACATAAATACAGCGAACTGATCATTAAAGAGCTTGGAAAATACATTATTGTAAGACACATAATTTGTGTTTCGCTATAAAACTCATTTTGAAAGCTCAGACTTTGTTTTATATTAAAAGTACCAAAAGGACAAATCTTATTGCTATTGGGTGGCTGGCACACAAATAACGAATGCAATGGAAGACATTAAATATTATTTCCAAGCATAGCCTACTGTCCCTACAGTAATATACATACTGTATATTTGTAGTGTATTAAAAAAGGGTTAAATAAGAGAGCTACAGCACCCCCCAAAGGAATGTTGATTGAGTGTATGAGCTGATGTTAAGATAAAAAGTTGTTTCTGTTCAGTCTGTTAATAAATATCATGTTCTTGATATTAAGCTGTTTCCACGAGTCCTTAAAATTGACTCTTCCTCATCCCAGTAAGATGATGGGGCCGCTCAGACGCAACAATATTCAAATAGGCCTAAATTCTGGTGGCCTGGCAACCTCCCCAATAGTCTCAATCCAGGCCATTTGCAGGCGCAATAGGCTACTCTTTAAATATTTTGACTTCATTCTCGTAGTATTTCGACTTTATTCTCAAAATATTACAACTTTAATCTCGTAATTTTAGATTTTTTTTTTTTTAACGTGGCACTAAAACGCCATCATATTTTTTAGCATGAGCGTATCTCACAACAATATCAGTTTGCATTTACATGTAAAAAAAATTTATCTCCTTTTCTGATGGAAACAAACGTAAAATTGTGCTCCCCAGTATACACGCCTTGGTGCTGGCCGCACAACATCCTATCAGGAGGCCCGGTTAATCCGTCGCTACATCTACGTCAGATATGAAAATCACACGTGGAACAGTTTTTCGTACGAGTTTAACACCCATAAAGGTGACGCGTCTTTTATCATAAGGGAAACCTACAACCGTTCCCAGATTCAGATGCACTGCACCTCTGAGGGCGGCACTCATTACTGTCCCAACTACGGTAAGTTCCTGCAAACGTGTCATTTCTGGACTACACTATACAGCAAAAGTATGTGCATTACACTCATATGTGCTTGTTGAACATCCCATTCAAAATTTATTTCCTCTTTGCTGTTACATTATAGAAAAATCTTAAGAGCCTTCCTCGGGGTATACAGACGACAAGCTCACATTCTATTTAAAAGAGTCATTAGTTAAAAAGTTTAATTATCAAGATAAAACAATCAACCAATCAGAATACACCTTATTAAATTGGCATGCCTTACACAGTCCTACATCATAATCAGTAATCATCAAAATAACTTCTATTAAAAAAATTTTTTTTTAAATCAGAGCTGTTCAGAATCCTTTGTAATTTTCCTTATATAATCAATGTTACCTTAGACCTTTCCAACGATATATAGTTTGTTATTATTAGATTAGGATTTAACTGTAAAATAGTGAAGTAAATGTAGGCGTCCCACAGAGGGGACGGTGACAGTTAAGAGGTTAAAAAAGTAATTAGTTATAGTTACTAGTTACTTCTCACAAATAGTAACTGAGTTAGTAACTGAGTTACATCATTATAAAAGTAACTAATTACCCGGGAAAGTAACGCGTTACTTTTAAAAAAGAATTCAAATGTCAAATAACTTTGAATGCCCCCAATATTAAATATGTTAAATTAATGAAATGTACACTAAAAAGAATAAATTATTATTATAAAACATTGTGCAATAATCTACACTATTTATCTACTGACACTTAGTATCAGTCAGTCAAGCATTATAATATAATATTATGATAATTTAATATTATATGATGATAGAACTTTAGTAATTAGAATAACCAAGTATGAATGCATATTTGTCATCAATATAAAATGCACTAAGGATTAATGAGCTGCTGGGTTCATGAATATTAATCACGTCATCTGCGTTCGCTCGAATTGATTTGCTGAAATCAAAATGGGGATGATAGTAGGTGAGATTGTCGTTTGCGCATTAGTTCCGCCCACTACCAAAGAATCCGGCAGTTCTTAAAAGCTGAAGAATTCCAAAGGAATTCCGTAGGGGGGTTGGTGGCACACGGGTAGCAAAATGTAATGTAAATGTAATGAAGAAATGGTCAGAGATATGTAGTGGTTGTACCAGAATGTTATCTGCAGTACAATTGCGTGTGTAAATTAAATCCAGTTGGTTGCCTGATTTGTGCGCGCTAGTAGTGCTAAGGTGTTTGAGATCAAATGAAGCTAGGAGTGAATAGAAGTCTGTAGCATAAGGCTTGTCTAGGTGAATGTTGAAATCACCAAAGACTAAGAGCGGAGTGCCATCCTCCACGAAAGAGGACAGCAGCCCGTCCAGCTCCTCTAGTAAGGTGGCTAGAATTTGGCTAGGGGGACGGTAAATGACCACAATCTGGAGTTTTATAGGAGCTCATACAGTAATCGCATGAAATTCAAATGAGTTGTAATTGCATAGGGGAGAGTGGGTTGAGTATTTCTAATTGTTTGAAATGAGCAGACCAGTGCCCCCACCCCGGCCAACTTGACGTGGGTGTGAGAGAAAGCAAAATTGTTAGAGAGAGCAGCTGGGGTTGCTGAGTCTTCTGGACGAATCCAGGTCTCAGTCAAGCCCAAGTCAGCTTTGTTGACAGCTGTCTGACAATTCCAGAGACCCACAGAGAAAGAAAGAGGTGTAGTGGAAAATGTAGAGATAGGGCGCAGGTTAGCAGGATTACGGTGCCGTCTGCGTGTGATGTTAGAGCGTGGTTGAGAGAAAACTGGAATGGTTTGAAAACACATGATAGAGGTAGAAGGAAAGAAGATAGGAAAGGAGAGTGTGGGAGGAAGATAGAAATGATACGGAAGTGTATAGCTCGGTTTCGTTGCTCGGTTAAAGTTGCGCAGGAAAAAGTCGTTGCTCTTTACACTCGTAGGTCTTCACAAGAGGAGGCTGAACGCTTCTGCGTCAGCGCTCAGACATCTGATGAATACAGTCTAACAGACTATAGTGGAAATAGCTGTGGCCGGCTTCTTATTGGCCCAGCCAATAGCCTATTGCAAATAGCACAAGACGAAACTAACACTTCGCTTGCAAGGAGTAATGCAAATGACACAGGCTCCTTCTTAGCCGAGGTGCAAATTATTATAATTACCAGTAAGTGCAATCAAAAATATAAACCTCAACAAAAATGCAGAATAGAAATAATTAGGAAACAAAGTATTCCTTCCTAGCAGCAAGTAAATAGTTTAAACATCAGATCTACGACCAAGTATTGCAACACTTACGCGCTGCGCTGCCTGTCTGTCTCTTCTGGTGACTAATCGGCTTCTACTTAATCTATGAATCATATAGAACGTTCATTAGTTGCTGATGTAGTAATCATTAATAAATGGTTTAACTCTTCATGAGTTATGAGTTAATGATGAATCATGAATAATCATTTGTTAGGCATGGATTAATCCATATTTGTTACTCTGAATATAGTTCATTTCTCCAATAAATATTTGGATCCTTAACATGTATGTCAGGCTTTCCAGGTTCAATGTCCAAACACTGAGACATGCAGCTAGTTCTGAGTAACGGCTTGTTTTGTATGCTACTTGTAATATCTTTAAGAAGTACCTACCTTTATTAGGTACTGATTCCTATAAATGTTCAAGAGAGATACGCCTTCCAACGCTGCCTTCCCCGAGCCCAAAGTCCCTCTGGGGCCGGAGATATGGGCCTCCAAACTTGAAACTTTGACCGGGAGTAACTCAACTCAGACGGGGACAAACTCCACAAAACTCGGGAGAAAATTAGACCTCCAGGGCCTCTATCCAACGCTGCCTTCCCCGAGCCCAAAGTCCCTCTGGGGCCGGAGATACGGGCCTCCAAACTTGAAACTTTGACCGGGAGTAACTCACGCTAGGAGGGGACAAACTCCACAAAACTCGGGGTGTTAATAGACCTCCAGGGCCTCTATCCAACGCCGCCTTCCCCAGGGCCCCTTTGTTAATATCAAAATAACTAATAGTAGAAGATATAAATGTAGAGATAAAATATAACGTAGTTAAAAAGATAAAGCCTTCCCAATACAGTCTTTGTGCAGTTAATACAAATTAAACATCTCTAAAGTACAGCTGTGACAGCAGTACGTGGCTAGTGCTGAGTGATAGTGGCAGTTATTGCCTATACAATTTAAATAACCCATATGATGATTAAGCGTACTCTGTAAATTGTTTTTAATCCCATGGTGATGCTGTCTTTAAACAGGAAAAAATGAACAAGACGAAAAACAGAGACAGCAAGAAGAGGAGAGAAGACGTCTGGAACGTTTGGAACGTGAGCAAAGGATTCAACAGGAGCTGGACAGAGAGAGTGAATCGTCCAGACTCAAGCTTTCTCGAGCGACTGAGCGCCTTCGTGAAAAACAGAGCTTCAGAGGTCATGAGAAACATCATGAACGCACACAAGTTCTCCATCAGCAAATAGAAGATGATGCTGCTGCGATTGAGAGGAACGAGGTATGACTTTAATTCAGATTAAGCAACATTACGCTATATACAGCATGCGATAATGTAGCACTTTTTACTAAGACCCATTTTTGTTTTTCACATTTATTTATGTAGGTTATTGATGTTGAAGAAAAATTCAAAAGACTTTTATTGAAGTACCAGATCACAGAAGAAGAAGAGATACAGCAGCACCAGATTTGGAGCAGGATTAAGATACTCCAGAATGAACTTGCAGTTCAATATTGTAGAGAAAACAACCTTTCAGTATGGTCTCAGTTTACCTTTGATCAAGCTGTAAGGTATAACAAACTGTCTCTTACAGAGAAGCTCACAGTTCTTGAGGCATCTGTACAGTTCATTATGCACAGTAGCACTGAAGATGCTAAAGATGATGAAGATCAGCCGCTTGGTTGGGAGAAGTATCACCACTTTTTCTTGGGTTTGGTGGAGCAGCTTCATGCCACAAGTCCAACTTTGGCTGAATGCATTTTAGTGAATGTACTTGACACAATCTCAGAGCTTTCACCACAAAGTAGGGAGATTTTGGGTCAAATGTTGTTCAACAGAATGTGGACAGCAACAGAAATAATGCTCTTAATTTGTAAAAGTCCAGCTATCAAAAGCCAGCAACTCGATTCAGTTCTCCACACAGCACAAACCTACCACCTGGACTGCATCTTTGTTCTCTCTGCTCTTACAAATGAAAACCCTTTACAATTTCTTCAAGAACAAATAAAAAATGACAAGGAAAAAGATGCTGATACAATTGTTAAGGAACTTCGCGAAGCAAACTGCCCAGAGAAAGTCTTGGGGCCGTTGAAGGATGTACTTAGATACATGGAGTCGGAACTCCCAAAATATCACTCGGTGGACCTTACCAAAGAACAAATTGCCGAAATGAAAAAGAAGACAACATGTCTTAATTTTACAAACCTAGATGTCAGCCTTTTGAAAGATGTATTAATAGGAATGTCAGTAGCAGTGCAAGACTGCTCAACAATCATCACAGAAGACAATATGAAGATTCAAGGCTATTTTCCAAGACTTACACAACTAGCATCATTGCTTTTACTCCTCCTGGCACAGGTGGCAGAAAATAAGGGATGTTTTCTAGAGATTGGCACAGGTGAGGGCAAGTCCTGTATCTTAGCCATGTTTGCAACAATTCTGGCCATTCGTGGAACAAAAGTGGACATTGTGACAAGCTCTCCAGTTCTCGCCCGACGAGATCAAGAAGAGTGGAAAAAGATTTTTGAAATGTTTGGTGTCACCTCATCTGTAGTACCCCCACGTTACTCAAGTGCCTATTCACCAGAAGAACAAGAGGAACGTCTTAAAGATGCTTACCGGGAGCAAATAGTATATGGCACGGTGGGAGCCTTTGCAGCAGACACACTTAAACAGGAATTTGAGAAGAGGACTACTCGCGATACAAGGCAGTTTGAGCTTGTAATAGTGGATGAAGTGGACTATATGACCTTGGACAATGGAGTCCAAGTAACATTCTTGTCTCATGAATCTAGTGGATTTAGGCATGTGGAGCAAGTGCTTGCCAACATATGGGCCATGATATCTAGTTGCCAACCAATTGAAATGCTTGAAAAAGGGGAGATAAAATGGGCGACAAGGATACAATACTTTCATAAAGCCGCAACAGCAGCCATTATGGGACTAGAAACATCAGACAACTTTTCTGCAAATGAGATCTTGTTTCCTGGAGTGACTTTGGGATTCTACACCCACGAAGATATTGAAATGATACATCAGGCTGAGAGTAAGAAAGAAAATGAAGGTGATGGGAATGAGGACAGAATGTCCAAAGCATTATCTGAAGTCATGAAAAAACTGGGAGTTTCACAACAGTACGATCTCTTGGGTATATTTGAGGAGGTCTTGGAAAACAGTGTAGTGTTTAAGTGCTATTCCTTAGAGAACAAGAAAGCCAAATGTCTTGAAGCTCAGGAAAAACAAGGTGACCTTAAAGCTGAAATGCTACTGCTGGAAGGAGGACTGGCATGTGAAATCATGTCTGAGAAATCACTCATTGATGCAACTGTAAGCACAATAAAGTCATCCATCAAGTACTCAGATAACCTCCAGACAGCCAAAGAATCCAACAACTTCATTATCATCCCTGTTTTTTTGAAAAGCTACGTTGAGAATCAGTTACCAGTGTTTGTCGAGAATGCACTAAAGGCTGTTGTGATGACGCGTGGCAGAGAATACATGATTGACACCTCCCCGGCTGCTGAAAGAGACATTGCCAAGAGTCATGACAGAGACCAGTATAATGCAATAATTCCAGTGGACTTCAAAGCAAACGGTGTGCTAGAGAAAAACAAGAAGTGGGGTAATGGTTTGCAGCAATTTTTAGAGTTCAAGCACCAACTTGCAATTTCGCCGATATCCAATGTGACAAATTACATGTCAAATTTCCATTATTTTAAAAGGTACCTCAGCGGGAGAGGTGTATTTGGTGTTTCTGGTACATTAGGAGGTAAAGCAGATCAGGACTTTCTGGCAAAACACTATAAAGCAACAAGCTACATTGTACCTGCACATCGTCATAAAAGGGTGGTGGAGCTTCCAGTCATCCAGGTGAAAGGTGGGAATCACCAATGGATCCAGACTATTTGTGAAACTTCATGGAAAGGAGCAGAGAGAGGACAAGTTGTCTTGGCAATTTGCGAAGACGTTAAAACAGCAGATGAACTACATAAGAAAATACAAGATGAAGGCAGATTTAAGGCAGAACAGATTACTCTGTACACAATCAGTGAGAAGCACAACATTGAAAGAGAGAAGTTCTGCGCAGGCAGAATCATCATTGCTACAAATCTGGGAGGACGGGGGACAGACATAAAGGTTGATGAAAGTGTGAATACGTGTGGTGGTCTTTTTGTTCTTCTTACTCACTTCCCACACAACCGAAGAGTGGAGAAACAAATATTTGGTCGTACATCACGAAAAGGCAATCCTGGGATGGTCCAGATGGTTTTGAACTGTGATCATCTCGCAACCGCTTACCAAGGTCAGTCTGTAGAAATCATGCGACAACTAAGAGAGGATTATGAAATTAAAAGAATCCAAGAAATGGAAAGTGATGATCTGGTTGAAATAAATCTAAAGGAAAATCTATTCTCCACATTTTGTAAATTGCTGAAGGACTTTGATGGGCATTACTCGGAGAAAGAAAAACTGGATCCCATGCGAATGCAGCTCAATAAAATCCCTGATTGCTTTAAACATCATCGGCCAAAGTTTGATTATCAGCCTGCCATCAATGCTTTGAAAGAATCTTGGGCCTTGTGGTTAACCCTTCATGAGGATCACATCAATAGGCATGATGACAGCAGACAACTCGAAGCAGACCTTATCAGGACAATAAATGTAACCAGTGCAAAGCTGCGGCAAGGACAAAGCGATAATTTCTATGATAACGTCAAACAGGCAATTGTAAGAACTGATCTACACTGCCGTGAAAAATCCAAAAATGATTATGGAGCTAAATCCTATTGGCAAAAAGTTGCAAAGTCTGACCCACACTACAGGGCTGTGGCACTCTATAACCAGGCGTACATCACTATTAACCTTGGTAAAGGTAACTATAAAGCAGATGCTATGAACCTGCTGGAAGACGCAAAGAAATCCATTGACGTCTACATCTCAGAAGTCTCAAACACAATGGTCTCATGTAACTTATCAGTCACTGGAAACAAAGATCAGAGCACAGACAACAACAACTTTCAGAGTCAAATGGAGGCGAGATTGAACATCTTTAAGTCTTGGATGACGTACATTGATAATGCATTGTTTAAACTTAAAGAGCTGGAAAAAGACAACAGTGACGCCATTACAGAGGACTGTTCAGTCTACATGCTGTCTGAAGAAAAGAACTTCATCGTCACTAATGAGCTCAGATCATTATACGACTATGGCCTCGGTGTTGTTTTTGAGGTGAAAAAGAAGCCCAAGTTTTGCATAGATGCTTTGATATGTTTCATACTCGGCGTGGTACAGGTTCTTGCTGGGGTTCTTGTTTGTGCTCTGACACTTGGAACAGCCACCCAGTTTGGATTGGGCCTGATTTCAGAAGGAGTGTCTGACATGATCAGTGGAATAGTGGGGATGATAAAGGGTTCATTCAATTGGGTGTCATGGGCAATATCTAAGAGTATCAGCATTGGGCTTTCTTTGATAACGGCTGGCTTAAGTGTTATCATTAAATCAGTTACCTCAGTGTTTAAAGTGACAAAAAGTCTCCTCAATGGTACAAAGTCTTTTTCTTCTGTTGCATCTGAATTCATCAAATCAGGAAAGGCAATGTTTACTTCATTCAAAGGAGGCGTTCAGTCTGGTTTATCATCCGTCAGTAAGGAATCTTTCAAGGCTGCAATGAAAAACATGACATCTTCTACAGTGCTCAAACAGAACTTCAAATTTGCAACTAAATATGCAGTTCAGGAAATCGGGAAACAGTCTGTGGTCACTGCCATGAACTACGCAATCGATGCAGCCCTTCAGGAAGTCTTTAAGAAGATTTTACAAAGCAGCTTTGAGAATGTTGTTACTTCATCAGTGAAGCAGAGCAGTAAACTGGATCAGACTCTTGTGGAGTTCATCAGCTCAGGCATTCCCAAAGCAGCACTGAAAAAAGAGAATTTCAAGATTGACCAGAGTTATGAGAAGCAAATAAAAAAATCAGTTGGTATGCTCTGCGAAGAGATAATTCCTGACCTCATACTGGACTGTACCACAGCACAGGATGTTATCAGCAAACTCTCTGAGGTGTGTGAAGCAGCATCAGATCTTAAGAATAAAGCCAAACTGTCAGGAGTATATGACATGGCAAAGCAGGCTCTGAAAGTAGCGGAGTACTCAGCATCTCTTGTTCAAATACTGAGTGCCATACCAACAGAGGAGATAATACAACAGAAGTTTGTTCCTGAATTACTGGAGAGCATCAGTGAGCTTCAGAAAGAAATGACAAAGTATGACCAAGATGGACGACACCATTTACACGATGTACAGCGCCTTAAAGGTGAACTTCTTCAGACTATCACCCAGAATGTGTCTGAGCAATTCATCAGCTCCTGTTCAGAACATATGAGTTCTTTAATGACAAGCACATTTAAGAGTCAACTGAACAGTGCTGCAGGACAGGCAGTGGACCACGTCATTCGCAGACATAAAACTCAGCGTTTCTTTGATGACCAGAAGGAAAAACACAACAAGAGATCTGCAAGCCACAAGGAAGTGGAACAGCTGTCAGATGAGGACAAAACAAAGCTAATGCAGTATACAGAAGACATGTGCAATGCTGATCAGCCTACAACAGCCCTCGATGTGTATGTGCTCACAAAAAGTAACCTGCTCGATGGAAAGGGAATTAAACTATCTGTCGTTGATGAAAATGGAAAACAGCTCACTGTGGAGCATTACCCAGGAACCACCAAATCAGCAGGCGATATAAAACTTAAATTAACCAAATCTGCAAAAGCCACACATCCATCACAGTAAGACTAATCACTATAGCATTATATAGTTCACGTATGAAAATAAATGTAACTGTTAATGCTTATGAACTTTGAGCTGAATGTAGTTACTTTTAAATTTAAAAACAGATGTGATACACAGCTGTACAGCGGCCATTTTGACATCGTACAGGATGATGGCAGGATAATCAGCGTTAACTCAGATCATCAGAATGCTCTTTATCATGCTGTAGCACAAGCAACTGGCAGCGAGACAGAAGAACCAAAGAAGGAAGCTGTGATGCTACGTAATAAAGTAAAAAATGAGGTGAGTAAACTTAATTTATGGTTCTGATTTGTTCATGGGACAACGTGTGAACAGTGAGTGCCAGATTTTAGTTCTATATCTGCTCATCTGCTTTACTGATATACTGAGCTCATTGACTGTTTCTAAAACAGATAGATCAACCAACAGCTCACTTTATACATCTCGGAGGGAAATTCACAAAGTATTCATCATTAACTGGGTTATTGATTTACCCAGTCAATGTTACCACCCCAAAGTTAATTATTTTCTTTAAACAGCTTGTCCTTACACCACAGCAGTTTATCTTGGTTCTAGTAAGAACTTTACATTTTGGACCAGCTAATTAACACCTCTGTTTATTCAGAATTTAGCAGTAACAAATTACTAGTCATCTAGATTTATATCAACTATGCATTCTGTTAGTTTTACAAATTGGTATGCTTCGTCAGGCCCGCGAAGAAATATAGAGCTGAGTATCACCAGCATAACAGTGAAAGCTAACACCATGTTTCCTGATTATATCTCCCAAGGGTAACATGTAAAGCGTGAAAAGCAATGGTCCTAGTACTGAGCCTTGAGGTGATCCTTGTGATCAGTATGATACCTCATCATTCACTGTTTCTCTGGATACCGTTATACGAAGCACCATTACTTCAAACGAATTATACTTGAAACCCGACCTATGAGAAATACTGAAAATTAATATAAATTGTAGCAACACCTCTCCCTTTATCTTTACCTTTTGTACATGTCTCATGTTTATAACAGTAATTTTGGGGGGTAGACTCATTTAAAGTAATTTAATCATCTGGTTTTAGCTAGGTTTCTGTCAAACAGAGCACATCTAGGTCACGATCAGTTTTCATATCATTTACAAAAAGCACTTTCATAGAAAGGGATCTAATATTCATTAAGCCAAGCTTTATCATTTGTTTATATGTATTATATCTTTTTTTTTAATTCGCTGAACATCAATTAAATTGTTACCTTTAAATTGGTTTGGATGTTTTTTGTATTTTCTAGTCCAGGAACAGACACAGTCTCTATAGTGTGATATCTAGTCTCTATGTGCTGAGAATTAACTGACTTCTGTGACGTGAGGCGGCTAGCAGACGGTTGGTTTAGCCAGTCTGTCTGCTTCCTGACCTGGGCCCCAGTTAGTCAAGTACAAACTCTAAGACTATGTGCCACATTTCTAGAGAGAAGAGCGGCACCACCCCTGGAGACCATCTCTTCTCAACAGGTCAGGTCTGCCCCAAAAACTCGTCCAATTGTCTATGAAACCTATGTTATTCTGCAGGCACCACTTAGACATCCAGCCATTAAGTGACGACAGTCTGCTATGAATCTCATCACCCCGGTAAGCAGGGAGTGGACCAGAGCATATTACAGTGTCTGACATCGTACTTGCAAGTTCACACACCTCTTTAACATTATTTTTAGTGATCTCTGATTGTCGAACATCATTAGTGCTGACGTGAATAACAATCTTACTTAATTTACGTTTAGCATTAGCCAGCCCTTTTAAATTTTCCAAGATGTCAGGCGCTCTGGCTCCCGGTAAACATTGGACTATGGTGTTGGCGCCAATAGCCTTATCCCTTCTCATGGTCCTTTGCTGATCCCCATCACTCTCTCTCCATCCAATGCTTTCCTGTCTGCTCTATACTGTCCTGTCTGAATAAAGGCATAACATTTTTTTATCAGAATGGAAGAGCGGTGTTTTGACCCACGACTATGCCACCTCAGTCACCCAGTCACCCTGCTGCACGGGCTCTGTAACCGGAACCAAACAATGTACAGGACTCCCTGAGCTAGTTGCATCCAAAGCAGTATCTACAGCCCTCACATTCTTACTGTCCTCAATTAAAGTTTGGATGTGTGTCTCTAGTTCTGAAATCTTCCCTGTCAGCCTAACTATTTACACAGGGATTTACACATGGAAATTCCTCACCGCTGACAGAAAAAGCTACACTATACATGTGGCAAGCATTGCAAGTAACAATAACAGGAGAAGAAGCCACTACTCATCGTGATTATTGAATGATTCCGACTTACCACATTTGTTTGGTGAACTCGTGAAAAACGGAGCGAGAGAGTGAAAAGGAAACGGTAGTAAACGTGAATGGAAATGCGAATGACAAGCTAACAGGCTAAAGGAAATGTTAACACGCTGCACTAGCAATTTAGATAAAGCAATGTCAAATACATTTGATAGATAATATCAGAAATATGGTGATAATTAAGTTATATTTAGCAGTTTATACAACAGAGCATGATACTAAGATAGAGATAACAACAGAAAGACAAAGCTAAAAATTTGATTCCTGACCAATCAGTGTACAGTCTTACTCAGTCATCTGCACATGTGATGAGATGATCAGTGTAGGGAGCGAATTTATTTCCTTATAAAATTAATTCTGAGGCCAAAACTCAGGAACTCTCCCAAAGACAGATGCCATGCAATAAAGCCATGAAACTAACCTGGAAAAGATATCTCCAAAGACAACGAAAGATCTCCAAAGAGAACAAAAGATCTTCAAAGAAGAACAAACACCACCCTGACCAAACTTATCTCTTTGATCATTTACGACCCCATTCTCCCCCTGCCCTCTCTACCTCTCTCTCATTTCCCTCAAAAAAGCTTCACTCAAAGTTCATTGAGAATAGCTATAGGTATATATATCATATATCTTGTGAACCCGTTGTTTTTCACCTTCACCTGGTATCATTTTAAAGGTATCTGTGTGATTGGTAAAATGGTCTCAATTTCACAGTAGTCACTTTTATATTATGGGAAATATTGGAAACTTAAGTGAATTCTGTATCTCTGTTGTGGGGGCGGTCTCCTTTCAAAACCTGATGAACATTGCTCTACAGGTGTGACCATTTGGGGCATGAGAACAGCTCCTACTGAGGTTTCTCATCCCCCATACACAGATCCAATCTGTTTTGGGGCAGAGAATAAATGTTTATGGGCCTTTTGTTCTGGTAGTATTTAAGGGAAAGTTGCAAATCAGTCAGGGCGATTCTGCAGTCAGATCAGCCCGTAGTGTGGAGGGTATTTAATATGTTCCATACTATGTATTTTCTTCTTGAATTCAGGTAAACATTTTACTCTTAAATTCATCTTTGAACAACTGATGTTATGCATTTTCTTATTTTTGAATTGGCTTCTTATTGTTTTATGTAATTGGCACGACACGTTTACCTGACTAATAATAAATTGTTATATTTGATTTATTCTGAACTGTCCTGAAATCATTATGACTAATAGACTGTGAGGAGGCTTTTGTTACCGCAAATCTACGGCCAGGATAGATCAAACTGAAGGCTCATGAATGAACGGAGCAGTAGGCACGTCATCGGAGACCTCAGATTTCTGTCTATCGCTGATGTTGGCAAGTTGTACGGGAAAAGACTAAGTAAACTACACTTTTTGTCATAAGCAAGCAGTTGGCAGCAGACAATTAGGTATTAGTCTACCTACATCCTCTGACTAACATCGGACTGGCGAATTTGTGATCGTGAGACCGGCGCCTTCGGCCGACGCTATAGGCTCAAAAGAGACATTAGGTCCCCAGTGAACGGATAATTGAAAGTATGGGATGTCGAGGATAATCAAATATCTAAATTAATATATAAGCGATATTTGTGATCAGATTTTAATTAGAAGTACAGTCTAAATTTAATGGTCACTTGGAACTGGAGTCAGATCAGAATTGGAGCTAGATCAAAATTGAAACTAAATCCTGATAAATTCAGAAGCTCAAGTAAAAGACCGAACATGCATTAAACCTTCGACCAGGCCGCTGGATTCCGTTGTTTGGACTAGCGGGTGGATCCTTACGTCAGGATTATGTTTAATCTCAGACTTGTAATTTCTCACTAGATCCAGACAAACCTTGAATCGTACACACCCCTGCTTATTCTCCAAAGAGGATACGACTTCTGTCACAAAAACCCCAATAAATACAGCATAACTGGAGGGAGTAAAAAGAAGACAGACGTTGCACTGCAGAAATACTTACAGAGTGTTAAATTCATCAGAAGTGGCGAAGTCCTCATCAAAATGTACCATCTTGGATTTGTTGGTGAATATAAAAGGTAATTGATTGCCGAAGGTGATTTCTGTTATTTAGTCACAACATAACACCACTGTGTATGGAGATCCACGAAAGAAAGAGGATTCATCTGATACACCAAAAGATAATAATAATTTAAGTATTTAAAAATAGTATGCATAACCAGGAGCGTCATGTGTCCATTTATTTCATTCCATACAACAACAGAAGCTAGAGGAAGCTGAAATACTCACCTGTGCTCTAAATTAGCTTACTAGTTCAAGTAAAGTCAAAATTATAAGTACATTTCATGCTAATTTAATTCTTTCAAATTCTCATTCTCTCTGCGCAGTGTCGTAAGTGCTCGGATGTCCAGTAAGAACACCACGGGGACACTTAACACAAGCCACATTCCACCGAAGGACTCCATCAGACTTGCTGAGGCGGTCATAGATAACCCAAACTCAGTGAGCGAGCTTAAAAATAAAAACCTGCCGCTTTATAAACTAATCAGCAGCATAAAGACTGACAGTAATGGATGGAACCTGATTGCCATGGAGGTTCTGGGACAAGATCACAGACGAGCTTTAACTACGGGCCCAAGCAGCCGCTCACAGATGGCCAGGTAACATTCACATCCATTGTGTTAATGGTTATGTATGAAATTATCATGTAAGACAACTATACAGAATTACAATGAACACTACAGGAATTTGTAGTGATACTAAACATTGAACATTTTCAGTACAGCATTACAAATGTTAAGCAGCTGAGTGTTTATCTTATACAAACAAAGAAAATGGTTAAATTGGCTTTTAACATTTCTTTCTTTTTTCAGGAAACTTCTAGCTGACACCATAATTAGTGGAGACGTGGAGCTTCTGCTGAAACGCTGCATGATTCTACATCACCCGCTCACCTCACAAAAGCTGAGAGGAGCTCTGGGTAAGAAACTCTGAGGTGTTAGTCCTGTGAAACACATGATCTACTCTCCAGCAGATACTGTGATTTGTCAGGGTGTTTATGGTAGACACGGTAATGCAGCAGCTACTGGAATATTACGGTTGTTTCACCATGCTGCTTTTGATTATTTTAATAAAAAAAACTGTATTAATGACAGTAGCTCTGACTGCATAAACCGCTCATTCACAGGGATGCGTACTGATAATAAACAGATTAAAAGCTTGTGTAATCGTTTTTATGGTGAAAATGTAATCTTTGACAAATTAAATTAGAGAGATTAAAGAGTTTTATTGTCATTTGAGTAATATACATAAGATATGATATCGTTCATGCATGACACAACTGATAGTCTGAGAGTAAAAGAGCTGTTGTGTTGCTGCACTAAATAATGTTTGTGTGTAATTCCAGGTGAAAGCATTCCCTCTCAGTGCCACGTTTTGTCAGATGAAGGTATCCGAGGCTACTACAAAGCAGGATACCGAAACCTGGTGTCAGAATATAACCGCTTGGGAATCCTGGATCAGAACCAGTGTGAGCGTCTGGACGAGTGGGTGAATCAGGACCAGCACGAGGACGCTAACACTGCAGAGTACGGCCAGGTTCTGCAGGGGTTACAGTAAAAATGCCCAGTGTTACTGAACACAATTTCTCTTCAGCGAAGGTGATGAAGATGATGCCTATAGAAAGCAGGAAATGACTGCTCTCTGCCACTGAAATTGCATTCACTGCAATAAATAAACAAATGAAAAATGATTTTAGCAAGTAAAGATATCTTGTAATATTGGCAGATTGTTTTGGTGATTTTAAGCATTTACTTTTAGGATGATAAAATAAGCATTTAAAACTCAAAATCAGTAAAAGTGTCTAGAAATATTGTGTTCTATTAAAACAAATCTAGTGTTTTATTGTAGTAACTTAAGTTTGGGTTTAAGCGTTTAGAGAATCAGAATACTACAGGGTTATTCCACAAAACATGAATTGAAATCTGATCATAAGAATGGTGTTGGGTTGTGATTAAATTTCAAAAATATATAACAGGAATAAAATCTAAAAACAAATTTTCAGCTTCTCTTCAGTATTGCTCTGTAGTGTAGAACAGGAACATGCTTCAAGCTCCTCTCTGATTAAAAGTTATAAAAACACTGAAATCATTATACTTAAAACTGTGTACTGATTTTATAATCACATAATTCTTCATAATCAGTTAAATGAATCTCCATTTTTCACACATGTATTGTAAAGTGTTCTGTTACTAATCTGCAGGATGCTGGTGAATGGCTTTGTACTAGTAACTGATAGCATTTTCTGAAAATGTGCCAATAAAATTTAAATTTTATTTTTGTTCCTATTTCATTCTTAAAATTAGATAATCACTCATTATCATATAATCAACAGGGAAAATGGGACAGAGATAAATGACTAAACATATGGAGTTGATCAAATAGTCCAAAAGGTGAAAAATAAAAAGGGACATAGAGCAGTAATATTAAGTTTTTAATTTTTATTTAATTTTAGATGTTAGAATTAAAAATCACTCTACAGTCAATGGGAATCATTCATGAAACACGAGCAGAACGAATTTTTGTGTAAATCGTTCATAAAGCTGTTTTGACGTAAACTTTCGAATTCATGAAAGTGTTCGTATTTTCAAAATGTTAGTTGGTCCGAAAGAAATGTTCACCTGCTCCTTACCACGTGTAAATAGTGTGTAAAACGTGTTCTTTGTGGCAAACTGATGGCACTGAATATTGATGCACTGCTATTATAATTACAAGTTCATTTGCCCTTGCCCTCCTTTTATTTAATTTTTGTAGCTGAGCTGATAACTGTAAAACAAGCACTCGTCACTGTCACTATTTACCCAGCCATCCAATCAATGGAGGAGGGGCGGGACAAATACCGACCAACCGTCCTACTTGCACAACGACTGCCTACAACAATGAAGTCAATATTACTGGTTACTGCTTTTTTATATTTCATAAAAAATGTAAAATTAGATACTAGTAATATGTAGCCGCCGTGGATATTCCACATCAAGCGTCTCAGCTGGAGCCAAACCTGAGAAAGTAGACCAGAATATTCCACTGCATACCCAGATACATGTTACAGATGATATGCAGATGACCTCATATGTTCATACTGTAAAATAGGGCTGTCGCGGTTAAGGAATTTCTCTTGCGGTAATTTTGAGTGGCTCAATAGCGCGGTATGCGGTATTACCGCGCATATTACGATGTAAGGAGGTCATATTCAGAAACCAATAAAACCGAAACTAAATTGCGTTGAAACAGGAAGTGAAGTAAACAGAAGAGAATGACAAAATAACGGTCCACATAACTAAACTTAAACCTGACAATAAGATCATTAGTATATTTAGCCTATATATATATATATATATATATAACAGTTAGTTCTGATCCTCGAATCTGACTGACAAGATACTTTTTCTGTTGATATTTCACCTGCGTGTTCTAGACGTCAGTGCAGCTTCATTGTTTTGCCTCAAGGTGGCGTCAAGAGACTGTCTTTGAGTGAGCCTTTAATCCGTTCATTCATCTACACGTTCAAAAGCGCTGATTCATTCAGAGATTTGTAATGAAACACGCTGTTGAAATCATTTTAACTTTGAGTGTCACTTTTAAAGGCTCAGCTGACCAGCAGAGCGTTGATGCTATTTCACTTTCCTTGGACATGACAACCTGTTTTCACATATGACTCGGCCTGAAGGACAGACGCAGGTAATCGCACGCGATCAGTCGATCTCTCTCTCTCTCATTCGCTGTCTGTTTAGGCTTAAGTGCAAATCAGCATGATACACATTGTTATCATTAGTAATATTCAGTACACATGCACGAAGTGTAAAACAAGAAGGGCACAACCTTACAAAAAAGAAAACACTAAAATATCGCGGTTGCTGCGGTTGTTGCATTCCTCTGCGATTATGCTCATCAATAGCGCGGTATTGCAATATTGCGGTTATCGCGACAGCCCTACTGTAAAATAAACTGTCCTCCTAAAGTTCACTGCAAAAAATGCTTTTCTTTCTTAGATTTTTTGTCTTGTTTCCAGCCAAAATATCTAAAAAAATTTAAATCAAGAAGGATTTTCTAGACAAGATTTTCTGTTTGAAATAAGATTATTTTTCTTACCCCATTGGCAGATTATTTTGCTTGTTTCAAGCAAAAACTCACTTAATTTCCGCTTGTTTTTGCTGAAAACGTCTTAGGTTATGTATGTAACCCCAGTTCCTCGAGGGAACGAGACGCCGCGTCCAAGAACGCTAGGGGAACGCCTCCAGCGTGACCACGCTCTGATACAAATGTAATCTGTCCAAAGGATGGGCGAGACGTCACGGGCGGGTGACGTAATGGCCAGGAGGCATAAAAGCACGTGCAGTGGAACCGGCGTCAGCTTCAGGAATGAAACAACCGCTCGCAGGGATGCCGGAAGTATGGCTTCGAGACGCAGCGTCTCGTTCCCTCGAGGAACTGGGGTTACATACGTAACCTAAGACGTTCCTCTTCAGGAACTCGAGCTGCGTCCAAGAACGCTAGGGGAACGAGATCCCCACGCTGCCAGACTGACAAATCCCTGCCTAGTGTGGATGGAGCACAGCTAGGGCGAGGGAAAAAAGGCCACAGGTGGCTGCGTCCCGAAGGCCAACTTCTGAAGAGTGAGTCTTGATCCCCAAGAGGGGAGAGCAGAGGACTCGAGGCTATGGAATAGCATCCTGATCCACCACATAGCAAACGCTCTCTGGCCGGAGGCCTCAGCCTCTGGAGGAAACATGTACTAGGGGGTGTCTACCCACTGAAGGTCACCGAGAAGGGCGCGGTAGGCGGTATAGCCGCCACGTAAACCCTCAGGGTGGAGTGGGTTAACCCTGCGGAGGAACAGGCCCGCACAAACTCCAGAACTTTACCAAACGGGCAGTTGGCTGGGTCGAGCTGGCAACCTCTGCACCATGAAGTGACACTTCACTTCAGGGTGTACAAGTCCCTTGTGTTGTGGAGAAAACATGTAACTAGGGGGTGCCTACCCACTGAAAGGCCACCGAGAAGGGCGCGGTAGGCCGGTATAGCCGCCACGTAAACCCTCAGGGTGGAGTGGGTTAACCCTGCGGAGGAACAGGCCGCACAAACTCCAGAACTGTACCAAACGGGCAGTTGGCTGGGTCGAGCTGGCAACCTCTGCACCATGAAGTGACACTTCACTTCAGGGTGTACAAGTCCCTTGTGTTGAGGAGAAAACATGTAACTAGGGGGTGCCTACCCACTGAAAGGCCACCGAGAAGGGCGTGGTAGGCCGGTATAGCCGCTACGTAAACCCTCAGGGTGGAGTGGGTTAACCCTGCGGGGGAACAGGCCCGCACGAACTCCAGAACTGTACCAATCGGGCAGTTGACTGGATCGAGCTGGCGGTCTCCGCACCAAGAAGTGAAAAGTTCCACTTCAAGGCGTATAGTTTCCTCGCTGAGGGAGCTCTGGATTGGAGGAAGGTCTCAACAACCTCGGTTGGGAGACCGGAAGCTATGGGCTGTGCCCCCTCAGGGGCCACACCCACAACTTCCAAAGGAGGGAGAGGAGATCCCTCCTGACGGGAATCTCCCATGGAGAGCCGTCGAGGAGAGAAATCAGGTCCGAGAACCATACTCGGCCCGGCCAGAACGGTGCTACCAGAAGTAGACTGACCTCGTGCCAGCGCACTCTCGCCAGAACTCCCGGGAGCAGAGCGATCGGGAAAAATGTACAGACGAAGCCTCGGCCACATCTGTACCATGGCATCCAGCCCCAGTGGAGCTGGATGAATTTAGAGAGTACCAGAGGGACATGCGCTGTATACTTACCTGAGTAGCGAAGAGGTCCACCTGAGCCTGGCCAAACACTCTCCAAATGTGCTTCACCCCTCAGGGTGAAGCATCCATTCCCCGGCCTCAGCCCCTGCCTCGACGGGATGTCTGCTCCCACACTGAGATGCCCAGGCATGTGAACTGCTCTCAGCGAGAGGAGTTTGTCCTGGGACCACCAAGGATCTGGTACGCCAGCCTGTGCAGGGGCGTGAACGCAGACCTCCTCGGTGGTTGATGTAAGAGACCACCGCAGTGTTTTCGGTGCTATCGCACCAACACCGGCGATCTCTAGGTCTGGGAGAAAGTGTTTCTGTGAAACACCGCCAGCATCTCCAGGCAGTAGAAGTGCCACATGAGACGGCGAGTACTCCACAGACTGCGGGCAGGGTGAGGGACACGTCCGTAGCCAGCGTACGCAGCGACACGGAGCTCCCAGCACCAGGCCCTGAGACAAGAACCAAGGATGTCTCCACATGTCTAAGGCACGTAGGCACCACCACGTGACCTTGATCATGTGAAGCGGGTTTCCCTTGGGAGAACCCTTGGTCTTGAGCCACCACTGTTGAGTGACTGGCCTTCTTTCACTCTCCTGACTGCCGTGAGGATCGACTCGATCCGAGCAGGGGACACACGTGCCTGCATCGTGGTCGAATCCCACACCACACCAAGATAAGTGGTTCTCTGTAATGGAGAAAGCACACTCTTCTTGGCGTTCAGTCTTAACCCCAACACTTTCATGTGAGCAAGAACAACATCTCGATGTTGAGCCGCCATCTGCTCTGATTGAGCGAGAATCAACCAAAGTGGATATGCGGATGCCTTGTAGCCGCAACGGAGCTAACGCGGCATCCACACACTTTGTAAAAGTGCGTGGTGAGTGCTAGGCTGAAGGGAAGAACCCGATATTGGTGAGCTTCGCCCTCGAAAGCAAACCTCAGGAACTCCCTGTGAGTGGGAAGGATGGAGATATGGAAGTATGCGTCTTTTAGATCGATCGTGACAAACCCGTCCTCGGACCTGATCTGAGACACGACCTGTTTGAGCATCTTGAACTTCAGTCTGCTGACTGAGTGGTTCAACTGATGCAGATCTAAAATGGGACGCCAACCCTCCATCCTTCTTGGGAACTATGAAGTACCGGCTGTAGAACCCGGAATCTCTTTCGAGAGGAGGGACCACCTCGATGGCCTCCTTCCTCAAGAGAGTACTCTACTTCTCGTTCCATTACCAGAACCTGCTCGGGGCCCACCAGAGTGGGATTCACCCCGTTGAAAAGAGGCGGAGGAGAACCAAACTGGATTCTGTAGCCTCTCTCTACAGTATGCAGGTCCCATGGAGACACATTTGGCAGTAGTTTTCACGCTGCCAAATAGTCTACTAAGGGAACCAGTCTCTCAAGACTGGCCTCTGGTATAACCAGGGCGGCTAGCTCGGTGTCCTGGAACGGCACGCCGGCAGGAGACGGCCAAACTAGCTGCTCTAGAAACCCCTGAAGGGGGTGGCGAGCATCTCAGCTCCGCTACGTTTCCGGGCGGAAGAAACTGAGATGTGAGCTCGCTGGAGATCGCTGTGCCCTGGAACACCGTACGTGGCAGGGTTGGCAGACCGATCTCCTGAGGGCACTGAGGAGAGACGGGCACCGTGTACCGCGGTGTACGCCGCTTTTCCCCAGAGGGGCCTGCCCTCATAAGTTCTGGGCCATGGGCACCAGGACTACCTCAGCCGAAGTCTCCTATTGAAGCGACTGTCCTCAGACTCGCGTCATCTTCTAGGAAGACTAGACTGGTAGAACCAGAGCCTGCAACGCAGGACCCAATGAGACACGCTTGGCAGGGGCTCCCACACCGCCAGGTGCCTACTAAGGGAACCAGTCTCTGGAGACTGGCCTCTGGTATAATCAGAGCGGCTAGTTCGGTATCCTGGAACGGCACACCGGCAGGAGAAAGCCAAACTAGCTGCTCTAGAGACCCCCGAAGGGGTGGCGAGCATCTCAGCTCCGCTACGTTTCCGGGCGGAAGAAACTGAGATGTGTGCTCGCTGGAGATCGCTGCGCCCTGGAACACCGTACGTGGCAGGGTTGGCAGACCGATCTCCTGAGGGCACTGAGGAGAGACGGGCACCGTGTATGCCACTC
Organism: Onychostoma macrolepis; assembly: GCF_012432095.1. Classification (NCBI taxonomy): domain Eukaryota; kingdom Metazoa; phylum Chordata; class Actinopteri; order Cypriniformes; family Cyprinidae; genus Onychostoma; species Onychostoma macrolepis. Next base: position 6,519,641 of record NC_081158.1, on the reverse strand, counting down.
TTCCCCAGAGGGGCCGGCCCTCAGAAGTCCTGGGCCATAGGCAGCAGGATGTTTTAGCCAAAGACTATCCAGCGAGAGTGACGGTCCGCAGATCCGCCTTCTGCTAGAAGGCCTCGGCCCAGGAGCACCACTCTGACTCCAACATACTGGGGAGTAAAAGAAGTGACGCTCCCTATATGAGGAGCTGGAACACGGTTGGGGCTGCTCCGCCCAGCAGCCCCTGCTGACCACATCAACCTCCTCAGAGGAAGAGAAGTAAAACATTGTGCTCTCACTCGAGAAAATCCCAAGTTTTCTTAGGCTCCTTTTACACATACACACCTAACTTCTCCTAGTTAGATGAAATAGATCATTTAATTCCTCAAAATTAAATGGAGAAAAACAACCAGACAAGTAAACACGGTCTGATATGAAAAGGATTCATGAAACGAACGAGAATGACATAATGCACGCGTCGCCTCGGCAACATGGGCTGCAGCAGTGAGCTCTCACTCAAAGGGGGAAGAACCGCACCGCGGGCTTCCAGCCCCGAGCGAGAGCGCTAGATCTGGGGATTGCAGGTGGAGAGAGGGCGAACCCGTCTCCAACCCGTCCGCCAGATCTATGTGCGATCCCCGCGATCTCATTCGCCGCCGTGCCTCAGCAGCGGCGGACCGGAACCGCGAGATCATACGGCGGGGAGAAGCACGATCAGCCCCTTTTTTCTTCTTCTTTTTTTCTCTCGAGCTGACAGCGCGAACTCCGTTCCTATGCAGGGACACTGCTATAATGACAACCTCGTTCATAATAAGCTTGTGCAAACAATGCTCGTGCAAAGACTGCGATTTTACAAAGCTCATCGACGCCCTTCACGTCTACCTCCTCGGAGAAAGACAGGCGGAGTGTCGAGCCCTCTCTCTGGGGGGAAGAACCCGCGGGGCTTCCGAACCCAGAGAGCGGGCGCTGGATCTGATGGGAAGGAAGAAGATAGGGGATCGCCCGTCTTCATTCCCTCCACCTGATCCATCTGCGATCCTTGACGCAGCCGCTGCTCCGCCTCGGCGAAAGCGGGCCGGTAACGCAAGGAACGCATGTGAAAGCTCCCTCCTCAAAGAGAGCCCTCTGAGAGTAAGCATACGCAGCGACAAACGCTCACAAGCGGGCTGACTCTCAAGCAGACCACACACGGACTGTTAGTGAAAAACACAGCCTGTAATGCGATCTGCTCTCGCCCAAGTGCAGTTTCTCTGCACTTTAGACATTGTGGAGCTTATTTCAAGTGACAAACAACACTAAATAAGACTCACCACACAGATCGACAGACACACACAGAGTAGTGGTTGCTGAATGACAAAAGCTGACGCCGGTTCCACCGCACGTGCTTTTATGCCTCCTGGCCATTACGTCACCCGCCCGTGACGTCTCGCCCATCCTTTGGACAGATTACATTTGTATCAGAGCGCGGTCACGCTGGAGGCGTTCCCCTAGCGTTCTTGGACGCAGCTCGAGTTCCTGAAGAGGAACAAGACAATAATTTTTACTTGTCTAGAAAATCCTTCTTGATTTTAAAATTTGCGTTCTTCCGGGAGAAATGCCCATATAAGGAGATCCACCCTCGTTTACGTCATGAAGAGCCACGAAGAAAACCCTCCGAAACTTGTACGAACCTTGTAAGATTTTTGGCACAGAAATACTGTTATACGTCCAAAATGTTTTTTGAAACTTTGACCATGCTTAGCATGAAAATCCTACTCTTTAGCAGTGTAAACAACTCTGAATGCATGAAACAGCATTGTACCCCCCTTAAAAGAGTAGAGGTGATCTGCATTTGATCTGTATTTGTATACAAGTCAGTTCCTTTAGAGGGAACTCAATGCTGTGTCATGGTGGTGATGCTATGGGAACAGCTGCAGCTTGACCAGCGTCGGTGTTAAATGGCTTTTAAAAAATATCTGACAAGCTTTGACTTACAAACCAAAGTGATGACAACAGGATATGTGATCTGTGCTTGCAAAATGAGTCACAATGGGCAAATTTTCAAAAATGAGTTATTTTAATTATTATTATTTATATATTATATATTATATTATTATTTATTATATAATTATTATATTCTCCATTAAAAGACCTTCAAAATGATATGTGAGTTGTTGGAATCAGACAAAAAAATCACTGAGCTACATCTGTTTGAAGTCGATAAAGTCAGCAAAGTCCATTTCGGGGAAAACAGATTTAAAGTTCTCTGAAGGTTCCAAAGAAAATCACCCAGCAACATTAATTCTCTCCTCCCACTTCTTTTCTAATCATTACTAGATTAATTATCATAATATAGCTATTTTTTATTTTTTGTTTGTTGTTATTAATAAGAACAAATATCAGAAAGAAACAAGTGTATAGTGTACCCCTTTTTTTCATTTTACAGTATATCTAAACAAAAGCATTCAAGTGAGAAAAACAAATAATCAAATGTAAAAGTCACTTTAGTGTGTTTGTTACAAATAAATTAATTACAGACGCAGTTCAATCAAGAGCAGTGAGTGATTCCCTCTTTTCTTTTATTGTTAGATTAACATCTGATTAGATTAACATTCTTTTATTGTTAGATTAACATTAATGACACAGCCAGCCTATTAGACCTACTGTACTGCACGGATCTAATATAATGTTACACATTCTATGTTTTTCCCAACAGTTCCCCAAATTTTCACTTAAGACATAACAGATTATGTTTACATGAATACTTAAATACTGTAATTCTGTGTATATGCCTGTATTTATCGGGATCGCCCGCTGCCGGAAGCACCGTTATGCGCGCTCTTCGGATGACAGTCAGAGAAAAGGTACTCCTCACAGAAAACGTACAAACAAAGACAATTTTAGATGTTTAAATACTATTTGGAGCATTGGGATCGCTAGATGAGGGCTTAATGAACTCATTTTTGTGAAAACCACAAATTCGACATTTTTCACTTCTTTTGCCTGTAACTCAAAATTAGCTCGTTCCGACTCATTTTGCCAGTGCGGGGCACATATGTTCTTTTCTCACAACTGGTGGCAGCTCATTGATAGTTAGATGAATTGGCTAAAGAGAGAAAACACTGAGATGATTCCAAGGCAAGAATCCATCACAGTTCCACAGTAATGTTAAAATTGTTTTGTTTTGAATGTGGCCTTTCATGACTTCACCATCAAAAATATCACAAATTGTCATCTCATACCATTGAGCTTTGTTTATGTTCATTGCCTTGACTACATTATCAAACATCTAATAATGTGTTGCTGGTATTACAAACCATGTTCCTGTTCACCATCTCAGAGTAAAAATCAGCATGTTTAAAGCCAATCTACATGGCACTTTGTCAAATTTTGTGGGATTAATTTATTACCTGTCAGAGTCTTTCGGCACCTGTCAGAGCTTGTTTTTGCTGATTTTTAAATATATTTTAAGGCCCCCTGTGTTGAAAATCATGTTTTATTATTGTCCATATGTCTGTGTGGTGTTTTTAATGCTTTAAGACAAAGCATGTGCAAATTCATCAGTATCGTTGCTGAAATTTTATTTTTAGTGTGTAGGAGTACATTGTCATGACCTTTCTAAATAGGAGTTTTATGGAATTGTGAAACTGTCTTAATCATTATGCATTTTTAATTATTTTGATTTGTCTGGATTTTTTTATGGATTCTGATTTTTTTGTGTCTGCATAAATATACTTTTATTAATAAAGACACCTTCATGTTGAGTACAACGGACAGCGTCAAAAATGTGGTTTTAAACTGCGCATTTCCTACCATCGCAAACAGGTGACCACCCAGCTAACAAAAAAAAGGTCTCCAGAACGTCCCCTAAATGGCCTCTGAGAACATCTTGTGGAACGTCAGCGTGTAGGGTTCCCTTGACATCGAGTGGACGTCCATGAAGACGTTCTCCGGACGTACACAGGATGTCCAGCGGCTATTCGGGACGTTTAGGGGACTTTTGCTTTCATTGTATTTTACTTTTAGGCTAATCAAAGACATCAGACACGTTGTAAGGAGCAAAAAACATTTATTTTAATTGAACGAAGTTGTGGTGCTCTTTCCGTGTGTGTGTGTGTGTGGTAGACAGCTGTTAGTCCGATGGCCATTCTTCCGGTTGTCTTCTAACTTAAAACAACAAAATGAATACATTCTGTAATGTTATGATTTTATATGTTTAGGAGTATCATTTGTCCATTGAAAAAGATTTGTAAAGACTGTTGATAATTTGGATTTAGACCAAGCGGTCCGAAATTTAGCGCACATAAAGATAGGCCGTCCCAAATGGGCTTTTTGCTGCATATAGGCATATCAGTGTGTATTTTTACCATAAGGAAATTCAATATTTGAGTTAAGTATTTGTCAATATTATATACATTTAATCATTTCAGCTTTACATCCTAGCTGCATTAGAAAGTGTTCACACAACAGTCAGCAGCCATAGCCTACATGACGGACAACTTCAGCAAACATTTTAAAAGGTAAACTTTACATAAAATGTAAATGTCTTGCCGATAGTCGAATCACATGTTTGGGGGCAGGGCCATATACATTACCAAGAGTCAAGTCAGACATTTGACAGTCAATTATTAATGTTAACACACAGGGAAAATGTGTAACGATTCAAACGGGGTAAATAATGTTTTATGTTTTGATTAAAAGATACTTAACATTAAACATGAGCGAAACCCTCTCATTATAACGTTATGTACTGTATATGACAGTAGTTATTAATGTTCTGCATTTCTGTTTTGAGCTGTTTTATAACTTCTTATAAAAGTATTATCACCCGGGTAAGACGCCGAATATCACTTTTTCATTCACACCGACGTTCTGCAATTATCGTGACCATTCATGCGAGACCAAACTTAACATATTTCACAGGTTAATAGCTTTATCTGCTCCAAAAGAAAAAGTTATAAGGCAAAGATTAAAATATCATAGATTCCAATAACACATCAAACAGAAAGCGTAGACATGAAATACAACATTTGTAAGTACATTGCTTTAAGAGCAGCGGTAATCACTGATATTCAAGAGATATAGAAGAGACAGAGCGTGTGTCTTCTGGAATACAGACGGAGGAAAAAGAGATGTCCTGAGGTCAGAAAGTCATTTCTGTGGAGATCTGCTGAGCGTCTGTGTCAATGTATATCTGTCTTTTGCGGTGATTAGATTATCAATTTATGCGTTAAACGGTTATGGGATCCAGGAGCATCTGTCGCTGGGGCATTTCCAGATACAATGTTCTTTGTTCTGTGTTTATTAGATTTTTATTTATGCTGAAGCCAGTCAGTTCTGTTGTTTAAATGAGTCCAGATGCAGGGGTCCTTCTCTCCTCCAATCTATCATTGTTTTTATGGATCTCTTGAGAAGATAGCAGAGTGTCTTCCAGACAGGGTTAGAGTCATTAGAGTTGGTCAGTTTTACGACTTCTGAAGTTCTTGCTGGCTTGAGGGGAAATCTCCAGATCCTGCTTTGGAATGTGTTGGTTTGATAGCTCATTGTATGTAGTCTGTTCATGAAATTCCTACAGTAGTATAAATAGCAGTATTTTTGTTTTGTTTTTAAAGTGTGAAAATAGAATCTTTAGCCATTTGCACTTAGTGTAAATCGCATATCATTAAAAAATACTGCTATTTTCACTTAGTGTAAATCGCATATCATTAAAAAATACTGCTATTTTCACTTAGTGTAAATCGCATATCATTAAAAAATACTGCTATTTTCACTTAGTGTAAATCGCATATCATTAAAAAATACTGCTATTTTCACTTAGTGTAAATCGCATATCATTAAAAAATACTGCTATTTTCACTTAGTGTAAATCGCATATCATTAAAAAATACTGCTATTTTCACTTAGTGTAAATCGCATATCATTAAAAAATACTGCTATTTTCACTTAGTGTAAATCGCATATCATTAAAAAATACTGCTATTTTCACTTAGTGTAAATCGCATATCATTAAAAAATACTGCTATTTTCACTTAGTGTAAATCGCATATCATTAAAAAATACTGCTATTTTCACTTAGTGTAAATCGCATATCATTAAAAAATACTGCTATTTTCACTTAGTGTAAATCGCATATCATTAAAAAATACTGCTATTTTCACTTAGTGTAAATCGCATATCATTAAAAAATACTGCTATTTTCACTTAGTGTAAATCGCATATCATTAAAAAATACTGCTATTTTCACTTAGTGTAAATTGAATCCATTGCTATTGTGGCGGGTACGAGGGAGGGGTCAGAAATAAGTGTTAGGGATTATGCCAAATATGGCAGTCTCTATTCAAAAGGGCTAAAGTATCTTATCATCTAATAAGCCCTCACACACACTTCGTGACTTAAATGATCAGGCCACCACAAGGGCGCTACACAAGAGACAGAGCGTGTGTCTTCTGGAATACAGACGGAGGAAAAGAGATGTCCTGAGGTCAGAAAGTCATTTCTGTGGAGATCTGCTGAGCGTCTGTGTCAATGTATATCTGTCTTTTGCGGTGATTAGATTATCAATTTATGCGTTAAACGGTTATGGGATCCAGGAGCATCTGTCGCTGGGGCATTTCCAGATACAATGTTCTTTGTTCTGTGTTTATTAGATTTTTATTTATGCTGAAGCCAGTCAGTTCTGTTGTTTAAATGAGTCCAGATGCAGGGGTCCTTCTCTCCTCCAATCTATCATTGTTTTTATGGATCTCTTGAGAAGATAGCAGAGTGTCTTCCAGACAGGGTTAGAGTCATTAGAGTTGGTCAGTTTTACGACTTCTGAAGTTCTTGCTGGCTTGAGGGGAAATCTCCAGATCCTGCTTTGGAATGTGTTGGTTTGATAGCTCATTGTATGTAGTCTGTTCATGAAATTCCTACAGTAGTATAAATAGCAGTATTTTTGTTTTGTTTTTAAAGTGTGAAAATAGAATCTTTAGCCATTTGCACTTAGTGTAAATCGCATATCATTAAAAAATACTGCTATTTTCACTTAGTGTAAATTGAATCCATTGCTATTGTGGCGGGTACGAGGGAGGGGGTCAGAAATAAGTGTTAGGGATTATGCCAAATATGGCAGTCTCTATTCAAAAGGGCTAAAGTATCTTATCATCTAATAAGCCCTCACACACACTTCGTGACTTAAATGATCAGGCCACCACAAGGGGCCGCTACACAAACACCGACTACGCCACCCCGTTTTAGTGTCCGGGGAACACACCTTTCTCGGAGCAAGGCTCACAGGTTCGATACGGTTGAGTCAGGTATCAGGCCGAGTGGAGTCAGTAATGAAAGCTTTATTTGCAATAATAAAATACCAACTTTATTAATATGAGACAACCTCAGGAGAAAAATCAAATGAAACCACTACTATCAACTCTTCAGAATCTCGGGTGGCACACCTAGACAGGATGGAAACAGCAGTCAGTGCACACTCACACCACAGCATACCACACCTCCAGTGAACACGGCATTCAGGCGAAAAGCCCACCACCACACACAAGGGAAGGCTGCCCCTCCGCAATTGGCCACCTGGTTCTGATGAGAGACACAAATAGAGAAATCAATACCTCCAACACTTAATTGAATTTAAAACAGCATGGTCAGATCACATATACACAATACAAGTTACAACATGGAAAGTATTCAACGTCTCAGTTCGGCCCTATAGGCGAGGGATCGCGTCCAGCACACAGCAGCTCTGAACGTGGGCTAGAACCAGACCATAACCACAGACTGGTTACAATAAGAGCTAACATTCCATAAATACATCAAAATAAACACAGAAAACAACGACACAGAAAACAGTCTTCATGTAAGAGTCAACCCAAACAAAAACAAACTCAAAAAGGACGGTGACGCAAAAAGGGCCGATCGTCTGTTGCACACCGCTATAGACTATAGCTGCAAGGTTTCGGTTTCACGTTACTCACAACCAGGAGGAGCGAGAGAAACGCCGCACCACGGTCCAGCTGGTCCTGTGAAAGTTGAACACAGTCAATGTACTCAGTTCATAAAGGAAAAGTGCACTTGCACAAGCCAACGACCGGTTACTCGACTCGATCCGCCAGCTTGATTTGACTACAGCACCGTACGATCCCAGGCAAACGAGGTGACCATCCGATGCTGAGGCACAAGGCCCCAGTATGGGAAAGCAATTTGTGGCCACTGGAACAGCCAATCGTCAAGCTTCCCACGATAGTCGAAACACGCACACTGAGCCAGACACCAGCCCACCGCAATACTGCACACGTTGGCTCACACCTTTAATGAGATTCACATAACCTAGTCGCGGTTATGTTTAGATTCATTTCCATACAGACCGCCATTGTCGTCAACATCCCATACAGCTCCTCAGTCCACCCTCCCAATGTTCGCACACCTCACCGGAAGTGAATTACCGCTCTCCCTCGCGGACACAGAGCAGACGCACACACATAGCGCCCCTACGGTCACTTTTATATGTCATTCAGTTAAAGTAATTACGAACCACTCCCCCTCCTCCTATTACAGGATACGTCACGGATAAACCGTACTGCTACACTATCATCCAATGGTTTGTTGTCCAGGAAGGCAGTAAGATGAAAGCACATCTTGCTATATGGTCCTCACAACAAACATATAATAACTTTATTTGGAAAAGACTGTTTTCATCAGCTGTACCATTCTCATAGATTTTGTGTGAATCTACCTAATTTCACTAACAATTGGTCAGTGGGTTGACTCAGAGACTAGTTTACTCAGTGCTAATTAACCAATGTATAAATAGCAAGTTGGTTCTCATAGCATTTGGGTTTTAAAAGTTTAAAAATATGTATGTTTTATAGTTGTGTCTACAGATTATTATCATAATGCATATTTGAATGATTGTATACCACGCTTACCTTCTTTGAAGCTTGAAACCCTAGCTATGGTTCTGTCAATTTCCAGTCTCATGTCCTTTTTCACAGATGACAGAAAGAGCACAGACGGGGCGAGAATCACTATAAGTCTGGCTAGCATGAGGGACAAAGTCTATCAAGTGTCGGTAAGTGCCGTCAGGAAGGGAGGACAAAAAATAATAAGTTATAGTAGTTATTTATGTTGAATGAGAGTGTATAAGTGCCTTAGTGAAAATGTGCTCCTTTAGTTGCACAAACCTAAATAATACTACATATTAAATAACTTACTTGTAAGAAATCCCCAGCCATCATCTATATTCATACAGTCATAATATTATACGTGCACTGAAAGATTGCAAAAAATTCCATGTTTGCTGTCAATACACCAGCAAAGTAAATGTCGTTCTAACGTGATTGGTTTCTTCAACATCCGAGTGCTTTCTTCTAATGTGAAGATGTAGGTTTTTATTCAGTTCCATCTTTCCAATGATCAGATCTGATTCTGTTCTTCTTTGCTCGAGGACGGTGTACTGTTGTTTGCTCTGGCGGCATGTGGGCAGATGAAACAGTTGGAGATGGAGACACTTGGGTGGACACAGAAAGAGAAAATGGAGGGTTAGAAAGTTGTCCAGTTGCAAAAGTTGACAGAAGGGACTTTTCAAAGCCGGAGTCGCTGGTGGAGACTGAAATACTGGCGTTTCTGACGTACGGATAGACATGGAGAGGCATCTGTGAAGCGAAATGAGAAGTTGCCAGCTTTAACAGAGGTGTTGGTTGCGCCTGTGCTTCAGTCGCAAATAAATGAAGTTTTTTGAGGTGTTTCTCCATTCGGTGGACTTTAATGGTGGTCAGTGGTTTCATATCTAATATCATGTATCCACAGTGTGGGTTGTTAAAGTAACGCTGAAGCAGTGTTAAAGTGAATGAGATGATTAAGTGATTATTTAATGCCAATCTGTACTGTGTTCCTGTATCTAATATTACTGCAGTCATGTTAAGCCATACACTTACAACTGAAATCAAATGTAATTTTTTAAAATAAAAAATATTAATAAAAGCCTTGCATTTTTAGCCCCTAAACATTGTTTTTTTTAAGAAAATTGAGTCAAAATAATAAATTCTTGTAAACATCAATTTAAAGTATGATGATATGTAATATTATAGATAGATTATTCTGCATTTTTTAAATGTACATTAGCTTCTTATCTTTACAACGGGTCACATTTACAACACTGCGTGTAAGCTGTGGAGAAATATGGGTCAATCTTTGCATTGATTTGAATAAAAACTGCAGTTTCGCTCATCTCTGTTCAAATTAAACAAACACACAAATAAATAATAACCCTAGACTGAACCTTTTATCAAAACCTTTTGGTATTGAATGAATTATATATTTCAATTCTAATTATTAAATACTGCTTGACATTTTATATTTCTTTTACTTAAGATAACCAGTAGAAGATAAATAAAAGGTAATTATTTTTAGACATTGTATACCTTTTTTCATGTATCTTAGACTTAAAAGCACTTTATTCATTTAATATTAGAAAAACACACTAACTTAGTACACATTTCTACTCACTTTTGTTATTTTGGACAGCAGCGCGTGAACAGAACTTTTATTTTGGCCTGGGGTGTGACGTCATAAGGCCGCGCCGCGCTCCTGCATTTGTTGTGATTCGGCTGAGGAAAGGTTTGTGTTTTAAAGTATTAAATCAAAGTCGATACAAGCCATTAGGGCAATTTTATATATTTTTTCCCCTTTTACATGAGATGTAAAATTGCTTAATCATTATTGAACTTGACATTGTAATACTGTAACTAACATTAATGTACATAATTTTTTTGTAAATCTCATCCGCACATTAGTAACAGAAGACGCGTTTCATTTCGCTCCCTATATAGTGACTCATTTTAGTACGAACAAGAGTTTGGTCACTGGCAGGTAGTGATGGAGAAACCGAGCTTTTCGAAACTCACGAGTCTATTGAATCAATTGATTCTCAAAATGATTCAGTGATTCGACTCTCTCGAAGCTCCGCTCGCTGACGGCATCTGCTGCTCAAAACAGTGTAAATGCAGCGCGTAGTGCATGTGGCCAACTGCAAATGTTGATCAAGTTATTGAATACCAAATATAAATTGTAAGGAGTGTATAATTTGCACTGTTATTAATTTATACTGCTAATTTAGATTTTCCCCGAACAGTGATGTAATAAGTCCATTAACTCAGTCTGACTGACTCCCTTAACAGTGTGCTGACTACAGAACTACATACAGAGCTGATTGAGATGCACCCGGAGATTTACTTTACATTTACAGGTGCATCTCAATGAATTAGAATGTCGTGGAAAAGTTCATTTATTTCAGTAATTCAACTCAAATTGTGAAACTCGTGTATTAAATAAATTCAATGCACACAGACTGAAGTAGTTTAAGTCTTTGGTTGTTTTAATTGTGATGATTTAGGCTCACATTTAACAAAAACCCACCAATTCACTATCTCAACAAATTAGAATACTTCATAAGACCAATAAAAAATACATTTTTAGTGAATTGTTGGCCTTCTGGAAAGTATGTTCATTTACTGTATATGTACTCAATACTTGGTAGGGGCTCCTTTTGCTTTAATTACTGCCTCAATTCGGCGTGGCATGGAGGTGATCAGTTTGTGGCACTGCTGAGGTGGTCTGGAAGCCCAGGTTTCTTTGACAGTGGCCTTCAGCTCATCTGCATTTTTTGGTCTCTTGTTTCTCACTTTCCTCTTGGCAATACCCATAGATTCTCTACAGCAGTGGTTCCCAAACTGGGGGGCGCGGCAAGGCTAGTGTACATACAGTCAGCCGATATTTATATGGATGCACCGAAATTTCAAAAGAGAAAAAAGGTCCAATGAGCCGAAAATATCTGCCGCGCCGCCCGGCAGTATTCAGCTCGCACTCTCTCTCTCTCTCTCTCTCTCTGTCTCTCTCTCTCTCAATTCAATTCAATATGTGCTTTATTGGCATGACAATTGTTACAATGTATTGCCAAAGCGTAGTGTCTACATTGAATCTAGAACAGATATATATGCAACAAATCTCTCTCTCTCTCTTTCTCTCTCTAATCACTGCCGTCCTGACACTCTGCTGAATATTCCGCTCTATGAATGTGCGCAAAGCAAAGTCCGCAATGTATACTTGTTCCTTTTCGCAGTAGGCTATTGTGATGTAGCATGCAGTAGTACAGCTGTACTGCTCAACGGTGGTAAAATGACGCCCCCCTCTCGTGACGCTATGCTCTGCTCACGTGCTCTGATAATAATAGCTTTGTAGGACTATAAAAAAAGTTATATCCGATTCTGTTTCATAGAACTGAATAAAATTAATATATTGATTGATATTTAATATTAATAGGCTATATTCTCTGTCCAATTTTGTGTTACTTTCAATAAACGTGGTTATTTTATTGGCTTGTGATTTTTAAATTCAGTATCATTAAAATTGAGTTAAATTAAAAAGTCTTACAAAAATGACTTAATATTATTTAATAAAATAATAAATAATTATTACAAAGCAGTTTTGTTTTCGGCCATTGATGTCACCTCTGATTCAACAACGAGGCTTCAGTTTAAGTCCAAGGCTTTGGCTGCATTTTGGATTGGAGTGGAAAAGGACTACCCATTGCTGGGCAGGAGAGCCCTGGCAATACTCCTTCCTTTTGCCACATCCTACCTATGTGAGATAGGGTTTTCTGCAGTTGCCTCAATCAAGACAAAATACAGATCAAAGCTGGACATTGAAAATGAGCTAAGAGTGGCAGTCTCACAGCTGCATCCCCGATTTGAGAGGATCTGCAGCACAAAGCAAGCCCACCCCATTCACTGAAAAGACTGTGGGACTAGTAAGAATAAGTCTAAATCCTGCAGTTCAAAAATGTTCATTTTTTAACTGCAGTTTGAGAAAATCTGTTGAAAACAATGAATACTGTTACATAGTTAATAATAATAATAATAAATAAATGTTGAAGCTGCATGCTTTACTTGTAATGCTTCTACTCTAAAAGTGACTAGTTCCTTATTTAATGTTTTTTTTTTTTTCTTTTTCAGTAAGTTGTCACACACTGAATTTGTGTTAATTACCATTAATGAATTACAATGTTTCAAACAAATCCTCCTGGAGGTGTGTTTGTGTATGTGTGGGGGTGGGGGGGCTTCATTTTTTTTTATTCTGCGAAAGGGGGGCCCGGCAGAAAAAGTTTGGGAACCACTGCTCTATGGGGTTCAGGTCTGGTGAGTTTGCTGGCCAGTCAAGCACACCAACACTATGGTCATTTAACCAACTTTTGGTGTTTTTGGCAGTGTGGGCAGGTGCCAAATCCTGCTGGAAAATGAAATCAGCATCTTTAAAAAGCTGGTCAGCAGAAGGAAGCATGAAGTGCTCCAAAATTTCTTGGTAAACGGGTGCAGTGACATTGGATTTCAAAAAACACAATGGACCAACACCAGCAGATGACATTGCACCCCAAATCATCACAGACTGTGGAAACTTCACACTGGACTTCAAGCAACTTGGGCTATGAGCTTCTCCACCCTTCCTCCAGACTCTCGGACCTTGGTTTCCAAATGAAATACAAAACTTGCTCTCATCTGAAAAGAGGACTTTGGACCACTGGGCAACAGTACAGTTCTTCTTCTCCGTAGCCCAGGTAAGACGCCTCAGACGTTGTCTGTGGTTCAAGAGTGGCTTAACAAGAGGAATACAACAACTGTAGCCAAATTCCTCGACACGTCTGTGTGTGGTGGCTCTTTGACCCCAGCCTCAGTCCATTCCTTGTGAAGTTCACCCAAATTCTTGAATGGATTTTGCTTGACAATCCTCATAAGGCTGCGGTTCTCTCGGTTGGTTGTGCATCTTTTTCTTCCACACTTTTTCCTTCCACTCAACTTTCTGTTAAAATGCTTGGATACAGCACTCTGTGAACAGCCAGCTTCTTTGGCAATGAATGTTTGTGGCTTACCCTCCTTGTGAAGGGTGTCAATGATTGTCTTCTGGACAACTGTCAGATCAGCAGTCTTCCCCATGATTGTGTAGCCTAGTGAACCAAACTGAGAGACCATTTTGAAGGCTCAGGAAACCTTTGCAAGTGTTTTGAGTCGATTAGCTGATTGGCATGTCACCATATTCTAATTTGTTGAGAGTGAATTGGTGGGTTTTTGTTAAATGTGAGCCAAAATCATCACAATTAAAAGAACCAAAGACTTAAACTACTTCAGTCTGTGTGCATTGAATTTATTTAATACATGAGTTTCACAATTTGAGTTGAATTACTGAAATAAATGAACTTTTCCACGACATTCTAATTTATTAAGATGCACCTGTACTTTTCTTTCTGGTAATTATTCTCATCTTAAAAACAGAGAAACAATCCTGGTGGAGCAGCTGAGATCCACGTGGCACTATTATAAAGATGGCGTTTATTAAAGAGGAGAATGAAGACATGAAGATTGAAGAAGCTTTCAGAGTCAAACATGAAGATACTGAGACACAAACAGGTTGTTTTTCATTCTCAAAGCTGAACTCACTCATTTGATCCTTATTAAAATGTTCAGCTCTACAGAAATTAATGATATTTTTGAGGAATGTCATATGAGTATATTACAGAGCCGACGGCACAGTGTATGCCCGGCATAATATGTACAGTTGAAGACAAATTATTAGTCCTCTGTAAAATATTTCATTATTTTTTAAATAATTCCCAAGTGCTGTTTAACAGAGAGAAGATATTTTCAACACAGCATTTCAACTAAACATAATAGTTTATTTAGGAAGCTTGGAATATTTGTAATACAAACAAAATTATAACCAATAATAAAAGTCTACAGGCCAAAATTATTAGCCCTCTGATGTGAATCCCTTTTGCTTGATAACAGCCTTTAGTCGTTTGTTGTAGTTCTCAACAAGTTTCAGGCATGTCTCTTCAGGAGTCGCAGCCTATTCCTCCTCAGCAAATCTCTCAAGCTCCTCCAAATGTGTTGGTCTCCTGGCATGGACTCTGGTCTTCAGTGAGCCCCACAGATTTTCTATTGGATTGAAGTCTGGGCTTTGTGCAGGCCAGTCAAGGACATTTACTTTGCTCATTTGGAGGTAGTTCTTCACCAGAAGTGAGGTATGCTTCGAGTCGCTATCATGCTGGAAGAAAAAACGTCGACCCAAACAATATTTTGTTGCATACTGCCTGAGGCTGTCTTTCAAAATCTTCTTGTAGTTTACTAGTTGTTTTGAAAGATACTAATCCTCAGTTTACAGTGCAATTTAAAGGCTTAGAGGATTAATTAGGTTAGTTAGGCAAGTCATTGAACAACAGTGGTTTGTTCCGTAGCCAATCAAACAGATAATTTCTTAAGAGGGCTAATAATATTGTCCTTAGCAATTAAAAAAAAATATATATATATTTTATTCTAGGCAAATTGAAATAAGACATTTAGGCGGCATTATGCAAATATTTCCACATCGTGACATAGACAT
Organism: Onychostoma macrolepis; assembly: GCF_012432095.1. NCBI lineage: Eukaryota > Metazoa > Chordata > Actinopteri > Cypriniformes > Cyprinidae > Onychostoma > Onychostoma macrolepis. Next base: position 6,504,269 of record NC_081158.1, on the reverse strand, counting down.
GTGGGGGTGTTTTAATGAGGCGTTTTAGCCTGGTCTGGATCAGCCTTCTCTTTTATATAGAATAAATCCTTTTGTGGGAGACTTTGTGCATGTATACGATCTGCAGAGCTCAAACAGCTACATAACACACTAAAGAAAAGGAAAACAAGAAATCGCATCATGTGACCCCTTTAAACATCGAGTCAGATTATCTTTCTCTTTTTCTGAGACATGTTCTGTACACACACACAACAATAATTTAGGATTCACTCACTTTCAGGGGTGTTTGGGTTGATGTGTGGACTGTATAATCACTGATCAGTATTCATTTAACATGGAAGATTTTGCTATGTAGAGTATATGTTCTGTATTTATGCTTTGCCTTTTTATCTAAATCACTACCAAAATTCAACACTGTTCACAGTTAGAGCTGTAATAATTTTGTAAGGTTTTATCCTTCATTTATAAATTTTAGCTTTAGGGAACCAAATCGTAGAAATTCGGTTTTGATCTGATTAATTGATATTAATCAAAATTGTATAATTTATACCTTATTAACGACTCGTCCAGCGAGTATTAACACAGTATAATTCAGCAATGCTTCTTATTGTTGATAAGAATACAGAATTGATTATAATACAGAATTAATTGGGAAATTTTGCATTGAGCAACAGGTAACACGATCTATGGCAAATAATTTAAGATTTGAAAATCAAGGCACCAGACTATTCATTAAAAATGAATCGAGCGTTTATTTACTATTCTAGGGTACAATACAAATAACCAAAACACATACACACACATACACACATTATGGCAAGATCAAAGCAGTTTGAGGGAAGTTAACTATTCTCTTTTCCTGAGAATAAAGACGACCTTATCGGGATGTCACAAACAGAAGACTCAGTTATCGTTATCTTTTAACGATTCATTCAATTCAATTCAGCTTCAGCGAATAAGAGATTTGTTTGTTTTACTTGCTGTGAGTTGAATTTGAAGGCTGTACTTCTTGAAGGGTTGCTGGAGGGAAGCCCCGGACTTCTCCTGCTGACGTGTTGTTGTCGCGTGACGTCACTCGGGATTCCTCCTTTTGGATTTGATGGCTTTCTGGTAGCGCGCGAATAGCGAGTTTGAAGTTCTTACGCGGCAGCTTTGCAAGTTTTCTTTGGTCAGACGTGGACAGAGTGTTGAAGTCTTTTAGATGATCAGCCAGATGTTTGCAGCACGATCAGGGGGCAACGCCCAGACTTTCAGCCAAGTTTCTTGCAGTTTCACCAGATGTTCAACCCGTTCTTTTGTCCTGAGTTGAGCACCTTTCAAAGTTGGGGTGTCTGTTTTTATCGGACAGAATTAAGTCCATCCTATTCACTGTCTGACCCAATCACATTGTCTCTGTAGGGCGGAGCCCCGCCCGGCACGACTTCTTTTTCGTGCATACATTATCTGCTCATAAATGTCACCTGAAGTAAATATCCTAGCAGATTTCTATAAAGTGTTATAATCATACTTCATGATGCTAAAAGTCAACATTCATCGTTTTCAATGTATTGGAATCAGCATAACGTGAAATTTAATACCAAACAGGAGATAGTTGTCACATCGAATATCTATAATTTTACCTACTAAACGGGTTAAGTCATAGATTAAAATATCCTAAATTCTAATAACTACAGTAAGATTAAATGAAACCTAAAATACCACATTCATATATATTTTGTCTCTTGAGTATGTTGCTTTTAATAGCAGCAGTCTTTTCTGGATTGTCCTTTTGAAGATCTTTTGTCCATAAAAGTTTGGGTGTTCTTTTCCTTTTGGAGAAGGAGAGAGAAAAAGGCGCCTTCCTTTTGGAATGTTAGGAGACCAGAGCTGAGGTCGTGAGGTCATGAGGAGTATCACGTTGTGTGTCTCTGGTGATCTTCTTTGCTGAGACGAAGTTGTAAGTCAGTCAATTTTTGTTTATCGGAAAGTAGTTTATGGTAAGCGGGGTCGCAGTATCGCGAACGCTCTGGTTCTGAAAATTCTCCAAAGGAGTAATTATTAGTTGTTAAACCCCAAACAGATGTAGCGCGGACCGTTCATCCTCACCTTATCATGTTTTACGAGTCTCTCGAGGTGGTAAGGAGAGTATGGGCGGACGCTAGTCATAGAACTGAGGCCTTGTGTTTGTCATTTGCTCATTTTACGAGCTGATGAAGTTAGATTAGTTCCAGTGGAATGTTCTTAAGTTACTCATGTGTGTGCGTTAGTTTCGACCAGGTTCTACAGAGCCCTGCAGGGGCATAAAATCTAGTCCCTAGCCCGGCCCGTGTCTGACAGCTTATCAGAATTAATTTCAAAATTTGTAATTTTTGCTCATAAAGGTATAAGAGTACTGTAAAGGGTCTACTTTTATTTGTGTGCACTCACAATATCAACAAAACGTGCTTTTATAAAATAAAGAAAAAACAGCAGTTTCGGTTTTGAGCAGGAGTGCTTATGAAAAACCAAAACACAGCGAATACTTGCCTCACTGACTCGATAAATATAGTATCTAGAGAAAGCTTTGAATTACTACTTTAAAATGAAATAATTTTTATCGAAAACAAAAACTCTTTCATTATGGCTGCATTTACACTGCAAGACCAATACCGATTTTTTGGACGACATGCTTACATTTCTTTTAAAAGTGACCTGTATCCGATGTGTGCATTTTACACTGCACTTGGTGAAACAAGCCAAAAATAGCATATGACATCACAAATCAATTTGAATAGTACATTGAGTTTAATTTATTCACATGGAATTAATATAGAAACGTTTTTAATGCAATAGTTACATCTATACATCAAAATAATTATATATCCTAGTACAAATTCTTCAGGACAGTGATGTACGCAGCTCTGCTGAAAGCTTGCGAGTGGAATAATACTCAGTGGTAGATATTGTTAAGCATGTCACAACATTTATTTAACATAAACGAATGAAATTAATACTCTGCTACTCAACTAGAGGCGTTTCATTTTTCATGAATTTATTTTTATTTTTTCCTGCTTACACGGTCGTGGGCCATATCCGATCTGTGCCACATGGGAGGAAAAAATCGGAATTGGGTCACTTGAACCATGCAGTGTAAATGCAGCCTATAAAATCCCTAAAGATGCATTTCTCTCTAAAGGCGCATCCAATGAGGAGACAGCGAGTCAGGATCATCAAATGCATGTATGATCCAAAATGTAGCTTTTCCCGAAGCATTGGGAACTTTTAGTAACTCCCCACGCTCCAACTTCTCCCTGATGCTCTGCATGGTCACCTGTATGCTAATGTGTGCGTTAGGGCTGCACGATAAATCGAAGTGAAATCAAAATCGCGTTTAGGCAGAAGCTGCGATTGCCATGCATATCTTTCAGTGAAGCACGGTTCTGTGATCAGCAGTAAATCTCCATCCGAAGGCCAGAGGGTGCTCTCGCGCAGAAACTCCAAATACATCCTGAAGAAGAAACCCAGGAAATGCCTATAACGTTAGCTGAATAAACAGAAGATTTAACTGCTTTCATTGATTCAACGTGACTAATAAACACAAGACTACAACAATATATGGTTTATCTGAGTTCTTATTATTATAATTTTCATTATAATAAAGTATATTTATAATGCAATGCCTTTATCACTGCTTTGAATAAGGCACGCAACATATTTCATAGTATTCTGTGTAAGAAGCCACATCATCTCACAGGATATATTTCAAACACTAGACTGATGTTATGAAGTGAGTTTGGAGTAAAAACATGTTATTAAATATGGTATTTTCACATGCTTTCAGTAGAGTAGAATTTACTACACAGAGCCGTATTTCACTGAGAAGCTACGCAAACAGCTGTCATTATCACGAACGATTTATTCGATTTCATAATCGTGCAATAATATCGTCTCCGATTTTTTTTTGCGTTACCTGTCAGTGAACTATGGCTCTGAGTAGTAAATACTGCTCCATCTGAAAGCAGGTGATGGAGATTTACTGCTGATTACAGAACCAACTTTACTGACAAAATGCGCATGGAAATCGCTTTCGATTTAATCATGCAGCCCTAGTGTGCGTATGCGTAGACCTATTTCTTAGGCTTAGGCAATGTACAATATTTATAATATAATCAGTATTTCATACAGTAGACATGTGTGCTCTGTGTGTATATGGGGACAATAAAAAGAGAGAAGCTAAATGAGCCCGAGCCCGATCTGTTAAAAATGGCCCAGCCCAGGCCGAATAAAGAGGCAAGGCAAGGCAAGGCAAGTTTATTTATATAGCACATTTCATACACAATGGTAATTCAAAGTGCTTTACATAAAAGGAAGTGAAATAGTCATTATTAAAAATAATAAAAATCACAACAATAAAAACAAAGTGATTTAAAAATTGATTTTAAAAGAATTTAAAACATTTAAGAATAGAAAGTGATTATACATAGTGCAATCAGTTCGGACGTAGCACAGTGCTCATTCAACAAATGCACAGCTAAACAGATGAGTTTTGAGTCTGGATTTAAAAGTGGCTAATGTTTTAGCACATCTGATCTCTTCTGGAAGCTGGTTCCAACTGCGGGCAGCATAATAGCTAAAAGCAGACTCCCCTTGTTTTGTGTATACCCTTGGTATTTCTAACTGACTCGATCCTAATGATCTGAGTGGTCTGTTAGGTTTATATTCAGTGAGCATATCTCCAATGTATTTAGGTCCTAGGCCATTTAGAGATTTATAAACGAGTAGAAGTACTTTAAAATCAATCCTAAATGTAACTGGAAGCCAGTGTAGGGACCTGAGGACTGGTGTAATATGCTCAAATTTTCTGGTTCTAGTCAGAATCCTGGCAGCAGCGTTCTGGATGAGCTGCAGCTGTCTAATGGTCTTCTTTGGAAGGCCGGTGAGGAGACCATTACAATAATCCACCCTGCTGGTGATAAAGGCATGAACCAGTTTCTCCAAGTCTTGACTGGAAACAAAACATCTAATTCTTGCAATGTTTTTGAGATGATAGTATGCTGATTTAGTTACTGCTTTGACATGACTACTAAAACTAAGGTCTGTCTCCAGAAACACCCCAAGATTTTTGACTTGGTTTTAGTTGATTGACCCCTAGAGTCAAGGTATGCATTCACCTTGAGAACTTCATCTTTGTTTCCAAATGCAATGACTTCAGTTTTCTCCTTATTTAACTGCAGAAAGTTCTGGGACATCCAACAGTTTATTTCATCAATGCATTGGCAGAGGGAGTCAATGGGGCTGTAGTCATTTGGAGATAAGGCTAGGTAAATCTGGGTATCATCAGCATAGCTGTGATAGGCAATTTGGTTCCTTCTCATTATTTGACTTAGTGGGAGCATATACAGGCTAAACAAGAGCGGTGCAAGAATTGAGCCTTGTGGGACTCCGCATGTCATGGACGTCCACTTAGACTTATGCTCTCCTATACTCACATAATAACCTCTCCTTCTAAGTATGACCTGAACCATTTGAGTACCATCCCAGAAAGCCCGATCCAGTTTTCCAGTCTCTCTAGAAGTATGTTATGATCAACAGTGTCAAACGCAGCACTAAGATCTAGTAGTACCAGCACTGATATTTTGCCTGAATCAGAATTGAAGCGAATATCATTTATTATCTTAATGAGTGCTGTCTCTGTGCTATGATGTGCTCGGAAACCAGATTGAAAATTGTCCAGGTATCCATTTAAGTTTAAGTGGTTGTTCAGCTGATTAAAACTACCTTTTCAATAATCTTACCTATGAACGGAAGATTTGATATTGGTCTATAGTTGTTCAACATTGTGTTATCAAGATTGCGCTTTTTCAGAAGGGGCTTAACAACTGCAGTTTTCAGGGAGTTTGGAAAAGTCCCAGAAAGAAGTGAGGCGTTCACCACTTCTAAGAGATCTGCTTCTAAACAGTTAAGCACACTTTTGAAAAAAGATGTGGGAAGTGTGTCAAGATAGCAGGTTGATGATTTAAGGTGCTGTACTATTTCTTTCAAAATTTTGCAATCAATTGCTTCAAAAACAGACATAGTCACTTCTTTTGAAATTGCGGTCGAATCTGTGTGACCTCTGCAAAAGTAGATATGCCAGTCTCCTTTCTGATATTATTGATCTTCTCAGAAAAGAAGGAAGCAAACTCATTGCATTTACTGTCGGAGAGCATTTCACTGGGAATCTGACTTGGGGGGTTTGTCAGTCTCTCCACAGTAGCAAAAAGAGTGCGAGAGTTGTTTAAGTTACTGTTTATAAGGTTTGAGAAGTAGGTCTGTCTAGCTGTGGCTAGTTCCACATTGAAAGCATGAAGGCTGTCTTTATAGATGCTATAGTGAATTTCAAGTTTTGTCTTCCGCCACATCCGCTCAGCTTTTCTGCATTGTCTTTTCATACTCTGAGCTGCTGTTGATTTTCTCCATGGTGATTTTTGTCTGCCACTCTTCTTGCAGACCCTTGTCGGAGCAATATCATCAATAACATTCTTAACTTTTGAGTTAAAAGAATCCAGGAGAAGATCAACAGAGTCTGCAGAAATGCTTGGTGTTAAAGATATAGCCTTCATAAATAGCGCACTAGTTTTCTCATTAATGCATCTCTTTCTGACAGAGACAGATCTAGATTCAGTGTTAACAGAGATCAATATATCAAAGAAAATACAGAAGTGATCAGATAGTGCTACATCCTTAACAACAATGGATGAGATGTTTAGACCTTTACTGATGAGTAAATCTAGAGTGTGTCCACGATTGTGTGTGGGTTCATGCACATGCTGGATCAGATCAAAAGTGTTTAAAACAGTAATAATTTCTTTTGCAGTTTTGATTTCTGCATTATCTATGTGAATATTAAAATCCCCTGCAATAGTAAAACAGTCAAACTCTGAGGAAATCATTGATTGGAAATCATTGCTTGCAGACCTCTATTCACAGTATATGTTGAAATAAAATACTTGCCAGAATGCATTGTTTGTTTGTTTTTTGTTTTTTTTAAGGCAAATATTGTAATATGATACAAATAATATAGATTATACACATATCTACATATAACACATATTAATTCAGATTAGAAAAAATACATAAATAAAGAAAACACCAGTCATGCATAGTTATACATTCAAATACAGTATATAAAGAAAAGAAAGAAAAAACAAAAAATAAATGTATTATATATACACATACATATGTTATAAAAAAATAAATAAAATTATGATACAGTTGTCTCCTTAAAATATTCCAGAAATGGGCTCCAGACTTTCAAAAAAGGTTTTGGCTTTTGTTTTATTGCAAACCGAATCTTTTCCATTTTGAGAGCATGTAAAAAGTCAAAGACCCATTGGCGATAAGGAGGAGGAGCTGCTGACTTCCAATTCATAAGAATAAGTCGCTATAGCCAGTAGAGTTGCAAAGGCTACACTGTCAGCATGTAATGTGTTTAAATTGACAGATTCTGGCAGAATGCCAAACAATGCTGTTAAGGGGTTGGGGTCTAATGGTAAAGAAAAAATAACAGAGAAGCATCTAAAGACCTTCCTCCAGAAATCAGACAGTTTCGGACAGGACCAGAAAGAATGCAATAACGTAGCTGGTTCAGTTGCGCAGCGAAGGCAGGTTGGGTCAAAATCTGGGAATATTTTATTTAATTTAGTTCTAGACCAATGGACTCTGTGCACTACCTTAAATTGAATGAGAGTGTGTCTAGCATTTATGGATGATGAGTGTATTCGTGTAAGAATTAGATCCCAGGTATTCTCCTCAATCATCAAATTCAATTCCTCCTCCCAGAGCGCCTTCAGTGGGCGCATTGAGGGGGATTGTTTTGTGTTAATTATAGTATACATTTTAGAAATAACCCCTTTCAAAGATGTATATAGGTCTAAAATCTCAAGTATATTTTTATTTGGCAAAAAGGGAAAGTTAGAAAACTGCTTACGAATAAAGTTCCGTATCTGAAAGTATCTAAATAAATGGGAGCCACCCAAACACTTTGGTTTCATAAGATGACTTAGATTAATTCGTTTTGACTTATTCCATATGAAAGAAGAAGTATTCTGCTGCAAAACTGTAAAAAAGGATTTTGGGATAAATATAGGAAGGCACTGGAAGAGATATAAAAATTTAGGAAGTACATTCATTTTGATAACATTCACCCTTCCTATCAAAGATAGAGGGAGACATTTCCAGGACACAAAGAGAGACTTAACATGAATATGGAGAGGACTAATGTTGGCACTGCACAGGTCAGAATATTTACGGGTCACCTGAATCCCTAAGTATTTAAAACGATTCCTGATAACCTTGAATTGGAAATCTGAATATGAAATCTGAAAGGAAGATGTGTTCAGTGGGAACAGTTCACTTTTACGAAAATGTAGTTTGTATCCTGAGAAACTACTATAGGTATCTAGAATAGAAAGAGTTTGAGGAATAGAGGAGAGAGGGTTAGATGAAAAAAGAAGAAGGTCATCAGCATATAAAGAAACCTTATGTACTGTTCCTGCACGGGTGATACCACAAACCTGTGCACTGGACCGTAGAGCAATTGCAAGGGGTTCAATGGCTATGGCAAACAACAATGGGGAAAGGGGACAACCCTGTCTTGTGCCCCGTTGTAGATTGAAATACTACGAAAAGACATTATTAGTACGTACAGAAGCTTTAGGGGCTGCATATAAAAGTTTAATCCAATAAATAAATATGGGGCCAAATCCAAATTTTCCTAAGACCTGAAAAAGATAGTTCCATTCAACACGGTCAAACGCCTTTTCCACGTCAAGTGACCGCACCACCTCTGGGTTGTTTGAATGGGAAGAATATAATATATTAAAAAGGTGTCTAATATTAGAAAAAGAATATCTATCTCGAATAAAGCCAGTTTGATCAGCTGAAATTATTTGAGCCACAGAATTTTCAAAACGGATAGATAAAAGTTTGGCTAAGATCTTATAGTCACAATTTAGCAGAGAGATGGGACGATATGAACCACATTCTAGTGGATTCTTGTCTTTCTTTAGGAGCAGCGAAATAGTCGCTTGATAGAGACTTGCAGGCAAACAAAAGTAAAATTGGGTTTAGCAAATTAGAAAAGACTTTATGAAACCCGTCAGGCCCTGGGGCCTTACCAGATTTCATAAATACTATATATTCCTTAATTTCTTCAATTTGATGCATTGTTTTTTTTATAGAATAATACAGTTTTAATGGAAAACTGCATGTTATTGTCAATTTTACAGTGTGGGTTTAACAAGTATTTGTCTTTTTAACTGTAGACCTGATGTCACTGAAAGAGGAGAGTCCAGAACTGAATGAAATCGAGGAGAAGGATCAGTATGAGGAACATCATAATTTCGTAACTGGAAAAATATCCATAAAGACTGAAAAGACGTACTCACGAAAAAGAACCCAGAAGACCAAATCTAAGACTTGCCATCAATGTGGAAAATGCTTCAGTAATCATCGAAACCTTAAAGTCCACATGAGAGTCCACACTGGAGAGAAGCCTTTCACATGCCAACAGTGTGGAAAGAGTTTTAATCAAACAGGGAACCTTAAAAGCCACATGAGAATTCACACCGGAGAGAGGCCTTTCACGTGCCCTCAATGTGGACAGAGTTTTAAACAAAAAAAAGCCCTTCAATCCCACATGATAATTCACACCGGAGAGAAGCCTTTTACATGTGATCAGTGTGGAAAGAGTTTCACACATAAAGACACCCTTAATTCCCACATGAGGATTCACTCAACAGAGGATTGTTTTATATGTCAGCAGTGTGGAAGAAGTTTCGCTCATAAAGTAAGCTTCAAGACTCACATGCGAGTTCACACTGGAGAGAAGCCTTACACATGCTCTCAGTGTGGAATGAGTTTTAGACATAAACAGTCCCTTGATTCCCATATGAGTAGTCACACTGGAGAAAACCCCCATACCTGCAAACTGTGTGGGAAGAGCTTCTCACGAAAAGGATCTCTTAAATCTCACTTGGACATTCACACTGGAAAGAAACCGTTTATGTGTGATCAGTGTGGAAAGAGTTTCAGACGTCAAGTGACCCTTAATTACCACATAAGAATTCACTCAAGAAAGAAACCGTATTAGATGTCAGCATGGGAAGCATTTCCCAGACATAAAACGCCTTAAAAACCATGAATAAACAACTTGATATAAATTTCACTTATTTATTTTTTGAGTTTGACATGAAGCAAGCCTTATAACTCACACAAGACTGGCATAAGGAAGCCTTAATATCCACATGAACGTTCACACTGGAGAGAAGCTGTTCATATGTGACCAAGTGAAAAGAGTTTCAGATATAATAACCCTTAATTAGTATGAGGATTACACACACACCTGGACAGAATATGAGTGACCACAGGACTTCATATCAGCTTCAGAGTCATCATGTGGTTGACACATCCCACAAGGACATTACGCAGCCAAAACAAGCTCTCCTCTTGGAAACTATCCCGGCTGAGCCCTGCCCACAAAGCTCATCACAAACCTGATTGTGACGTACTACAACAGCTTCAAGACTCGGCACCCAAGGACGACTTTCTGGAAAACGTATCACAGCCACCGGAAACACCAGAGCCAGAGCCCATCTCACCAGACACATCATCCCTCTCTCCAGCATCTCCACTTCTAAGCTTCTCACAGAAAATGGAGGAACTGGTGAATGCTGGGACCAACCTCACTCTTTCGCTGCAAGCCCCCAGAAATCAACTGAAAAACGGCAGGCCCCACAACCACCAAAGACAGCAGGCCCAGCTCTCCCTCCTCCTCCTGTGAGAGCTCTCCGACTGCTGCCAGGGCCTGATGCAGACATAACACGTTGTCCTCTGAATTTGATGTGCAAACGTCTGTCATCACTGAGCAACTTTGCTACCAACTCGTCTGGTTCCACCTGACTGTCAATTTGCACAGTCAGCAACTGGCGAAGCACAAAGTCGTCCAATACAAAAGTGCTCATAATATCACTGCTATCCTGTACAGTGACTGTTGCATGAAGTACTGACTTCACTTTTGCGGTTTTACAGTATGCTGCACATTATTGACATCTGGTCATTAATGTCTCCAAATTGACAGCAGGCAAGGTATGCAGCTTTGGACACATGTATTAGGCTTTGACATCTGCGGTCACAATTTCTCCTTCTTTGACCTTAAAATTGTCAACTGGTTGCGCAACGGTAGTTGATACAGCCGGTACAATGATTAAAGACGACTGTGTAGTGGTAGACAAACAAGTGCATCCATCAAACTGTCGAACAGATGCGTTCTTGATGGTATACCACTACCCTATTTCCAAGACACCTCCTCCCCAGACAGTCAATGACAAACCACATGTTTGATCTGCCACATCATATGACCTTCTTTGCAATCTCTGATTGCTACGGGTCATACCCTGTCGATCTTCAACCAACTGGAGCACTTTGACTGTCACATTCACCTGAAATACAAAAAAGAAGGTAAAAACATTGTTATACTAAGCAAAAATCTCTTAACTTGGCAAAAAGAACATGATATTATACCAGACAAAAATGCATTCAAAAAACAAATACCTATATCTCCAATAGCAATGGGAAATATTGGAAAAATATAATTGTTTCCCCCATAAATACCACAATTTACAATTTTATCACAATTCTTTTTCATGTTGGATTTATGATTTTACAACTTGTCTAAGTAGTACAACCAAACTAATTTTCCTATTTAAACAATTATTTTACAGTTACCGTACCTGTATTTAGCAAAACATTCAATAAATTGTATCAACAAATTATATATATATATATATATATATATATATATATATATATATATATATATATATATATAAAAACTCTATATGTGATAAGTCCTAACAAAATTAGTAGAAATAAGCAAATTTTGAAATATTACTTATTTTATCGTCACATTCTCCATTTAAAACACCTTCAAAATAATATATGACTTGTTAAAATCTGACAAAAAAGGAGTAAGCTACAACCATTTGAAATCGATAGACTCACCAGAGTTGATTTTGAGAAAAATTTAGTGAAACATTCCAAACCTAAATCACCTAGCAACGTTGCATATTTTTCTCAACAATAATTAATAATAATAATTCCGTCTTTTCTTTTAATGTTCGATTAACATTGAAACAGATCTATAATTAATACCTATTTCGGTTTTGTTGTTTTATTACGTTCTTCTTGACCTTATCTCTGACAAACTCGAAGTAATGTGCATATGTCCATCTCGTGAATGTACAGTCTTCTGCCATCTTCACCCATTAGCTGCTTTTCCACTTGTCAGTGCGAGCTGGGCAGGGCTAATAGCCTCGGACCTCGAGCACAGAGGCCGAAATCATGCCGCGTTTCCACTGCCAGTAGAACCCGCCCTAAACACGCCTTCACTGGAATACTGCCATTTTTTTTATTTGTTCGTTAATGTCCTGCGGTCTTGCTGTTTTTTTTTCTTTGAACAATTAAATTTTGGGCTAAAAGTGTGTTGTAACGCAAGCGAACATGTACCGAGTAAAATATTACTGAAAATTGATTAGTAATGCCTTACACTACTGCGTTACAGCAAAAAAGTAATCAGTTACTGTAATGCATTACTTTTGTAACATGTTACTCCCAACACTTTTTATACACATACTATCGACACCAATAAGCAGGGCCAGACGGAATCTGCTGACTTTTTTTTTTTAGAAAACTAATTTAGTAGTAATTTAGTAGTAAAAATAGTCATTTACAATCAGTAGTATTTTTGCATCAGAAAAAAGTTATTTACATTATTTATATCAGAAAAACTACTGGATGCAAGTGAAGCTGGATGTGGATGTGAGTTAATCTCTGGTGTTAAATTTGGCAATCAGCATCATTTTAACATTCTCCTCTGTTAGACTGCGTCTGTGCTCTGTTAGAAGTGCAGAATAATGAGAAAAAAGCCTCTCCACATCCACTGAAGTAGTAGGGAGATGCAGGTACAGTGCAGCTAGTGGGGCGAGTGTTGGCATTTGATCTGCATCACTCTTGTCCATCCGGATGTAGCGATGCCACTCTTCTGTGGAGAAATTACTCCGTGCAGGGACAACTTGAACATAATTCTTAATGTCAGGTTTTAAACCGGATACCTTGGCAGGATCAAAGATTGGGAGGACTTTGAATAGTTCAGTGCAAGGATGTCGCTCCATCACTGCCTGTAGCTTAGTGTAACATTCTGCCATTGCTTCTTTAAACAGCTCTGAACAAGTGTCTTGGGACGCCAATCCTCAGCCTCTGCGGTGCGACCATACTCAAACAGCATGCTGAGGTCCTCCAGCTGGCTGAAGATGCTGGCAGCTGTGGGTCTGGAGGTTTCTTCCAGTTTGGTTAGGGTAGCAAGAATATCGGAGCTGTGCTCCATGATGAAGGTGGCCTGGACTTTCAGGAGCTTTCCGTTCTCTTCTAACAGAACTCCAAGGTCCCACACAGCTTTAGAGGTCGGTGGCAGTGTTGGGATGAAGGCTTGCAAGACATCAATATTTTCTGCCAGGTATTGCACAGCTTTTATCCAGGATCCCCATCTTGTCTGGACAGCAAACACTGGCATGAGAGGAGACGGGCCCTGCTGCATCATGAAGGCCCTCAATTCAAGATGACGTTTGGTTGACTGGCAGAAAACCCGCTTTACCAAAGCACACATCCGGTTCAGTTCTTCAAATGTGTCTGGAAACACCTCTAAAACCAACTGCAGCAGATGTGCCAGACAGGTGACATGATTGGCATTGGGGAATAGGCCGTGGAGAATTGTGTTATATGCCTTTTTCATATAACTTGCAGAATCGGTCACAAAAGCCCATACATCATTGAAATTGATGTTGTTGGAGTTAAGACAGCCTGCGATACAGTGCTAAAGTTAACACGATCTAGAAAAATTAGATCTGCTGCAACAGGTGGTTTGCCCACTGGCTGGAGGAGAACAGCAACGACACAACGGCCACAAGCATCTGTTGTTTCATCAGCAATTACATATACAGGACGTCCATGTACAGCCTGCTTGATATCTTCCAAATACTGAGGAAATAATTGTGGAAGGTAATCAGAGCGTAGGTGAGATGGAGCCGGAACTGACCCTCCCTGTTTGCAGTACTTCTGTAAAAAAGTTTTTTCCAGAGAGATGTCAGCTTCAATGAAGGTCTTTATGAAATCAAAGATGAACTCCTTTCTTTCAGCTGTAGATGGAGTCTTAGATATACAGGAGGCCAATGTCTGTGTTCTGAATTATGCTGGGAAGAGGGAAATACAGTATTTTAATTAGAATTAAATTTGAAAGACTTTTAATTGGTTCAGTAGACATTAAATTCAACTTTCAATTATTTAAACTGATATAATGTTTGCCTACAAAAGCACCACTGGCTCTGCACCCCTTTACCTAAACTCATTACTTCAGACTTATGTGCCTCAAGAAGCTTGCGTTCTGCAAGTGAACGTCGCTTTATTGTTCATCCCAAAGAGGCACAAAATCACTTTCACAGACTTTTAAATGAACTGTTCCCTCCTGGTGGAATGACCTGCCCAACTCAATCCCAGCAGCTGAGTCCTTAACCATCTTCAAGAATCGGCTAAAAACATATATCTTCCATCTTTATTTGACCCTCTAACTCAGTGCTTCCCAAACCTGTCCTGGAGGACCCCTAGCCCTGCACATTTTGTATGTCTCCCTTATCAGACACACCCAATTCATGTCTTGCAGTCTCTAGTAACGAGCTGATGAGTTGAATCAGGTTTGTTAGATAAGGGAGACATACAAAATGTGCAGGGCTAGGGGTCCTCCAGGACAGGTTTGGGAAGCACTGCTAACTCTAGCACTCTCTATTCTAATTGTATTCTTAAAAAAATAAAATAAATAACACTAGCTTTTCTAATCTTTTTGTATTTTATCTATTAGTTTTATTATACAATTAACAAAAGCAAAAAAGGCCTCAAAGACTAGCTTGCTCTATTCTTTTTCTATAAAAAAAACCTTGCTATGTATAGGCTACTGCATTAAGCTGAGACTTGTTATAGCACTTGCATATCATCGCTCCTTTGTTGATTTTGATTGCTTCCATTGTCCTCATTTGTAAGTCGCTTTGGATAAATTACTAAATGTAAATATATATGTATATGTATCATAGCAAAATAAAAGAGCTATACAAAGTGCTAATACGTTGTAGTGCTAGGTGGTAGGATGACCCCCACGAAGCCCCATCCCCCGTATATTCTTCTTTACTTGACAGGGCTTTATATTATAAATATGAAATATAAACATTGCATAAAAACAAATGTGCTATTTATAAAAATTTACTGATGAAACGTTAACAATTTCCTTTTCATTGGCAATGTGGTGCACAACAGATGCTAGGCTGGTTAAATTTTAAACATGGATGAAAAATTGTGAAATCGTTTGATATTCCTTAGTAATATTACTTTGAGAAGTACATTCTACCACACAATATAGCAATATATTTCTGTCATAATTTATGTCATAAAGTTAAAACTAACTTTTATTTTGGCGGATTGTAGTGAAGAGCTTTGAGTTTGCGTGTGTATCTGACGATAGTTTTCTCAATGAAATGGAGAAATCCTGGTGCAGTGACTCTCAGAGTAGCGCTGGAGATTAAGGGTGAATCCCATTTCTCTGTCTTACCCCTTCCCCTTCGTCTTACCCCTAGCCCTTGTCCCTCGAAACCGAGTGGTAAGCGCTAGGGGTGAAAACATACCCCTATGAAATGAGACACCACTTGGTTACGGTTACGTCATCATACACCGTCGCTAGCTGGCTGCTATGTCATCAGAGCCGACAAGTGTTGATCACAAACTTTGGATCGTTTTACAAACTTGTTAAAACTGTAGACATGCATGGAGTCCATTCAAGGCTAGTCTGCGGGACTGTTGTGCAAATCAGCAATGTAACGTTAGTGTAGCAAACTAGCGATTTTTTTTTTTTAAAACGTTTCAATTAAGAACATGGTTGCAAATATATATGTACAGGACTGTCTAGAGCACAAAACAAGACTGTCGTAATTTTTAAATAAATTATTTAAGCCGAAAATACTTGATTGTTGCCGGTTGCGCAGTGTGTTCTGGGTACCCCTCGGTTTCAAGTAAGCTCGCGAAAATGCTTGGTTTTAAGGGGTATCTACCCCTTCCCCTTAGCCCTACCCCTCGATAAAAACGAGATTTGGGATAGCCCTTACTCTCACGTGAACGCGCAAAACTAAGGGGAAGGGGTAAGACAGAGAATAAGTCCCTTTTTTTCTTCTTTTGGATATGGAAGTTCATGTCCTCTTGAGACGGTAGGCGATCGAGCGCCATGCGTACTTGAGTATGTGTAGTAGGCTAGTCGACACTGCGGCGCTCATTCACACAGACTTGCAGAACACGCAGATGTCAGAATAAAGGTTTTTTTTCTGCTTTACAGACAATCGTGACTTTATACTTTGTTGGCCATTAATTTTTTTCTCCATCTCTGCAACGCTATATGAAGGCATTTGAACAATACACCTCATATACCACCCAGCACCAATAGGTTCTCATCGTTATGAATTTAGCATGTATTAAGATAAAACTTTTCATCATTTTACAACACAATAAGTAAATATCACTTAAAATAAAACTTACCAACAGAACTTTGCTTTCGATTCCTGTGGCGAGCGGATTTGAGATGCTCCAGTGCCGTCTGTCGCCTCAGGTAATCGACGGAGTGCTGACAGGATTTACAGAACATCATTGCCCCATCCTCATTAAAGTCATTACCAAATTCCTTTGCTCTGTCCCGTGCCGTGATTTTTGCAGACAGGTGACGTTTTTATTTTTATTCCACGGTTAGTTTTATTTTGGACATTTTAAATATGACATTGTTCATGCGCTGCACTCTCACATAAGTCACGTCAAACAGCACAACTTCAAACGCATGGGCGCAGGCTGTGTATACTTAGAGAATGACAGGCGCTACAATCTGCAGATATCTGCGGCCGTGGATTCCGTGGACATATTAGTACCAATAAGACATATTGCTCCTACTATGCACAATTTAGCTTTCTGCAGTCCTACCTACTTTACTGTGCACTTCTCTACCTGTATTTACACACAATTATGCTTTAAATTGCTTTCTACTATCACCAAAGACTTTGCTATTACTTTACTCTAGTTCACTGAAACTGCTGACATATTACCATCAGTCTGTTAAAAATGTTCTTAATTTCACAAACCAACAACAATCCTATATACATCGGCGCCAATAGTCTTGTGGTTAGTGCACTGACATATAGCGCAACTGTGCTCACAGCGACCCGAGTTTGATTCCTGTCTCGAGGTCCTTTGACGATCCCGCCCCCTCTCTCCACCCAATGCTTTCCTGTCTGCTCTCTACTACTGTCCTATCTAAAAAAGGCATAAAAAGCCCAAAAATATAACTTAAAAAAACAAAAAAAAAAACAATCCTATATACTACTGTTTTATAGACCCTTTTTCTGTTGGTAAACAATGTGACTTTTTGCTGTGGGCGGGGCTTAGCTGGAGGCAGAAAGATTCCACTGACCGCTTCACTAACGCTAGCTATAAAGTTTGTTTACCTTGTTTTTTTTAACAATAGCTGGAGAAAATCCGATTTTACCTGCATATGTAAGGTCACTCACGGTGCAGGACCATGATTGTTATTTAAATAAGTTAGCTTTAACGGACAAAGTCAGATTGGCCGACCCTGTGCTCATGGATGGACGATCTGACAGGATTACCTCTGACTGAGTGACTCGAGTCGCATATAACGTTAGAGAAACTTAACGAGTAGTTAGAGAAACTCACCTATGTCTATCTAGTCATGAAGATGTATATTTCAACGTCAGCAGGCTATTTTTACAGCTAACGTTACGTGAGAGTGAACTGGGCCAAAATACAAAAAGTTAAACATTCAATGTGATGATATATTATTTGAAGATGTATGTATCATGGCCAAATAGTTATTTTAAAGTAGGCCTATATAGATACATCCTGTAAATTAAATTTACAATACTTTACATTGTAAATCCTTTAAATTAAATTTACAATACTTTACATACAGTACATTTAAAGGAAGATGTGAATAGTTTCTAGAAATAAAAATTCCAGAAATTAATTTTGAACTTTCTGTATTTGATTATTCTCTCTTACTAAGTTCTTAGAAAGTCCAGCCACTATCAATCACAACAATATATATTACAGATGATTAAGCATATACATCGTCAGTTTGTTGTTTTACACACATGCACACAGACATTATTTCATAGTTGTGAGATGAATAAGAAATCTTTAGACACGTAACACAAACCATAATCCATAACAACAAAAGACAATACTTTATTTAACCTTTTCTGATAAGAAGTGTGCGCTGCAAACGCGAGTATTTTTGACGATAGTTTTTGTCCAGTCCGCTCGTTTTATCGCGTTTAAACACAGCTGTCATCAGTTTTTTGTCTGGGAGTGGCAGCAGGTACTATGTCGATTCTTGCATCCAACATCACAACAAGATGATATTTTAAGCTCCTCATGTAACCGAATCTGCTCTGGTTTGAATGGGCCTCCTCCAGTTCTCCCTTTGTTTTGCCTCCAGAAAAAAATTGTTGCTCCCTACACAAACACCGCTGCTGCTGCTGCTCCAGAACCCACAGAGTACCCTCTCTGGACTGATATATGAGGATGAAGCTAATGGTTCAGAAACCTTTATGTACTACTTTGATGGCACAGTAAAATCTACTGGCCTAACTAATAAAATTTAAATATTATAAACGACAAATTAACAGTCAATAAAATAGGAACAAACACACAAATAACAAACATAGATAAATACAACAGAAAAAAAAAAAGCTATATAAAATAACTGATGATATCAAACAAGATCTAACAATAGTATTCTGGAACAGAAATGTAAAACATTAAATGAAAAAAACCCTACATATTATTGATTGTATAAATTAAATATAGATTAATCTTTGTTAAAGCTGTATATTCTTATTCGATTAGCACCATAGACTAAAAACACAGAGAAGACAGCTGGTATTTATGGGCTACTGTCCCTTTAAGACCTGATGTACGGATCCAAAATAATGATACACATCCGATTTCTTACTGTTAATGTCCACTTAACGGAATGTGTTTATGAAAATAATAAAGTGTTAAAATTGATTAAATGGTAAGATTTAGAAACACATGCAAAAGATAAAGTTTCACTCTGTGATCTTGCAACTAATCCGCGAATCACATGCGTGCCGAACCGTGGGGCCTGTTCTATACCGATCACAGACTTTACAAGGCACCCTGGTTGGGAAAGACTGCATTTATGTTGCATGCAATTTTTCTCATCGGAGGATATTCAGAGTTCCATGTGGGTTTTTTCAAACGGAACGCACACGCAGGTCGGGGTTTCTTCTCGGAACTCTGTCCGCTTCGCTCAACACAAAGTTGAGAATTCAATATGGCCGCTCCCAACGTGAAACGTAAGTGAAAGATGAATATATATATATATATATATATATATATATATATATATATATATATTTATTTATTTATTTTTTATTATATAGATTTAGTTATATTCCCATGTCATTATTGAGTCATACACTCATTCTTGCCCAACCTCTATCTGCGAACATGTTGCTATGGTGTATGTGTCTGCAGCTTCAAAATGCGGTGCAATGCTTTGTTTTTGCTAACAATGCTAATGCTAACATGAGTGAACTCAATTACATTAGGCGTGTTCGACTTGAAGCTGCATGTCAAAGTACAGCGAGAGCGATCCGAAAGTCTGCTGTGGGTACTCTACAGGCGGCCCGTCTGCATTAATTCTGTATCATAACGTGATTCTACTCCACAACATCAGTCGAGTGTTTGAAATAACTTCATTTTGTGAGCTGATGTGCGGTTTTCATCACAGAATTAAGCAGAGATAATAATATATTCTATACGGTAATAAAGGCTATGTTGATTAGCTTTGGAATATAAATATACTTTATTAATATGAAAATACCAGAGGTGGCTTGAAGAACACAGATAAATCACATATTGTCGCGTCGTATGTTTACTGTCATATACTGTTGGATATTTAAATAAATAGCCAGACCGCAAAAAGATTCAATCACCCAAGCAATCTTGTTCATAAATTACAGGATTCGTCTATTAAAGCATTAAAACTGTAACATTCAAATCTGTTGCCGCTGACCAGAGAGAGCAGTTTACCTACATGAAACATATTTACGAAGTATTTTGTATCGTTATTTCTGTGTTACAGACATTTAAATAATCGAGAAGTACTGGGATAAAAGATTAGCTCGGATATAAACACTACAGAAGCGCTCAAAATAGAATACACCTTTTTTAAAACTGAGATGCTTCAAATAAAGTTTGTATCAATTACAACCAATTGCCAGCAGGTGGAGACAAGAGACTTCAAATGAGACTTGTTCAAAAACGTTGATTCATTCAGGAATTAAACAAGTGAAGTCTTAATGAGCAAGTTTTTTTATAAATTCGTTGAATATTGTGTTTTATATATAGACTGCAGCAAATTTTAATATAAACTCTAGTAAATTACACATTATTTTGTTTAGTTGTCTTTTTTCAGAATCATGGTGGGAGAACAGTATTTGAAAATAAAATATTGATACAATATAGTTAATATGCAAATGAAAAATAATACTTTCTAAAGAAATTTGTGAACTCTATTTGCTCAAGAATGTTTTGAGTTTTAGCATTTTGAGTTTATTTTTTTTGCATCAATATAGCAAAACAAACTTTTAATCCAATTTTTTGTTCTAGCTTTTTACTTTTAAAAAAGAAGAAAATCTAAATCTGTAAATCTGCAAATATTGTCTTTCTTAAAGTTCGATAATGCAAATTGTAATGTGTGGCCCTTCACATTTTATGTAGTTTAAATGCGGCCCGCTTGGCCTCTGAACTTGAGTACCCCTACAAACACTGCTCGGTCTGCACGGCACTGCTTCAAGTCGAACACATACCTATTTTTCTGACTTCTCTAGAGGAACGAGGCCCACTTGGATGTGATGTTATTCCCAGCCTCGACTTCCGAGGTAAATCGACCCCAGCATTCATTGTTATTTTTGGCCTGTCTGTTAGGTTTAATACTTTAACACTTAATACTTTGGTTTCAACAGCATTAAGGCTTTATCTATAAATGTATGTGCGGTGGGGTGGTATGAAATGATGAGACTTAGTAATTGTGCAATGAAATTAGGAATTTATAATCAGGCCCGGATTAACACAGTGTAGTGCCCTAGGGTGACTACATTTAAAGAACTTTAGAAGCATCTCTAACTAAGCAACCAGCTAAAAGAGAAAACCGTTCAACAAATTCCAAATGGACAACAGCATCACATATTTGCCCAAAAATAATGGTAAATAAGCCCTTACCTTTAGCAGAACATCTTTTTTCTCGCCTTTGTGCATGCAAAATCATTAATTAAATCCTCAAAGTCCATTCCCTTTACTAGTTCGGATTCAATAGCCAGTAGGGAGAGTGCAGACAGCCGCTTCTGTCTCATGGTTGTCCTGAGTTCATTCTTTACTCTTTTAAGTTGAGAAAAGGATCTCTCGCCCTCGCAGTTGGTAACGGGCAGGGTTAAGAATAGTCTGAGTGCAACGAATACACTTGGGAAAGTAGTCTGTAACCCATTTTTCGTAGAATTTGCAGCATATCCTCTGGTGAACGATTTTCTCTTCCCGCACGAAATTCTTGAACTGAAGAAGTTCATCTCCAAAGTCTTTGTCCAGGTCATCTGGATATATGGATGAGAGCGCAGCAGCACGTTTATGCACACCATCACAGTCTGTATCGGTATCAAACAAAACCCCAAATAGTCCATTCAAGTCCCTGTATGCATCAATGCGTTTAGCAAGACAGGACAGCAACCTGTCAATGATCACATTATATGTTTCCACCTTAAATCGCTGACTTCCATTTAGGATCTCGTCATTCTCCGTGGACTCATCTGCAAATATTTTTCTTTTTCTCCCCCGCTGTGTCTCGTGTTGATAGAATTGAGTCACACACTTCATGTCCCGAGATGACTTTTCGAACTGATAAAATTGATCTCTGAGTGTTGCCACAAACGAATGCAGAGATTCCAGCAATCGCTGTGCAGTATCTAAGTTTATATCATGCTTCTGCAATGCGTCACTTGTGGCTTTGAACCTACTCAGCACAGTATCCCATAGATTCGCCATTATTGATGTCTCCAGTTTGTCAAGTTTATGACAGAGCACAGCAGCCTCACGCTTTGCATCATTCTTCTCCTCTGCATCTGTTGCGAACCTTCCCAAGGCCTCTCTTATTGAACTGTAGTTTTCTCTCAAAGCTTTGGTGGAGTCAGCTCTACAACTCCATCTAGTATTTGACAGTGGTTTAAGAGTACAGCTGATCTTCACATCCTTGTGGTTAAATATCCGACTCCAACGATGAGGGGATGCGGCACAAAACGCATACAGTGACTGAAGTAGATCAAAGAAATCACTCGCATCTTTACAGCTGTTGTCAATGCTGTTTACACCGACAAGATTAAGCGAATGTCCAGCACAAGGCACATAATGAATCAGAGGGTTCATTTTTTTCAGATGTGCCTGAAGACCGTTATATTTACCAGCCATGTTACTGGCATTGTCGTAACTTTGTCCCCGGCAATTTGACAAGTTTAACCCCAGATCATGAACCATTTTTATCACGCATTCAGCGAGACTTGCTCCAGTGTGGCTGTGAATAGGCTCGAAACCAATGAATCTCTCCACCACTTTCCCTTCCTCGCTGACAAATCTAAAAATGAATGTCAACTGATCAACGTCGACAAATCAGGGGTTGAGTCTCGATGACTGAGAAATACTTAGCATGCTGAAGTTCCTCTGCAATTCTTTTCTTTACTTTCTCGCCCATTAAGCAAATGAACTCCTCACAAACAGTCGATGACAGGTATGATGTTGTCCCTCGTCCCTTTTGACCATACTTTTCTAAGTGTTCTCTTAAAAATGGATCAAACTGTGCAATAAGTTCCAGCAATCCGAGGTAATTGCCATTACTTGATGAGCACAGATGTTCGTCATCGCCTCTGAATGGTAGGCCTCTCACTCAAGAATTTAATTACAGCCACAATGCGTCTCAAGACCTCCTTCCAATATTTGCCCTCAGCATCCCTCTGCCGCCTGAGCGAAGCATCCACTGTGCCCACATTCTTCGATCTGTGCAGTAAAGTCAGCATGCTGTGCCTATGGTTTGCACTCTTCTCATGGTCCGAAATTCGCTCAGGATGTCTCCAGTCAGAGAACCCAGACGTAAAAGCATTACGTTGTGAGGATAGCAGTTTACAGGCAAAGCAGTAAACCATACCTGCTGATGGTGAGTAAATTAACCACTCTCTAGACACTACCTCGTTGTTTGGGAGGAAACAATGCAATAAATCATTGGTAAGTGATCGCGTTTTACCTCCAATACCGATGTCCCGCACAGATGCTGGGTATTTAGGCGCCCTATTCTGAAAGGCCGCAGGACCTTGAGAAATGGCAGCTTCCCTGACGTGGTCTGTGATAGCTCCCCATAGTTCAGGGTCCGTTGAGATGGCAAAGTCCTCTGACGGCTGCTGCACCTGATCCTCCGGCCTACGTGTGATATTATTTCCATCAACCTCGTGAGCCCCATCATCCTCTTTGTTGCCTCCATTCTCCTGCACCTCGTTACCACCTTCGCTCACAACATTAGCTGCTGCTTGAGTAGCTGCTCCACTAGTGCCTTCTGCTGGTGCCGATGTCTCTGTCTTTTCTTCATTTCGACGAAAAAAACTTGATATTGCAGGTACTTTTTGAAGGGTGGCTATGTGTCGTGATACTTTCTCTTTTTAATTTACGTTTCGCACAACCGCTCAACTGATGCTGCCTATCCATTTTCAATTTGATATTGATATTGTAAATTGGCGGGCCGGGCTCGACTCTGACTGGGGGGAGGGGCAAATGCACCGTGACCTAACCCAATCACAATTCTTTATAAATGCATATATTTTATATTATTTCTGTATCATCATATCACTAACTGTTAATTTTGTATCTGCATCTCT
This sequence comes from Onychostoma macrolepis, assembly GCF_012432095.1. NCBI lineage: Eukaryota > Metazoa > Chordata > Actinopteri > Cypriniformes > Cyprinidae > Onychostoma > Onychostoma macrolepis. Next base: position 6,480,207 of record NC_081158.1, on the reverse strand, counting down.
TCCAGCAAAATAATATATATACAAAACATGAAAAATATTTTTTCATATCTTAATCACTTGGTGCCCCCCTATTGGCTGGTGCCCCAGGGCACTCGCCCAATCCAGTCTATGGATAATCCGGCCCTGTTTATAATTTAGAACTAGGAATTACACAAATCATCTGCAATCATGCAAAGATATTAAAGTGTTACTAAGAAGAACAAATAAGAAATTAAACATTATTTAAACTATAAACAAAATGATTGAACATTACACAATATTAAGTTGAACATTACTTACAGAAATATAAGAAGGTTGAATTTATTAATTTATTTAGTGAATTCATTCAAGTTAAGTTATTTAGATTAAATTACAGAAAAAGTAAAAAACAACAAACTGAACCAATGTCTTTTTTCCATTAGTCGATTGGATTGAGGGATTCCATGCTCTCAGCTGGGTCCAGGGATTCCCCATTCTGATCTAGATCTATGGATGAGGATAAGGGAAACATACAACATTTGCAGGGTAGAGGGGCCTCCAGAACAGGTTTGATAACCCCTGCTGTAATAATTTAATTTAATGATGTAACGTTACAAATCAAAGCAATTTGAATTTGTTCAAGCAACACGAAGAATAATATAACCATTATTTCAGTACCTGATAGTAATACACACATTTCAACGTTTGCATAGTGTAAGGTGTGACCACTATTTGCACAGCACATCTTACCTCGTTTGTCCTGTTCTGAAGATGCAGGACATGTATCTCCAAAGCTGCAGCCCAGCGGTGGCATTAACTCAACGTTATCATCAGCGTCATTGATGGCAGACAATTCTAAAAACAAAAACAAGACAACAGTGCTTTAAAAAATATTTTCCACAATGTTCTGTGATACTTTAAACATTTAAATGACCGATAATACAGTCCTAACCAGGCAAACGTTAGCAAATTATGCTAACAAAATTATGATAAATGAATCCCTCACTAAACAGCTAAGAAATACATAGCTGGCTGGCAACAAATGAAACAAAACAGTATAACAATTGAACTTACCAGGATCAGTGCAACTTTGCTGCAGCGAATCATCCACCATTGACTCGAGTGTTATTGTTGCCGAGTTCAGTGCCCCGGTCACCTGGCATGTCGGTCTATCAAATGTGGGTTTCGACGTGGCCGGCCATTGCCGCTTCGACCGAGGTCCTTTTTCTGGTCCCTGTACTCCTTCTTTAGTTTTTTTAATTTGTTGCTAATCTGCTCGACGTTCCTCTCGTACCCCGCTGCAGCCATCTCGCACTGAATTTGCTGCAACACCGGTTTTGTCCGTGAAGCACCCTCTAATTTATTCTGGACTTCTGCAGAGGACCAGATTGCAAGAAAACAGCTTGTTTCCTCCTCGGACCACTGCTGTTTTTGCTTAATGGCGTTCCATCGTGTTTAGCTGCTATTTCAAATATGGCGGTCCAAAGTTTCTGTCGTCCTGTTGGTCACGGTAACCCCGCCCCCAGCCCCTGACGCAAGCGGTTCTTCCTTCTAGCCCAGCAATATTTTGGTGCTACTCATGAACCGCTTTTCCTGGTTCGGAGCTGGTGCTTTGGGTGTGGGAACCGGTTTGAAACTAGGCTATGGCTCCTAGCCAGCACTGGAACTGCTTTGGTGGAAAAGGGGTATCTGCCAGGTTTTGAAATAATGACAACAAACTTTGTGTGTGCCATTATCACCTCACACAAAATAATATGCTTACAGCGCCACCTGTTGGTCAAAAGTAATCAGCCATTTAATGATATTGCTAGAGGTTGTATTTATGAATTTTCTGCCATTCAATTGAAATCATCCTACAATTGCTATTAGTACACATTGTTGCATTTGGTCTGATGCTGCATGCTATGCTTAGCTCCTCATTTGGCCGCTGGAGTGCTTGGCCCCTTAATTGCTGCTTGCAGCTATATTTACATTTGTAACTAGAAGCATTTTGGGCCTCATTCAAGATTCATAAATATAGGAGTAAATTCTGAGTAATTTGCGTGTAAAACAGACCTTCCCGAAAACTCTCTTCTGGATTCACAAACGCTTCGTAAATACACGTTTCGTACCAACTAACATTTTGAAAATATGAACATTTTCATGAATGTCAGAACAGCTTTACGAACGATTTACACAAAAATTTGTTCTGCACAGGTTTCATGAATGATTCCCATTGACTGTAGAGTGATTTTTAATTCTAACACCTAAAAGTCAATAACAATAAAGACTTAATATTACTGCTCTATACTGTCCCTTTTTATTTTTCACTTTTTGATCAACTCCATATGTTTAGTCATTTATCTCTGTCCCATTTTCCCTGTTGATTATATGATAATGAGTGATTATCTAATTTTAAGAATGAAATAGGAACAAAAATAAAATAAAATTTTATTGGCACATTTTCAGAAATTACAATCAGTTGCAATCAAGTACAAAGCCATTCACCAGCATCATGCAGATCAGTAACAAAACATTTTACAATACATTTGTGAAAAGTGGAGATTCATTTCACTGATTATGAAGAATTATGCGATTATAAAATCGGTACAATTTTAAGTATAATGATTTCAGTGTTTTTATAACTTTTAATCAGGGCACTATAGAGCAATACTGAAGAGAAGCTGAAAATTTGTTTTTAGATTTTATTCCTGTTATATATTTTTGAAATTTAATCACAACCCAACACCATTCTTATGATCAGATTTCAATTCATGTTTTGTGGAATAACCCTGTAGTATTCTGATTTTCTAAACGCTTAAAACCAAACTTAAGTTACTACAATAAAACACTAGATTTGTTTTAATAGAACACAATATTTCTAGACACTTTTACTGATTTTGAGTTTTAAATGCTTATCATCCTAAAAAAAAATAAAAAGCTTAAAATCACCAAAATGATCTATCAATATTACAAGATATCTTTACTTGCTAAAATAATTTTTCATTTATTTATTGCAATCAATGCAATTTCAGTGGCAGAGAGCAATCATTTCCTATTTTCGATCTTCATCACAATCATCATCATATTTATCATAAGGCGCTGAAGAGAAATTGTGTTCACTAACACTGGGCATTTTTACTGTAACCCCTGCAGAACCTGGCCGTACTCTGCAGTGTTAGTGTCCTCGTGCTGGTCCTGATTCACCCACTCGTCCAGACGCTCACACTGGTTCTGATCCAGGATTCCCAAGCGGTTATATTCTGACACCAGGTTTCTGTATCCTGCTTTGTAGTAGCCTCGGATACCTTCATCGGACAAAACGTGGCACTGAGAGGGAATGCTTTCACCTGGAATTACACACAAGCATATTGTTTAGTCCAGCAACACTGCAGCTCTTCTATGCTTGGACTATCAGTTGTGTCATGCATGCTTTATTTCATATCTTGTGTATATTGCTCAAATGACAATAAAACTCTTTAATCTAATTTGTCAAAGATTACATTTTCACCATAAAAACGATTACACAAGCTTTTAATCTGTTTATTATCAGTACGCGTCCCTGTGAATGAGCTGATCTAAGCAGTCAGAGCTACTGTCATTAATACAGTTTTTTTTATTAAAATAATCAAAAGCAGCATGGTGAAACAACCGTAATATTCCAGTAGCTGCTGCATTACCAAATCACAGTATCTGCTGGAGAGTAGATCATGTGTTTCACAGGACTAACACCTCAGAGTTTCTTACCCAGAGCTCCTCTCAGCTTTTGTGAGGTGAGCGGGTGATGTAGAATCATGCAGCGTTTCAGCAGAAGCTCCACGTCTCCACTAATTATGGTGTCAGCTAGAAGTTTCCTGAAAAAAGAAAGAAATGTTAAAAGCCGATTTAGCCATTTTCTTTGTTTTTATAAGATAAACACTCAGCTGCTTAACATTTGTAATGCTGTACTGAAAATGTTCAATGTTTAGTATCACTACAAATTCCTGTAGTGTTAATTGGAATTCTGTATAGAGAATTTAATACATAACCATTAACACAATGGATGTGAATGTTACCTGGCCATCTGTGAGTGGCTGCTTGGGCCCGTAGTTAAAGCTCGTCTGTGATCTTGTCCCAGAACCTCCATGGAAATCAGGTTCCATCCATTACTGTCAGTCTTTATGCTGCTGATTAGTTTATAAAGCGGCAGGTTTTTATTTTTAAGCTCGCTCACTGAGTTTGGGTTATCTATGACCGCCTCAGCAAGTCTGATGGAGTCCTTCGGTGGAATGTGGCTTGTGTTAAGTGTCCCCGTGGTGTTCTTACTGGACATCCGAGCACTTACGACACTGCGCAGAGAGAATGAGAATTTGAAAGAATTAAATTAGCATGAAATTTACTTACTTGCACTAATAAGCTAATTTAGAGCACAGGTGAGTATTTTTAGCTTCCTCTAGCTTCTGTTGTTGTATGGAATCAAATAAACGGACACATGACGCTCCTGGTTATGCATACCATTTTTAAATACTTAAATTATTATTATCTTTTGCTGTATCAGATGAATCCTCTTTCTTTCGTGGATCTCCATACACAGTGGTGTTATGTTGTGACTAAATAACAGAAATCACCTTCGGCAATCAATTACCTTTTATATTCACCAACAAATCCAAGATGGTACATTTTGATGAGGATTTCGCCACTTCTGATGAATTTAACACTATGTAAGTATTTCTGCAGTGCAACGTCTGTCGTCTTTGTATTTCCTCCAGTTATGCTGTATTTATTGGGGTTTTTGTGACAGAAGTCGTATCCTCTTTGGAGAATAAGCAGGGGTGTGTACGATTCAAGGTTTGTCTGGATCTAGTGAGAAATTACAAGTCTGAGATTAAACATAATCCTGATCATCTCATCACATGTGCAGATGACCGAGTAACACTATACACTGATTGGCCAAGAATCTAATTTTTATCCATCCATTTTCTGTACCATTTACTCTACACAGGTTCGCAGAAAGCCTGGAGCCTACCCCTGAACACTTGGGTCATAAGGTGGGGCGCAGGGAAAAATCACGTATATATGTTACACACTACAGATAATTTAGAGATGTCAATCAACCTGCATCGCATGTCTTTAGACTGGGGAAGAAAACCAGAGTACCCAGAGGACACCCTAAGACTTGGGGAGAGCATGTAAACTTGACAGAATCCAACCCCAAATTCAAGAGGTGTGAGGCAAATGTGCTCCTCAAAAAGTCCACCTCAAAATGTTTTACTAATTAATCCCCTTAATTAGTAACGATGTGATACACGGCAAAATCCACTGTGTTCAATGAACACTAATCAGTGTCTATATGGGTCTAATCTACAGAGTGAAGTAACTGCAGTGAATGAGATAATTAACTGATTAATTAAGTGATGATTGCGCATTAGTGATAGCACTGATAGCCTCGTGGGCACTGTGTCGACATATAGCGCCGTTGCACTATGGGCATCCCAGGTTTGAGCCCCTACTCGTGGATCTTTCCCAATCCTGATCCAGTGATTTCAGTACATCAGTAAATATGAGCAGATCTAGAACTAAAATCTGGCACTCAGGAGGGGCACACATTGTCACGTGAAGAAATCAGAGCCATAAATTAAGTTTACTCACCTCATTTTTCACTTTCTTACGTAGCGTCAAAGCTTCCATCTTTGGTTCTTCTGTCTCGCTGCCAGTTGCTTGTGCTACAGCATGATAAAGAGCGTTCTGATGATCTGAGTTAACGCTGACTATCCTGCCATCATCCTGTACGATGTCAAAATGGCCGCTGTACAGCTGTGTATCAGCTCTGTAAAATTAAAAGTAACTACATTCAGTACATGAAGTTTGTAAGCATTAACACTGAAACACATTTTTATATGAAAGCTATATAAGGCTCTAATGATTAATCTTACTGTGATGGATGTGTGGTTATTGGAGATTTAGTTAATGTCAATTTTATATCGTCTGCTGATTTGTTGGTTCCCGGGTAACGTTCCACAGAGAGCTGTTTTTCATTTTCATCAATGACAGTGAGTAGAATTCCTTTTCCACCAAGCAGGTTGCTTTTTGTGAGCACATACACATCGAGGGCTGTTGTAGGCTGATCAGCATTGCACATGTCTTCTGTATACTGCATTAGCTTTGTTTTGTCCTCATCTGACAGCTGTTCCACTTCCTTGTGGCTCGCAGATCTCTTGTTGTGTTTTTCCTTCTGGTCATCAAAGAAACGCTGAGTTTTATGTCTGCGCATGACGTGGTCCACCGCCTGTCCTACAACACGGTTCAACTGATTCTTAAATGTGCTTGTCATTAAAGAACTCATATGTTCTGAACAGGAGCTGATGAATTGCTCAGACACATTCTGGGTGATAGTCTGAAGAAGTTCACCTTTAAGGCGCTGTACGTCCTGTAAATGGTGTCGTCCATCTTGGTCATACTTTGTCATTTCTTTCTGAAGCTCACTGATGCTCTCCAGTAATTCAGGAACTAATTTCTGTTGTATAATCTCCTTTGTTGGTATGGCACTCAGTATTTGAACAAGAGATGCTGAGTACTCCGCTACTTTCAGAGCCTGCTTTGCCATGTCATATACTCCTGACAGTTTGGCTTTATTCTTAAGATCTGATGCTGCTTCACACACCTCAGAGAGTTTGCTGATAACATCCTGTGCTGTGGTACAGTCCAGTATGAGGTCAGGAATTATCTCTTCGCAGAGCATCCCAACTGATTTTTTTATTTGCTTCTCATAATTCTGATCAATCTTGAAATTCTCTTTTTTCAGTGCTGCTTTGGGAATGCCTGAGCTGATGAACTCCACAAGAGTCTGATCCAGTTTACTGCTCTGCTTCACTGATGAAGTAACAACATTCTCAAAGCTGCTTTGTAAAATCTTCTTAAAGACTTCCTGAAGGGCTGCATCAATTGCGTAGTTCATGGCAGTGACCTCAGACTGTTTCCCGATTTCCTGAACTGCATATTTAGTTGCAAATTTGAAGTTCTGTTTGAGCACTGTAGAAGATGTCATGTTTTTCATTGCAGCCTTGAAAGATTCCTTACTGACGGACGATAAACCAGACTGAACGCCTCCTTTGAATGAAGTAAACATTGCCTTTCCTGATTTGATGAATTCAGATGCAACAGAAGAAAAAGACTTTGTACCATCGAGGAGACTTTTTGTCACTTTAAACACTGAGGTAACTGCTTTCTTGATAACGCTAAAGCCAGCTGTTATCAAAGAAAGCCCAATGCTGATACTCTTAGATATTGCCCATGACACCCAATCGAATGTACCCTTTATCATTCCCTCTATTCCACTGATCATGTCAGACACTCCTTCTGAAATCAGGCCCAATCCAAACTGGCTGGCCGTTCCAAATGTCAGAGCACAAACAAGAACCCCAGCAAGAACCTGTACCACGCCGAGTATGAAACATATCAAAGCATCTATGCAAAACCTGGGCTTCTTTTTCACCTCAAAAACAACACCGAGGCCATAGTCGTATAACGATCTGAGCTCATTAGTGACGATGAAGTTCTTTTCTTCAGACAGCATGTAGACTGAACACTCCTCTGTAATGGCGTCACTGTTGTCTTTTTCCAGCTCTTTAAGTTTAAGCAATGCGTTATCAATGTACGTCATCCAAGACTTAAAGATGTTCATTCTGGCCTCCATTTGACTCTGAAAGTTGTTGTTGTCTGTGCTCTGATCTTTGTTTCCAGTGATCGATAAGTTACATGAGACCATTGTGTTTGAGACTTCTGAGATGTAGACATCAATGGATTTCTTTGCGTCTTCCAGCAGGTTCATAGCATCTGCTTTATAGTTACCTTTACCAAGGTTAATAGTGATGTACGCCTGGTTATAGAGTGCCACAGCCCTGTAGTGTGGGTCAGACATTGCAACTTTTTGCCAATAGTATTTAGCTCCATAATCATTTTTGGATTTTTCACGGCAGTGTAGATCAGTTTTAACAATTGCCTGTTTGACGTGATCATAGAAATTATCACATTCTCCTCGCAGCAGTTTTCCACTGGTTTCATTTATTGTCCTGATAAGGTCTGCTTCGAGTTGTCTGCTGTCATCATGCCTATTGATGTGATCCTCATGAAGGGTTAACCACAAGGCCCAAGATTCTTTCAAAGCATTGATGGCAGGCTGATAATCAAACTTTGGCAGACGATGTTTAAAGCAATCAGGGATTTCATTGAGCTGCATTTGCATGGGATCCAGTTTTTCTTTCTCTGAGTACTGCCCATCAAAGTCCTTCAACAATTTACAAAATGTGGAGAATAGATTTTCCTTTAGGTTTATTTCAACCAGCTCATCATTTTCCATGTCTTGGATTCGTTTAATTTCATAATCCTCTCTTAGCTGGCGCATGATTTCTACAGACTGACCTTGGTAAGCGGGTGCGAGATGATCACAGTTCAAAACCATCTGGACCATCCCAGGATTGCCTTTTCGAGACGTACGACCAAATATTTGTTTCTCCACTCTTCGGTTGTGTGGAAAGTGAGTAAGAAGAACAAAAAGACCACCACACTTATTCACACTTTCATCAACCTTTATATCTGTCCCCCGTCCTCCCAGATTTGTAGCAATAATGATTCTGCCTGCGCAGAACTTCTCTCTTTCAATGTTGTGCTTCTCACTGATTGTGTACAAAGTAATCTGTTCTGCCTTAAATCTGCCTTCATCTTGTATTTTCTTATGTAGTTCATCTGCTGTTTTAACATCTTCGCAAATTACCATGACAACTTGTCCTCTCTCTGCTACTTTCCATGAAGTTTCACAAATAGTCTGGATCCATTGGTAATTCCCACCTTTCACCTGGATGACTGGAAGCTCCACCACCCTTTTATGGCGATGTGCAGGTACAATGTAGCTTGTTGCTTTATAATGTTTTGCCAGAAAATCCTGATCTGCTTTACCTCCTAACGTACCAGAAACACCAAATATACCTCTCACGTTGAGGTACCTTTTGAAATAATGGAAATTTGACAAGTAATTTGTCACATTGGATATCGGTGAAATTGCAAGTTGGTGCTTGAACTCTAAAAACTGCTGCAGACCATTACCCCACTTCTTGTTTTTCTCCAGCACACCGCTCGCTTTGAAGTCCACTGGAATTATTGCATTATACTGGTCTCTGTCATGACTCTTGGCAACGTCTCTTTCAGCAGCCAGGGAGGTGTCAATCATGTATTCTCTGCCACGCGTCATCTCAACAGCCTTTAGTGCATTCTCGACAAACACTGGTAACTGATTCTCAACGTAGCTTTTCAAGAAAACAGGGATGATAATGAAGTTGTTGGATTCTTTGGCTGTCTGGAGGTTATCTGAGTACTTGATGGATGACTTCATTGTGCTTACAGTTGCATCAATGAGTGATTTCTCAGACATGATTTCACATGCCAGTCCTCCTTCCAGCAGTAGCATTTCAGCTTTAAGGTCACCTTGTTTTTCCTGAGCTTCAAGACATTTGGCTTTCTTGTTCTCTAAGGAATAGCACTTAAACACTACACTGTTTTCCAAGACCTCCTCAAATATACCCAAGAGATCGTACTGTTGTGAAACTCCCAGTTTTTTCATGACTTCAGATAATGCTTTGGACATTCTGTCCTCATTCCCATCACCTTCATTTTCTTTCTTACTCTCAGCTTGATGTGTCATTTCAATATCTTCGTGGGTGTAGAATCCCAAAGTCACTCCGGGCAACAAGATCTCATTTGCTGAAAAGTTCTCAGATGTTTCTAGTCCCATAATGGCTGCTGTTGCGGCTTTATGAAAGTGTTGTATCCTTGTCGCCCATTTTATCTGCCCTGTTTCAAGCATTTCAATTGGTTGGCAACTAGATATCATGGCCCATATGTTGGAAAGCACTTGCTCCACATGCCTAAATCCACTAGATTCATGGGACAAGAATGTTACTTGAACTCCATTGTCCAAGGTCATATAGTCCACTTCATCCACTATTACAAGCTCAAACTGCCTTGTATCGCGAGTAGTCCTCTTCTCAAATTCCTGTTTAAGTGTATCTGCTGCAAAGGCTCCCACTGTGCCGTATACTATTTGTTGCCTGTAAGCATCTTTAAGACGTTCCTCTTGTTCTTCTGGTGAATAGGCACTTGAGTAATGTGGGGGTACTACAGATGAGGTGACATCAAACATTTCAAAAAACTTTTTCCACTCTTCTTGGTCTCTTCGGGCGAGAACTGGAGAGCTTGTCACAATGTCCACTTTTGTTCCACGAATAGCCAGAATTGTTGCAAACATGGCTAAGATACAGGACTTGCCCTCACCTGTGCCAATCTCTAGAAAACATCCCTTATTTTCTGTCACCTGTGCCAGGAGGAGTAAAAGCAATGATGCTAGTTGTGTAAGTCTTGGAAAATAGCCTTGAATCTTCATATTGTCTTTTGTGATGATTGTTGAGCAGTCTTGCACTGCTACTGACATCCCAATTAATACGTCTTTGAAAAGGTTGATATCTAGGTTTGTAAAATTAAGAGATCTTATCTTTCCTTTCATTTCAGCAATTTGTTCTTTGGTAAGGTCCACCAATTTATATTTTGGGAGTTCTGACTCCATGTATCTGAGCACATCCTTCAACGGCCCCAAGACTTTCTCTGGGCAGTTTGCTTCACGAAGTTCTTTCACAATTGTATCAGCATCTTTTTCCTTGTCATTTTTTATTTGTTCTTGAAGAAACTGTAAAGGGTTTTCATTTGTAAGAGCAGAGAGAACAAGGATGCAGTCCAGGTGGTAGGTTTGTGCTGTGTGGAGAACTGAATCGAGTTGCTGGCATTTGATAGCTGGACTTCTGCAAAGTAAAAGCATTATTTCTGTTGGTGTCCAGATTCTGTTGAACAACATTTGACCCAAAATCTCCCTACTTTGGGGTGAAAGCTCTGAGATTGTGTCAAGTATATTTAACAAAATGCGTTCCGCCAAAGTTGGACTTGTGGAATGAAGCTGCTCCAACAAACCCAAGTAAAAGTGGTACTTCTTCTCCCAACCAAGCGGCTGATCTTCATCATCTTTAGCATCTTCAGTGCTACTGTGCATAAGGAACTGTACAGATGCCTCAAGAACTGTGAGCTTCTCTGTAAGAGACAGTTCGTTATAACTTACAGCTTGATCAAAGGTAAACTGAGACCATACTGAAAGGTTGTTTTCTCTACAATATTGAACTGCAAGTTCATTCTGGAGTATCTTAATCCTGCTCCAAATCTGGTGCTGCTGTATCTCTTCTTCTTCTGTGATCTGGTACTTCAATAAAAGGTCTTTGAATTTTTCTTCAATATCAATAACCTACATAAATAAATGTGAAAAACAATATTGAGTCTCAGTAAAAAGTGCTACTTTATCACATGCTGTATTATACAGTAATGTAATCTGAATGAAAAGTCATACCTCGTTCCTCTCAATTGAAGCAGCATCATCTTCTATTTGCTGATGGAGAACTTGTGTACGTTCATGATGTTTCTCATGACCTCTGAAGCTCTGTTTTTCACGAAGCCGCTCTGTTGCTCGAGAAAGCTTGAGTCTGGATGATTCACTCTCGCTGTCCAGCTCCTGTTGAATCCTTTGCTCCCGTTCCAAACGTTCCAGACGTCTTCTCTCCTCTTCTTGCTGTCTCCGTTTGTTCTCTTCTTCGATTTGTCCTGTTTAAAAACAGCATTAGACAACACAGGATTACATTTACATTTAGCAGACGCTTTTATCCAAAGTGACTTACAAATGAGGACAACAGAAGCAATCAAAACCAACAAAAAAGCAACAATATGCAAGCGCTATGACAAGTCTCTGTTAACCTAACAGTACACGTAGCAAGGATTAGAAACAACTTATTGATTACACTATTATTTTGTGTTATTTAATTTACACAGTCAACATTTACCACTATCACTAAGCACTAGCCATGTGCTGCTGTCTGAGCTGTACATTGGAGATGTCCGTTTCATTTGTATTGACTGCATAATTACAAAAGACTGTATCCGAAAGGCTTTATATTTTTACCTCTACTATATATTTTTTATCTCTGCCATTTATCTCTTCTGCTATTATTGATTTGGATGGTGTGGGGTGGAGGGGGTGCTTTATTTATTTTGAATAGTAACAATATGTAGGCCTATATATTATAATAAATATAATGTACTGTTTTTGCTGTACTTTGGATCAAATAAATGCAGGCTTTGTGAGCTGAAGACACTTCTTATAAAAAAAAACATTACAAATCTTACACTACCAGTCAAATTATTTAAACCGTATGTATTGTCACCATGTTTGCTTTGTCTTTGTCCGTTCATTGTGTTGCTCACGTCTGTTTTGTGTTTTCTCATGCAGTTTCTGCTGTCTCCTGTTTTCCTGGGTTCCAGTTTCCTGCCACTGTTTTGGATATTGCACCCACGATGTCTTGACTCTTCTGTTGTTTATTTGTTTGTTTGTTCCTAATAAACTGTTTAACTGCACTCGCAAGTGAATCTCAAGTTATTTTATGTGATAGTTATATGTATACACATTTCTTCTTGTAACTCTTCTCTCTGTCACACACCTGACTGAATGGCTCATTATGGAGCTCATTATGCGGGTCTTTGTCTTCTCAGGTGTGAGTCACGTCCTCTCGCATAGACCCTTTCCACTCAAAAAGTGACTTAGAAAATTTAAATCAATATATTGTTTTCTCTGAATGAGTGAGTTAGATTATTTTCAGATCATTTTGAAGCAAATATTCTAGGCTACAAGATCCAGTTCTCAAAAGTCTTGTGAACAAATGTTCTGTACGTGTTTTATGGCCTTATTTCAGTTACTTTAAAATTTTAGTTTTTTTCTAACCACGCATAAACGTTGTTTTCTCAAAAACACAATCATGTACGTACATGCTGCTCACATATTATTGTAGCCCAGTTTGTGCTGAATACAGTGTTTTTAGACTTTAGCCATTAAAATGTTTATAAGCAACTGAAAAAAGCACGAAAATGTCAGGGCATGTCAAAACTTCTCTGGGGCCCCAAAACACCCTCAGACCCCAGAGGATTAACAAAGACAGCTCGTGTCTCATTCTTTGGCTGCATCCGAAAACTGAGGAATGCTGCCCTCAGAGGCAGCATTCCAAGGTAGGAAGGCAACAAGGCACGTCCAAATTCAATGTTAGCTTCAGTTCCTGTCTCCTGAGATGCCTTCATCTGGCCGATTTTTGAAGGCAGCATAATCGCATCCATTGCTGCCTTTGTTATCCCACAATCCTGTGCGTTCCATTCTGTGACAGTTAAGCTAAAAAAATAAAGATGGCGTCTGAAAGTTGGCGTCGGTGGTCAGTTTGTGTGTAAATGTACGTTTTTGATCAACGTTTTCCACTTTTGATGTCATTTCTAGCAAGAAATTAATATTGCAGTAATTAAATATTCACTTGGTTATCACCAAAGCTCTCTATATTTTGCTGTAGATCATTGAACCATTACTCTACCTCAGAAGCAGTGTTAATTTCATCAACGAAGACGACCACGATGACTTTTTCAGTGACTAAGACGAGACGTTGACAAGCTGAAATTAATATCTGATGATAAAAACTATGACGAAATTTATTCTGCGTCTTCGTTAACAAGACGAGACGGTACTAGAATGTTATTTGAGGACTACCGGACATTCAAAATACATCCTATAGGTTAAGTTAACTGTCTTGTCTTTCAAAATGTGCGTCCCTGTCATTGGATTACAATCAGATGAAGTACGTTCGCATATCTAGTCTCAGTATGGCAGCCGCAGTGGACGGATAGGCTACCAAAACGCAAACTAGCGATCTGAAACAATGGCCTCAGCACCTGAAGGGTTAGGGATAGGGTGAAGGCGCGATAGGCGGAATCGCGCTGATAGAAGTTCTCTCTCTCGCGCACGCTCCACTTCTTCAGTTCTCATACAGCGCGCGATCAGTTCTCGGTGCTCAAATACACACACAGCAGTCCAAATGTCTGTTGTGTAAAGTATCTCACGTAAATACAGTCGGTTATGGCTTAAGTGAACGTAAACAGGTGGGTGAAAACTTTAGTATTAGATGCAGTATTACATGCATCCGTCTTAAATGGACAGCATTCCTAATTAAATACCTATCTGTGTCATTAATGTTAAATAAATGTATACTTGTTAATTAAACCTACTGTATCTGAAAAATTTGTTTAATTTGTATCTCTACCAAAAAATTAATATTTATTCCAGTTTTTCCAAATTCAATCCTTGATTCAAATTTCTCATATGCTTAACTGATTTAAAGAGAGAAGAATTAATTACTATTTTTGTTTGAAGACTACATATAAAATGGCTACCAAAATAAATGTTGGTAACTGCAGTTTGACTAAAAGTTGACAAAAATGCAATGACTTTTTGTCGACTAAAACTAGACTAAAACTAAGCATTTTCGTCTCAAGATAAAGACTAAGACTAAATCAAAAATGCCTGCCAAAATTAACACTGCTCAGAAGTCTGTCCGAAATCAGTTTCGTGAGGTGCCTTCGTGCGCAAACGCTGCCTGCAAGTCATTGCCTGATAGGGCAGCGAGGCAGCAAGTCAGCTGCCTAAGTTTTCAGATGCAGCCTTTCTCTTGGACATTTCTAGGAATCGGTACCAGCTGAAGTACTTATTTAACGATATTACAGGTAGGTGATGAGAAAAAGCTGATACTCAGAACTGGCTGCAGCAGAGTCCTTCAGTGATGGCTCAGTGGTTGGAAACGCAACGTAGAAGGCCTTACAAATATACATTGGAAGAGAGACACTGGGAGAAATAAATTCTATCCACTGAAAAAAGGATATATTTAAACAAGGACCCATTAATTATTACTTATAGTAAATTAACAAATACAAATTAACTATAGAAAAACTACAGAAAAAACTTGGTTGCTACACTTTTACGATAATAAAACCATCATTAATTTTCTAAGGGAAATGCGTTAACTTTGACAGCCCCAAATATATATTTAAGAACCGATTTAAAACTGGCTAGTGAAGGCGCAGACCACACATTTAAAGGCTTAAATGTGTGGTCTGTACTATTATTAGTGTTTAATGTTAACAGAATCCAAATCATAGTTTAATTAATGTACACTGAACAAAATTATAAACGCAACACTTTTGTTTTTGCCCCCATTTTTCATGAGGGCAAAAACAAAAGTGTTGCGTTTATAATTTTGTTCAGTGTACATTAATTAAACTATGATTTGGATTCTGTTGGCAATTAGGCACTTTACTTAAAGCTAACAGAAGTTTCTAACAGGTGCTTTCGACCTTCTTTTTGATCTGAATGGTACGCAACAGTGGCAGACTGACCATCTGGAGCACTGGGAGTTTTTCCGGTGGGCCGCTGTACAATGTGGGCCGGCCCATTGCGTAAATAAATATAAATATGAATTATAATAAATGTGCATAGCCTAATATCCCTCCATCAGCCCAGACGAATGGCCAGCGCGGCCCACTGGAGTCAAAAATTATAATTAATTTAGTGTGCTCTGGCTCAGTACAGCGGCTCAAAAGCACTTGTCAATGTCAAAATGTTTGAAATAGCCAATCAAACAGAGGTCTCAAACTCAGCTCTGCAGAGTTTATGCTGCCTTCACGTGCTATTGGAAATTTCCCACTTGTGAAGTCGTGATTACAGGCTTGTCGTATTCAAGTGCTTTAATGTCGGAAAGAATAAAATGTAGCATCCCATTGGTTGACAATCAAGTCAAGTCAAGTTACTTTTATTTATATAGCGCTTTTAACAATACAGATTGTGTCAAAGCACTTAACAGTATCAAATTGGAGAATAGAGTGCCAGTAATGTACAAGATTAAACACTCAATTTTCAGTTAAAGGCATTTCATTATTGAATTCAGAGATGCCATTGTCTAGCTCAGTTTAGTTTAAATAGTGTCTGTGCAACCAAATCGACGATAATCGCTAGAAATTAAGTGTCCCCAACTGAGCAAGCCAGAGGCGACAGCGGCAAGGAACCAAAACTCCCTCTGTGACAGAATGGAGAAAAAAACCTTGGGAGAAACCAGGCTCAGTCGGGGGTCAGTTCTCCTCTGGCCAGACGAAACCCGCAGTTCAAAAGTTTATATTTCTATTTTTATTTTGTTGCAATTTCTAACAATAATAGTATTATGTAGTTAGGTATTTTATTATATTTTTAGTTATTTTTAGGCTCAATCATATAAACATTCACCACGCTATATATGCAGTTTACTGACAATTCTGGAATTTCGGTCAAATATATGCTTATTTCACTCCTTATAAACATACAATATGCTTTGAATGATCGTTCATATCTAGCCTATAAATACACTACTTTAGCGACAGGACAAAGGGATGTAGTTGTTGTGAGAACAGCACTGACAGCAGCCATGGTTGTCACCTCCACCATGTTTAAAGTTTATGACCCGCCCAACTTGGAAAGTCGGGTATCAAAATTATTTCAGAATTTCCCAGTAGTAAATACGACGTGAGAGGCCGTTCACGTCCAATTTCCGATTAGGAAACATGTATTTACGATAATTCCGATAGCACATGAAGGCGGCATTAGCTCCAACCAGCTCCAACTCACACCTGCTTGGAATTTTCTAGTAATCCTGAAGAGCTTGATTATCTGGATCAGCTGTGTTTGATTAGGGTTGGAGCTAAACTGTGCAGAGCTGTGGCCCTCCAGGAACTGAGTTTGAAATAGAAGAAGGTGGAATTTACTGTTCACAGAAGCCGAGCTGCCCGCCACTTGAATGTGTAATATGTAAGGAGCTAAACATGACGAGACAAATCAGCAATATTTGCCAACTGTTTATGATAAAAAAAAAACATTTAAACGAGACATTAATTTCCAGGGATTCAAACTATGCTACTGGCCTTTTCGAATTTCTTAGATTATAATTTAATTTACATTATTCATCACAATGAAGCCTACACAAACATTAACTCTTTCCCCACCATTGACGAGATATCTCGTCAGTTAAGAGACAACGCTTCCCCGTCCATTGATGAGTTTTTACGGCAATCCGTGTTCTAGGTGTATTACGGTAAGGAAAGCCTTAGCACATGTCCTGAATGAGTTACGGGACTTCCGGGTCTTTAGGGTGCGAATAGAAGACGATCAGCATAAATAGAAGGATCAGAGAAAATGTAGATCATATATAGATCATATAGCCTATGTAGATCATGCTTTGACCATTTTGAATCTGATCGGGACGATGTAGTCAGTGAGAGAGATTTACAGACACAGAAACATCTGTAGTTGTAACCGATTGGTCGATCTGAATAGGGGTGTGTGTGTGTGGGCGCGATCTATATATAGATCTATCTTTCTATCTGCATGCCATGTATGTATGTGTGTATGCGTGTGTGTGTGTGTGTGTGCGTGCGTGCTCAGTATATGTATGCATATGTATGCATGTAGCCTGTGTGTGAGTGTATAATCATATGTATGTATATGTGTGTGTGTGTGTTTGTTCTGTTTATTGAATGCGATTTAAATTATTCATATAATTATTTACAGGTGAAATAATATGACATCTGAATGTATTTTGCTTGAAAATGCACTACTTTGATAAAAATGCATTTTTCTCAGTTTTTTGTCCAAAATGTTGTATTTTTGATGAAACCTATCTGCATTCAAATGGTGATAAAACATGAACACATGAAGATAGAATAAAATAGTTTTTTTTTGTTTAAAAGCAGAGGCTTGGTTCTTTATTTTGATATATATTATGTTCTTATATTCATAGCAGAAAATATTCTGAGGGCCATCAAATTTAGGTGAAAATCATCAAAAAACTTTTTATAAGAAAGAGGAAAGAGTTAATGTAGCAGTTGTTGGCAGACATGAGATAAGAGTGAATGTTTGTATATCTCTATCTAGACTTTCTTCCGTAATTTCACATGTCTAAGAAAATGTTTTTAAAAAACTCTAAAATATAATTCTGTTACGAATCCTGGGCCTGTTATTCTGTCCGACTGCCACAAGAGGTCACCCAGCCATCATATTGATTTTCACACAACACATCACAATGGACTGCATTTCCCATCAGCCATCTCACTAATCACACACTCACCTGATCACATGCACACAGCTGTATCCAATCAGACACTCTTTATAAGCCTTGGACTTTCTCTCCCTCTCTGCCGAGTATTGTATGCATTATCGCTGCCCTACAGAGCCTTGTTAGTTTCCCTAGTCTTGCCTTTTTCAGATTGTGTTTTCCCCTGCCTGGACTCTCGCTTACGTTTTGGATTACCCCTCTTGTCAAGCCCTTTTGATACTGTTCGCCGATCGTCGACCCACACTTGTCTTTGTTTACTCTTTGTCTCGCCCATGTTATACCTGTTTGTCACTGTTCGACCCTGCCTGTTATGACCACGTCTCTGCTCATTAAAAAATTCCACAAAGAGGCCCAGGATAACAAGACAAAGTCATAAATCAGATCCTGGCGCCACAGTCTGAAGCAAGCCTAAATAACCAACTCTTCACCGAACAGCTTACAACATTAACACAAAAGAACACTTATTGATAATCCCAACTCGGGAGGAAGGAGATTGTCAAATTTGGGGCAAGTAACCTAGATTGATAGTCAAAGAGATGCGCAGCATGACCATCACATGTAAATCCATGATAGGACTTCCCCCAACTAGCAAACAAAGACCAGACTGAAATTCCTTCTAAACCCCTTTGACCTTTGTTCCTCAGAACACATTCTCACGTCCACAGAATGGCACAGAAACTGTGTAGATGCACCTAAAATCATCTTAAAAAGGACTTTTGAGCAACTAATCATTTATATGCATAGTTCCATATTATGTATGTAACCCACACTTTTCACTTTCCTGTCCTAATCACTCATTGTGTATGTCTTTTTAATAACTATTGAATAGCTTAAGGGTTCATATTCATGTTTAGTATGTGTGTGTTTGAGAATTCATGCTTTAAACGTTTCTATCGATCAATAATTTGTCAAATGTATCATATTCTGGTTAAAGAAATCATGTCCAAAATTATATTCTGCAAGAGCTGGAAAATTCGGACATGTGACTGACAAGATAACGTGTTGATTACAGAGCAAAACCCCGAGCTAAGACAATATCTAATTGGTTCACACCATTTTGGGATGTGTCCAAAAGCCCAGTTAAAAACTCAGGACACCATCAAACCAGGCTTTTAGTCATTGCTTTTAGCTTTTGTCATCACTTTTTGCGTTCTTTGAGCGTTGTTCCAGCATGCTTCGGCCTGCATGCCCGCTGCTACTTAGCCACGATGAGAAGAAAACCATCTAGTCTTGTTACTTTTATTCTTTTACTTTAGTTTATTTTCTTTCCGTTGAGAGTTCCGTGTTGAGTTAAGTTTTGCTGCAAAGTCCAACTCGACTGCACCCACCTTAAAACTTCAACCAGCAACTGACTCCGCACTATTCGTCAGCAACGCCCAAGATGTCACTTCAACGACTACTGAACTTCAGCCAATTCTGCAAAAGGGAATCCCTTAACACAGCAGCAACGCACGTAATACAACTCCAGATTCTAGCTGAACTGGTGTATTTAATATAAGTTTTAGCCTGATTGAGAAACTCAATGCAAGGGTTAAATAAGTGATTGATGGTTGTTCAGGTCTATGCAATTGCACATATTGCTATAAACTTGGGATTTCACATTTTCATTCTCTAAACTCATCCTTTCCTCACTTTCTCTCTTTCTGCAACTTGTGTGAATGTGAGAATGCATGTGTTAGATTAGTTTACATGTCTTAGATTTATCCATTAAAGTCTTATTTATATTGAAAAGAGAAGCATCTTGTGTTTTGTGCTTACAAGTTAATGTCTTAATCTGCTGATCTTGTTACTGTGCTTATATAGTGTTTTCACTATATTTTGGATTTTAATATCCAGTGCAGAGTTGATGTTATACGGCTCGTTCAGTGAATCGCTGCCGACTCAGAGATCAGCCGTTAAACAGTGAGTCTGTCCAAATTCCCTATAAAATCATAAATGATTCCCTTTGAGCTAAATTGACCTTGTTTACCCTTACATAATATATAGGCTAATTAGTTCAAATGCATTATTTTATATACACACTGGCGGTCAAAAGTTTGAAATAACAGACTATTCATTTAAATACGTACAGTAAAAACTAATATTATAATATATAAGGTTCATTAGTTAACATTAGTTAACAACATTAGTAAACATGAACTAAGAATGAACAATACTTTTACAGCATTTATTAATCTTAATGTTAATTTCAGCATTTACTAATGCATTATTAAAATCACAAGTTGTGTTTGTTAACATTAGTTAATGCACTGTGAACTATCATGAATGAACAATGAACAACTGTATTTTCATTAACTAACAGTAACAAAGATTAATACATAGTGTAATGAATGCATTGTTCATTGTTTGTTCATGTTAGTTAATACATTAACTAATGGTAACAAATGACACCTTATTGTAAAGTGTTACCAGATATTTTAAAATGTAATTTATT
Source organism: Onychostoma macrolepis (assembly GCF_012432095.1). NCBI lineage: Eukaryota > Metazoa > Chordata > Actinopteri > Cypriniformes > Cyprinidae > Onychostoma > Onychostoma macrolepis. The sequence goes on along the minus strand of NC_081158.1, from coordinate 6,459,774 downwards.
TCTGTGATCAAAGCTGAATTTTCAGCATCATTACTCCACTCTTCATAGTCACATGCATGTTCCTTCGGAAATCATTCTAATATACTGATTTGCTGCTTAATTATCAGTTATTATTTGTGCTCAATTATTAATAATGGTCCTTATCTGTTTTTGCTTCTTAATATTTTTGTGGAAATTGTGATGCTTTAACTTTTTCAGGATTATTAGATGAATACAAAGTTAAAGAACAGCGTTTATATGAAATATAGCCTAAATAATTTGTAATATTATAAATACATTACTGTCACTTAAATCAATTTAATGCATTGTTGGAAAAAATGAATTAATTTATATATATTTTTTTTTTTCCACAAAAATATGAAGCAACACTGTTTTCAACATTGATTATCAATCAGAAAACTTTCTTGAGCAGCAAATCAGCATATTAGAATGATTTCTTAAGGATCCTGTGACACTGAAGACTGGAGTAATGATGCTGAAAATTCAGCTTTGCATCACAGCAATAAATTATATTTTACTATATATTCGCATGGAAAACAGCTATTTTAAATTGTAATATATTTCTCAATATTACTGTTTACTGTATTTTTCATCATCATAAGAATTTTTTAACTCTTTTTCACAACTGGAGGTCTATTCCATACATTGACAGGAGATGTCAAGCTCCTGCAAAAGGACAATAGAAAGGCACCACAAAGACAGCACACATTCTGCATTATATTCCTAGACCAGAGCAGAGCATTGTTATATGGACTGATATTTTGGTAGGTATTTAACTTTAGTGATATTAAACTGTCCCTCTATGTAAAAGAGATGTGTAAAAATTCTTCAAAATGATTTACTATTTGGCATATACACCAGGAAAGACAAATTGCAATGTAAAAACGTATGCCAGTCATAAGCATTTCAGTAATAATAAAAAAGCATTTTTATTTCTGTACTGTTATATTTTTCTGTTAGTAAGTGGTGTGATTAATTGCTCTGTGCATAATGAGCTGGTGGGTTTATGGTGTGATGGGTTGCGGACTGGGTGTGGTGGACCGCTCTGTGCCAGAAAGTCCAGGGCCACTTTTTAGCCCCAGTCCACCCCTGGTGTGCAGTGTCGTTTGTAGAAAACATTTGAGGTTTGTCACAGATTAACAACACAACTGAATGCCTTTTCAAATGCCTGAAAAATTGTGGAAAACTATTTTTAAACAGGAAAAGATGGAATATTTACTTACATATTTACAGCTGGTCTATTTGCACAGGATTAGTATTACCTGAAGTAATTTTCCTGGACTTTTCTTACAGTAGCCATAATCTTTACTGTCATTGTCTGTAATGATTACTAAAATGGCACATTTGAAGGATAATCCTGTCTGAATAGGGCTTATGTTAGAGAAAAATTATGTTTACTCACGTTGCTGACGTATTCTCTCCTCCTCCTCCTGTCTTCGTCTATCTTCTACAATTTTTCCAGTTTAAAAACAGCATCAGACAACATGGGATTAGAAACAATTTATAGATTACACTTTATCATTTTATGTATAATTTAATTTACACAGTCAACGCTTACCACCATCACTAAGCACTAGCAGGGATTCAAACTCATCATGGATAAAAACAGTGACAAAGATGCTCACCCCCACTTAAACATTTTTTTAAAAACATTTAATTTTTTAACTCTACAGTTGTGCAGTAAAATTCACTTTAAAGATTCACATTTTGTTCATGAAGGTGACATGAAAAAAATTGTCTACTGGTGGAAAACAAAGAATTGTGAGATGAAAATGACATGTAATTACACTGCAAAAAATGCTTTTCTTACTTAGATATTTTTGTCGTTTCCAGCCAAAATATCTAAAAATTCTTAAATCAAGAAGGATTTTCTAGACAAGTAAAAATAATTGTCTTGTTTTCAGAAAAAACTAGTTAAAATTAAGTGAGTTTTTGCTTGAAACAAACAAAATAATCTGCCAATGGGGTAAGAAAAATAATCTTATGTCAAACAGAAAACAAGATTATTTTTCTTACCCCATTGGCAGATTATTTTGCTCCATCATAGTGATGTCGAGCTCCTAAGCGTCCTGTTCAAGGCAGTTGATGAGCTCGGTTTGGAGTGGGCGCCTCCTGCCAAGCTGGCCAGAAGCTGTCTGGACGAGTGGTACCTCCAGTCGGATCGCAGCCGAAAGGAAACCCCGCAGAGGCCCGGCCCCTTTTTCCCCCGAGGTGCACAACGAGATAACGAAGTCGTGGAAAGCGCCGCTCACCAGTCGAGTGCACAACCTCCCTCCTGTCTTCTGTGGACAGTGCTGACCAAGTGGGGTTTGTTAAACTCCCTCCCCGTGGAAGAAGCCATCACTGCCCACCACTGTCCTTCAGAGTGGGAAACAACGCGTCTCTCCCCTCTAAACGTTGCTGCGCCACTGCAAATTTCGGTGGCATGGCTTTCTCCGCGGCGGGCCAAGCAGCTTCACCTTCATCAAAGCCGCGTTCCTGACGCTGTCTCTTGGAGGAGAGAAGCTGCACCCAGCGCCGAAGACGAGCCACTGAAGAAGTCTGCTCACTCTGCTGTGTGTGTTGACCACGCCCCCCTTCCTTTTTCAGGCGGCAAGAGCAATTGTCATGTTTGTATTTTGACTGTTCCACTATGCAGTGCAATAAAGTCGAAAAACATGCAAAACTAACCTCAATATCAGAGCAATTCTCCTCCTCTCACTCCCCTCTCCCCCATCACTCACTCTCACACTCGTGTGGTATTAAACTCCCCGCCCTCCCAACGGCGAGTTATCCTTCACGGTATGCAGTCCACCTCGCCCGCTATCACAGTTCACAGAAGCGTGGCAGGCACTGCCAGGGGTACCAGAGTGGGTTATGAAATCAATAAAGAACGGCTACACGCTTCAGTTCTTCCGCAGACCGCCACGTTTCAACGGTGTGTTAATGTCCACTGTACGGGAGCGGAATGCCTCAGTTCTGCGAGAGGAAATACACAACCTCCTCGCAAAACGCGCTGTAGAGACAGTGCCCCTAGCAGACCGCGAGAGTGGCTTCTACAGTCGTTATTTTCTGGTACCAAAGAAAGACGGTGGACTGCTGAATCGCGCACTTCCTCGTTCAAAATGATTGCGACAAATCCTCTAACACATCAGGCCGAGAGATTGGTTTATCTCTGTGGATTTAAAGGATGCTTATTTTCACATTCAGATAGCCCCTTGCCATAGGCGTTTTCTGAGATTTGCATTCAAGGGGATAGTGTACCAATTCACGGTCCTACCCTTCGGTTTATCCCTGGCCCCTCGTACATTTACGAAATGCATGGATGCTGCTCTCTCTCCTCTGAAGCAGAGCGGAATGCGCATCCTGAACTATCTTGACAATTGGCTAGTCTTAGCACAATCAGAGAGCACGCTGCTCATCGACAAGCTCAGACTCCTCGCTCACCTTCAGAGCTTAGGGCTGACTGTGAATATGCAAAAGAGCATGCTGGTACCGAGCCAGAACATCTCCTTTTTACACTTACACTTACGCATTTAGCAGACGCTTTTATCCAAAGCGACTTACAGTGCATTCAGGCTATACATTTTTTTGTATCAGTATGTGTGTTCCCTGGGAATTGAACCCACGATCTTTTGCGCTGCTAATGCAATGCTCTACCACTGAGCCACAGAAACACACCACAGAAACACACTTTTTAGGAGTGGAGCTGAATTCAATCAATATGCGAGCGCGTCTGTCTGAGGAGCGCTCACAAAAACTGATCAGCTCTCTCGCAGTCTTCAAGTTAGGGCACTCTCCCCTGCTGAAATGCTTTCAGAGGATGCTCGGCCAGATGGCTGCAGCCTCAACGGTGTGCAAACTAGGGCTGCTACATATGCGACTGCTTCAGCTATGGCTAAAGGGCCGGGTGTCACAGAGCACATGGCGCACGGGCACCTTGCGCATTAAAGTGACGCACGACTGCTGGAATGCGCTGACCCCTTGGCTCCCTGCTGTACACCTAGTGCTCGAATGCTTTCTCCCGGACATTCTCCACCGTCACGTTCTTATCAGGATGGACAGCATGACAGTGGTAGTGTTTATAAATCACCAAGGGGGCGTGAGCTCGTGGATGCTGCTGCGACTGGTGAGAGACCTCCTTCTGTGGGCAGATTGACACCTCCTCTCCATCCGGGCAGTACATGTCTCCGGACGCCTGAATTATGGCGCGGACTTACTGTCAAGGGGCGGGGTAATCCACGGGGAGTCAATATGAGTTGGAGTGTATTTGGCAGGGTGGAGGTGGATCTCTTCGCATCAGCGGAGAACACTCACTGCCCGCTGTTTTATTCACTGACACACTCTCCCCTGGGAGTGGATGCACTAGCTCACAGCTGGCCGAAAGTACGCAAGTATGCCTTTCCTCCAGTGAAACTTCTGCCTCGCGTGCTTTGCAAAATCAGAGAGGAAAGGGAATCTGTTCTGTTTGTGGCACCGAAATGGCCCAATCTGCTGGTAGCCCCCCTGTGGACTATGTGCTTGAGAGAGGAGGTCTCTCTTCAGTGGCAGTTAACGATATGACATCCAAATCCAATGTCATGGAGCCTTCATATCTGGCCGCTTGAAGGAGCTTGCCTGTAACAGATGCACTTCCTCAGCGCGTGTTGAACACTATCTCTGAGGCTAGGGCTCCTTCCATTAGATGTCTTTACGCACATAAATGTGGAGTTTTCACAAATTGGTGCGGGTTACGGGGCGAAGACCCATTCAACTACCCAATACCAATGATTCTTGCCTTCCTTCAAGAGCGATTTGATGATGGTCGTACGCCATCCACATTGAAAGTGTATGTGGCTGCTATAGCAGCGTTCCATGCACATGTCGATAATTGCGCAATCGGCAGAAATGACCTAATCATACGATTTTTAAAATGAGCAAGAAGGCTGAACCCTCCTCGCCCCTTCCACCCTGCCCACTTGGGACCCCCGTTCGAGCCCATACAATCAGCGAGCTTGTGAGCACTCTCTCTCTCAAGACAGCTCTCCTGCTCGAGCTGGCCTCTGTTAAGCGAGTTGGGGACCTGCAGGAGCTGTCAATTGACGACTCGTGTATTGAGTTCGGGCCAGGTGATTGCAGACTCACCTCAAAGCCTAGGAAGGGTTATTTGCCTAAAGTACTTTCGACTCCATTTAAAGCGGAGGTCATAACACTATCTGCTTTACGTCCCGAAACACTGGCCGGGCCGGAGCCGTCTAATACACTTTTGCTGTGCCCTGTACGTGCAGTGCGAATTTATATTGAGCGCTCTAGGCAGTTCAGGCTCTTGGAGCGGCTAGTTGTATGCTGTGGAGGGCGTACAAAAGTCCTGCCTGTGTCCAAGCAAAGGCTGTCACACTGGATTGTCGACGCAATTGCTTTGGCTTATGGCTCTAAGGGTGTGAAATGTCCTATAGGGATTCGGGCCCACTCAACCCCCAGACTCATGTCTTCGTGGGCCTGGGCAAATGGCGTACCTATTCAGGACATTTGCATGGCGGCAGGCTGGTTGTCGCCCAGCACGTTCGCAAGGTATTATAACCTAGATGTGTAGTCGCTTGCCTCACATGTGCTGTCAGTGCGAGCAGCGCATGTGCCTACTCAGCCTCAGTTATGATCTGAGCTGTTTGCCTGTACCACCAATTCAATGCTGTCCCTATCAGCTTATCACATTGTTATGATATGGTTCATCACGTCTTTTAGGACATGATCACCATCATACTCTGCTTATTTGAGCACCGGTATGGCCGTTGCATCATAACACATAATTTCATTGAAATTAAACAAACTTTAAACACGGCGGGATTTTATACGTTTCCATAGCAATGTAGAGTGACTGAATCGAAAGGGAACGTTCTCGGTTACTTACGTAACCTCGGTTCCCTGAGATGAGGGAATGAGACATTGCTCTTATTGCCGTGTCACCCAGCTTTATATTTCGCGCGCTTGAACACCATTGGCCAGTTTTCACTGGCGTGATTCAATAAGGCTTCAGTAGTATTTGGAGGAAAGGGTAATTCCCATAGCAATGTCTCGTTCCCTCATCTCAGGGAACCGAGGTTACGTGAGTAACCGAGATCGATAGCGGGACAAGTTATCCCTTACTTCTTAGCGTGAGAAATACAAGGTGTGGAATGTGAACTGGTTGAAATGCGTGAGTCTCACGGTGAATACGTGAGACTTGAGAGCCCTGTGTGTATGTATATATAGGATACAACGGGGCTAAAGGCCACCTTAAGAAAAAATGTGGCATTCACTGCGCCAAAAATGTATAATTGCAGAAAAAATATATACGTTGTATTGAACATTTATGGAGCAACAGATTTTGTGTGAAAATAAATCATTCAAGTTGTTTATTTTGTTTAAAAATCTTCTAAATGTATGAAGTGGCACATACGGAGTAAAAGGCTCACCAGCATGGGGTAAAAGGCACACGGTATTGATACAAATACTTCAACTAAAATAATGGTTTTTTAAAATAATGTCTAAGTTAATACTTGTTCAAAACAATCACTATAGCAGAGTTTGTACTATTTTCTGCTTAATTTGAAAAATAAAAGAATAATTTTTTTCAATAAATATACTGTCATTAAAATGTTAATATAAAAAATATATTTTAAAATACAGAAACAAAATCGTTTTAATAAGATTCTGAAAGTATTTAAGGAGATCCAATAAGAATTGAATATATATTTACAGTAGTAACAATAAATTATATTTTATTATATGATCTGATTAATATCATGTTTTTAAATATGATGGTTTCATTCTACATTATTTCATTCATGGTGATTATCTCTAATATGGATCTCTAACATAATATATGATATTTACCATCTGAATCTAACCATGTCATGTCAACAAATGGAAAAGTCAGCCATCTATTAATTATCATGTTAATTACTGTGCACCTTTAGCCCCAACAGCAGGGGCGCTTTTTACCCGAAATACCATACTTTTACATATTCTTTCGTTATTTAAAAACTGTTGCTTTAATTATCTTAAACAAAACTGAAAATCATAAAGAAGACCTTTGTCTTAAAATATATGCATTCATTTTAGGATTCTCATTTGCTACTTAAATCTACAACATTTAAAAAAACATAAAATATTAGATCAAGTAGGCACAGAATCAACTTTGCGCTTCTGCGTGCGATCGTGTCAAGGATCAGACAAAAATACACATGCATCTTGAAAAGCAGATGTTTTGGAAAGTGCTACGCCATGTTTTTGTGCTATCTAGTGGTTTAGATGAAAATAATATCAAAGGCGCTTTTTACCTCTTGCCCTGTTGTGGTGTCAAAATTAGCATTAACGCAGGCGATTAATTTTTTCAGTTTAATGCATTAAAAATATTTAACGCAATTAACACAGGGGCGGGGCTACGGTTGGCCACCCCACTCAAAACTACTGCTTCTGTCACTTTTTTTCTTGACAAGAAGTGCATTTATTCAGTCGCAGAACATCTTTACGACCGCATCAAATGGGATTATGTTTCAGATGTGTGCTCCAACTTCACCTCAGAGCCAGGCACGAGTCAAACGAGCGCGGGAACGGTACTGTGCTCACAGCGCGTGATCTTCAGTTGTACACAGAAAGGCGCCGGCGCGTGCTGTAGCCTGTATCCTTTCATATCAAAGCGCGAAATAAACCACTTGTATGCTATGTCATGGTCAGTTAAGTTATGAAATTACCAAAAAGGCTATTAAAGCTGCCTTAAAACTGTGCATGCATGTAATATATTTTATGAGTCACATTTAAGAACATGTCTCTGGAATGGTTTTCAAAACTATCCTTAAGCAGCCCAGTACTGTCTCCCTCATCTAACACACCCGATTCAACTCGTCAGCTCATTAATAGAGGCTTTAAGACCTGAAGTGGGACAGAAAAGGTAAAGAGAGTTGAGATAAAATACAATGCGTGTCAGATTTGCGTCACATTCAGCAGCGGCAGCGCTTAAAGAAATAGCAGCCAAAACAACCTAATAACCAGCTGCTGTGATGTCTATTAATCAAAGGACAAAGAAAAAAAGAGGAAAGAAGAACTTTTATAGCTTTAAGGATTCATCTATATTTAATTTAGAATTTATACAGGTAAATATGACATTTATTATAATGGGTTTATGTGAAGATTGCTTTAAGTTCACTTAAATTAGAAGTTATTTTTTTAAAGTCTAATAAATGTTAAAATTGATAGCTCTCAATTATACTGTAATGTTGAATGGCTATAGTCAATGGTAAAATATTAGGGGTGGGGAGCAATTTTATAGAGAAATCAGTATTGGTATCATTGATACTGGCCTTCAGTCATAAAAAAAAAAGATGCCATTAAAAAATATACTCTCTTTATGTTGTTTGTACATTAATTTGAAGTTTGAATGTGAAATTATTGCAATATAAAAATATGTTTAAAAACTTTTATGTTAGGTGGGATTAATCGCAATTAAATTCAGAAAAAATGTGTGATTAATTAGTTGTTGTTTTTTTAATCGATTGACAGCACTAATATATATATATATATATATATATATATATATATATATGTGTATGTGTGTGTGTGTGTGTGTGTGTGTGTACCTGTTTTTCTATTCAGATGGGGACTTAAACCTGAATACACACAGACTCATGGGGACTCGTGTCACGGTGGGGACCTAAATTGAGGTCTCCACGGGTAAACAAGCTAATAAATCACACAGAATTAAGTTTTTTGAAAATCTAAAAATGCAGAAAGTTTCCTGTAAGGGGTAGGTTTAGGTGTAGGGTTGGTGTAGGGCATTAGAATATATAGTCTGTACAGTAGAAAAAGCATTACGCCTATGGAGAGTCCCCACAAGGATAGCAAACCAGACATCTGTGTGTATGTGTGTGTGTGTGTGTGTGTGTGTGTATAATCAAATATTATTAAATACTGCTGTTATTTACATAAATATTATTCATTGAATAATAATATTTAATAAAAAAAACAGCAACAGCCATCATAAAAGTTGCTAGGCAATTTAGTCAAAAATACAAAGATAGCACTCTGATATACATCATTAATGTTGCATAAAATATAATGTGATGAGATTTTGCCTTGAGCCAAAACTATTTTCTCTGGAACAAATAATAGATTAATGAGACCAAAGACTGCCCGTTAGATTTACCCAAAACAAATTATATCTCATGTTTGACCACTATAGAGACATCAGAGCCAGAGGTAAACTCCAGAAGATCTGGCCGAGGTGAGGCTGCTCTCGGCAGGTTCATGAGCGCTGAACAGCCAGTGACATCCTGGAGCTCACATCTCCGAAAATGTCAAAGCAAATTTTCAAATAGAAATTATCTTTATTAACAAACCGCATATTTGAAGTCTAAACAAAACTCTTAAAACTACATTACGTGACACAAAAACAGTATTATTTATAAAATTACAAGGGGAGTGATACAAACGGTGTATATGTGTGTGTGTGTGTATATATATATATATATATATATTATTAGGGCTGGTAATTTAACGCGTTAATTAGATTAATTAATTAAGTGAAAAATAACGCGTTAAAATTATTAACGCATTTAACGCACTTGCCCCGCCCCAGATGTGGGTCATCTGACATTTCATACAGTTGACTGATGACAAATATGAGGCAGGGCAACAACTCACTGCGTGATGGAGCCTAGAGAACGTAGTTAGAATGTCACTAAAATTCAAGATATGGGGCAAAAATGCCCGTTTGAGTTTGTCTTATTTACATCATATAGTTAAGCATTATCACACGAGCAATAGGCGAAGTGCAATATCACACGAATGTGTTTTGCTCAATTTCGCCTACAAAAATATAAAGACAAAGCAGAACTGTTTGTCTCCGGGCAACACACAGCTGCATTTCATTCCTTAATGCACATTTGAACGAATCGGGTGAACCATTTGGCGCTTTGAACCATTGGCCAAAGGCGCGTTGGATTTGAAGCGGCGCTGCACAGAACGATTGGTGTATGACATCAAAGGACCGCGAGAGCGAATCAAAAGCATAAGGAGTCGTCCTTTATAGCTCTTGCGGTACTTTTTTTAGTGTCTGTTTGATGCTTTACATAACAATGACTTTAAATTATCTTTTTAGAAGTAATTTCTCAGTCAAATTTGATGTGCGATTTATTTGCGATTAATTAATCGCCACATCATGTAATTAATTAGATTAAAATTTTAATCGCTTACCAGCCCTAATATACATATACATATACAGTGAGGAAAATAAGTATTTGAACACCCTGCTATTTTGCAAGTTCTCCCACTTAGTAATCATGGAGGGGTCTGAAATTGTCATCGTAGGTGCATGTCCACTGTGAGAGACATAATCTAAAAAAAAAAATCCAGAAATCACAATGCATGATTTTTTAACTATTTATTTGTATGATACAGCTGCAAATAAGTATTTGAACACCTGAGAAAATCAATGTTAATATTTGGTACAGTAGCCTTTGTTTGCAATTACAGAGGTCAAACGTTTCCTGTAGTTTTTCACCAGGTTTGCACACACTGCAGGAGGGATTTTGGCCCACTCCTCCACACAGATCTTCTCTAGATCAGTCAGGTTTCTGGCCTGTCGCTGAGAAACACGGAGTTTGAGCTCCCTCCAAAGATTCTCTATTGGGTTTAGGTCTGGAGACTGGCTCGGCCACGCCAGAACCTTGATATGCTTCTTACAGAGCCACTCCTTGGTTATCCTGGCTGTGTGCTTCGGGTCATTGTCATGTTGGAAGACCCAGCCTCGACCCATCTTCAATGCTCTAACTGAGGGAAGGAGGTTGCTCCCCAAAATCTCGCAATACATGGCCCCGGTCATCCTCTCCTTAATACAGTGCAGTCGCCCTGTCCCATGTGTAGAAAAACACCCCCAAAGCATGATGCTACCACCCCCATGCTTCACAGTAGGGATGGTGTTCTTGGGATGGTACTCATCATTCTTCTTCCTCCAAACACGTTTAGTGGAATTATGACCAAAAAGTTCTATTTTGGTCTCATCTGACCACATGACTTTCTCCCATGACTCCTCTGGATCATCCAAATGGTCATTGGCAAACTTAAGTCGGGCCTGGACATGTGCTGGTTTAAGCAGGGGAACCTTCCGTGCCATGCATGATTTCAAACCATGACGTCTTAGTGTATTACCAACAGTAACCTTGGAAACGGTGGTCCCAGCTCTTTTCAGGTCATTGACCAGCTCCTCCCGTGTAGTTCTGGGCTGATTTCTCACCTTTCTTAGGATCACTGAGACCCCACGAGGTGAGATCTTGCATGGAGCCCCAGTCCGAGGGAGATTGACAGTCATGTTTAGCTTCTTCCATTTTCTAATGATTGCTCCAACAGTGGACTTTTTTTCACCAAGCTGCTTGGCAATTTCCCCGTAGCCCTTTCCAGCCTTGTGGAGGTGTACAATTTTGTCTCTAGTGTCTTTGGACAGCTCTTTGGTCTTGGCCATGTTAGTAGTTGGATTCTTACTGATTGTATGGGGTGGACAGGTGTCTTTATGCAGCTAACGACCTCAAACAGGTGCATCTAATTCAGGATAATAAATGGAGTGGAGGTGGACATTTTAAAGGCAGACTAACAGGTCTTTGAGGGTCAGAATTCTAGCTGATAGACAGGTGTTCAAATACTTATTTGCAGCTGTATCATACAAATAAATAGTTAAAAAATCATACATTGTGATTTCTGGATTTTTTTTTTTTAGATTATGTCTCTCACAGTGGACATGCACCTACGATGACAATTTCAGACCCCTCCATGATTTCTAAGTGGGAGAACTTGCAAAATAGCAGGGTGTTCAAATACTTATTTTCCTCACTGTATGTATGTGTGTGCGTGTGTTGCAGTCCTTGAAAAAACCATGAAAAGAGAGTTGAGTAAAAATTGTGAGTATGAGGAAGATCGATTATTGCAATGCACTTAAAAAGACAGATTTAAAAAACCAAGATACACTTTTGAACAAACAAAAAAGAAAAAAAAACTTAAAACTAAACCAGATCTTTTGCACCACATTTATCCCTAGTCAATTAAAAATTATTACTATAGCATATTTAAAGGCAACAGACTTGCACCTAAGTGCTGTACATAAAACGCATTAAGCATATAAAAATACAAACACATTAAATAGAATTCAATCAGAAAACTTGTATTCTAGATACATTGCAAATATAATAGTAAAAGCCTGTCATATAAAGCAAACATCACAAGATAGTCTTATGGGTCAAACTCCACTGGATAGTTTTAAAAGTGGTAACTGTATTAATCGTCAATTTACAAAGAATGTTAAGTTTTATGAAAAGAGCCCTATATTCATTAAAAGGTTTATAACATGCAAGACTAAAAACATGATTTATATAATGCAATTTCTATGTTTCCATCTATGTTGGAGGTGGAAAAAATAACTTGTTTACTCACGTTCCAGACGTCTTCTCTCCTCCTCCTGCTGTCTCTGGTTTTCATCTTCTTGAATTTTTCCTGTTTAAAAACAGCATCAGACACCATGGGATTAGAAAAAAAATTATAGATGATACTTTATAATTTTGTGTTATTTAATTTGCAGTCAACAATTACCCCCTGTAACCAAGCACCAGTCATGTGCTGCTGTCACAGCTGTATATTAGAGATGTCCGTTTCATTTGTATTGACTGCATAATTACATAAGACTATATCCAAAAGGCTTTATCTTTCATCTTTGACACTACTATATTTTTTTAATCTCTGCCCTTTTTATTTATTCTGCTATTTTATATATACATATATACACTGAACAAAATTATAAACGCAACACTTCTGTTTTTGCCCCCATTTTTCATGAGCTGAAGTCAAAGATCTAAGACTTTTTCTATGTACACAAAAGGCCTATTTCATTCAAATATTGTTCACAAATCTGTCTAAATCTGTGTTAGTTCTCCTTTGCCGAGATACTCCATCCACCTCACAGGTGTGGCATATCAAGATGCTCATTAGACAGCATGATTATTTCACAGGTGTGCCTTAGGCTGGCCACAATAAAAGGCCACTCTAAAATGTGCAATTTTATCACACAGCACAATGCCACAGATGTCGCAAGTTTTGAGGGAGCGTGCAATTGGCATGCTGACTGCAGGAATGTCCACCAGAGCTGTTGCCCGTGAATTGAATGTTCATTTCTGTACCATAAGCTGTCTCCAAAGGAATTTCAGAGAATTTGGCAGTACAACTGGCCTCACAACCGCAGACCACGTGTAAACACACCAGCCCAGGACCTCCACATCCAGCATCTTCACCTCCAAGATCATCTGAGACCAGCCACCCGGACAGCTGCTGCAACAATCAGTTTGCATAATCAAAGAATTTCTGCACAAACTGTCAGAAACCGTCTCAGGGAAGCTCATCATGCTCGTCGTCCTCATCGGGGTCTCGACCTGACTGCAGTTCGTCGTCGTAACCGACTTGAGTGGGCAAATGCTCACATTCGATGGCGTCTGGCACTTTGGAGAGGTGTTCTCTTCACGGATGAATCCCGGTTTTCACTGTACAGGGCAGATGGCAGATGGCAGACAGCGTGTATGGTGTCGTGTGGGTGAGCGGTTTGCTGATGTCAATGTTGTGGATCGAGTGGCCCATGGTGGCGGTGGGGTTATGGTATGGGCAGGCGTATGTTATGGACAACGAACACTGTGCATTCAAAATGCCATCAATAAAATGCACCTGAGATACCGTGAAGAGATCCTGAGGCCCATTGTTGTGCCGTTCATCCACGACCATCACCTCATGTTGCAGCATGATAATGCACGGCCCCATGTTGCAAGGATCTGTACACAATTCCTGGAAGCTGAAAACATCCCAGTTCTTGCATGGCCAGCATACTCACCGGTTCACAGATTTGTGAACAATATTTGAGAGAAATAGGCCTTTTGTGTACATAGAAAAAGTCTTAGATCTTTGAGTTGAGCTCATGAAAAATGGGGGCAAAAACAAAAGTGTTGCATTTATAATTTTGTTCAGTGTATATATATATATATATAAGGTAGGTTTGGACAGCTTTTTTCCTTTAATAAATGAAATCATCATTTAAAAACTGCATTTTGTATTTACTTGCATTATCTTTGTGTTATATTAAAATTAGTTTGATGATCTGAATCTTTTAAGTGTGACACATATGCAAAAAAATAAAATAAAAATGCAGGAAGGGGGCAAAAACCTTTTCACAGCACTGTATACACAAACCCAAACAGGAAATAAAGCAGTTATCGAATAAACATGTGTCGTATTCTGTGTCCTAAACTCCTGAAACATTGGTGTCTCATATTTTAGAGCATTCAATGCAATTTTGGAAAGAAATTAATCAAATCTTTGTGTTTGTGAAAATATTCAGATGTAACCCCATTGTGATTAACATTTTTATAAGTACCTGTAATTTAATATGTATTATTTTTTTTGACAAATAATACAACTTTTCTTTACCAGAAATGTTGCTGGATTTTTCTTTGTTTTTCTAACAGCAAAAGCTAAATTAATTTTGAATGGGATGTTGAACAAGCACATATTGCTGTGATAGTCGGGGTGCACAATTTTGGCTGTATAGTGTAGTCCAGAAATGACACGTTTGCAGGAGCTTACCGTAGTTGGGACAATAAAAAGTTCCGCCCTCAGAGGTGCAGTGCATCTGAATCTGGGAACGGTCGTAGGTTTCTCTTAGAATAAAAGACGTGTTACCTTTATGGGTGTTAAACTCATACGTAAAACTATTCCATGAGTAATTTTCATATCTGACGTAGATGTAGCGATGGACTGCCAGACCCTCGTCATAGGATGTCGTGCAGCCAGGACCAATGTGTGTATACTGGGGAGCAGAATTTGACATCCGTTTTTTTTTTTTTTCATCAGAAAAGCAGTGAAAAAAATTACACGTAATATAAACTGATATTCTTGTGAGATATTATGTCATTTTGATCTCAATCGCCTTACCACTACTAGCGCGCACAAATCAGGCAACCAACTTGATTTAATTTGCACACGCAATTGTACTGCAGATAACATTCTGGTACAACCGCTACAAATCTCGGACCATTTCTTCATTACATTTACACTACATTTTGCTACCCGTGTGCCACCAACCCCCCTACCGGTTACTTTTAGACGAAACCTACGCTCCCTTTCTCCTTCCCATCTTTCCTCTGTAGTATCCTCCTCTCTTCCCTCACCTACCCATTTCTCATCTCTGGATGTAAACGCAGCTACTGAAACTTTATGCTCTACCTTAACTTCTTGCCTAAACGACATTTGTCCTCTCTCCTCTAGGTCAGCATGGGCTGCCCCTTCTAACCCCTGGTTATCTGATGTTCTTCGTGAACATCGGACTAAACTCAGAGCGGCAGAGAGAAAATGGCACAAATCAAACAACCCATCGGACCTGAGTAGGTATCAGTCTCTGCTCTCATCTTTCTCTGCTGATGTCCACACTGCCAAATCCTCACATTTCCACAACAAGATCAACAGCGCTCCAGACATGCGTAATCTCTTCAGAACATTTAATTCTCTCCTCTGTCCCCCTCCACCACCTCCCACCACTTCAATTACAGCTGATGACTTTGCAACTTTTTTTACAGACAAAACTAGATTGATCAGTGATCATTTCTCTCCTCCACGCACACAGGACCCCCAACCAACCACATCCACTGCTAAACCTCCCATCTTCTCCTTCTGTCCCCTGACGGAGGCTGAAGTATCCAAACTTCTCCTCTCCAACCATCCTACAACATGTCCTCTTGACCCAATCCCCTCGCACCTTCTGCAAGCAATCTCTCCCACGCTCTTACCGACACTCACACACATCAACACATCCCTCCTCACAGGCATCTTCCCCACTGCGTTCAAGCAGGCTCGGGTAACCCCACTGCTCAAAAAACCTACATTAAACACTTCTCTTATAGAAAACTATAGACCTGTCTCTCTCCTTCCGTTCATAGCGAAAACACTTGAACGTGTTGTCTTCAACCAGGTCTCATTGTTTCTTTCACAGAACAACAAACTGGACGCTAAACAGTCAGGTTTCAGGAGTTGCCATTCAACTGAGACTGCGCTACTCTCGGTCACTGAAGCCCTGCGAATTGCAAAAGCTGATTCCAAATCATCAGTCCTCATTCTGCTGGACCTATCTGCTGCGTTTGACACTGTCAGTCATCAGATACTCCTCTCCACCTCTCATCTCTGGGCATCGCTGGAATTCCACTTCGCTGGTTTGAATCCTATCTCACTGGTAGGTCTTTCAGGGTGGCCTGGGGAGGGGAGGTATCCAAAGCACATACACTGGTCACTGGAGTTCCTCAGAAGACTGAGCTTCTTGTCTTTCCCGCCGCTCCAACTCTACAGCATGACATCACGATCCAGTTAGGTTCATCAATAATTACCCCATCAACTTCGGTCAGAAATCTTGGTGTAATCTTTGATGACCAGCTGACCTTCAAAGACCACATTGCAAAGACTGCTCGATCTTGCAGGTTTGCACTACACAACATCAGAAAGATCAGGCCCTTTCTGACGGAGCATGCTGCACAACTTCTTGTCCAGGCCCTTGTCATTTCTAGGCTGGACTACTGCAATGCTCTTCTGGCTGGACTTCCATCAAACACAGTCAAACCTCTACAAATGATTCAGAATGCAGCGGCACGACTGGTCTTCAAGGAACCCAAAAGAGCCCATGTTACACCTCTCTTTATCTCATTGCATTGGCTACCAATCGCAGCTCGCATCAAGTTCAAGACACTGATGCTTGCTTATAGAACAACCACTGGCTCAGCACCCGTTTACTTGCACTCTCTATTAAGAATCTACATCCCCTCCAGAAGTCTGAGATCCACTAGTGAGCGACGCCTCGTGGTACCATCACAAAGAGGCTCAAAATCACTCTCCAGAACATTCTCGTTCACCATTCCTGGCTGGTGGAATGATCTTCCCACCCCTATCCGGATTGCTGGATCCCTGTCAATCTTCAAGCAACAGCTGAAAACTCATCTCTTTCGACACTACTTGACTTCACCTTACACACAAAAAAAAAAAAACACAACACTTTCTCCTTATTTATTCCTTCCCTTGCTAGCTTGTACTTATTTAAACAATGCCTGAGACTTGGTGTTGCAAGCACTTCGTCTGTCTGATTGCCTCTTCAAGATGAATCGCTTTATGTATTCCCCAATTGTAAGTCGCTTTGGATAAAAGCGTCTGCAAAATGACTAAATGTAAATGTAAATGTCATTTTCTCAGTTATTGTCTGGCTAATTATAGAACATGCTAACTAGGAAAAAATGAACCATAAATCAGGATTTAGAATATATAATTGCATAAATAATCTTGTAGTGAATGCATGAAAAGATCTTACCCCTCTGTCTTGAGTGGCAAAGTACCAGGTGTAAGGAGTATAATTGACGACTGAAACCTTGGCACCCATGGTTCTGGATATTCTGTTACATTAAAACATTAAACTTTGGTCAGTATTTAATAGTGATAGAAGATAAATAAGATAAAGTTAAGAAAAAGATAAGATTAGAAAAACAACAACTGGAATGGTATTAATTATAACTAAAATAAAATAAAATAAATTGTATTCCTGTTCAGAGAAGTCTGTGACTGTGAGAAGAGTGAAGTCTGCTGCTCTTTATAAACCAGCCGTCAGCATGAGACGACAGAAGGGGGCTGAGCTTAAGACTACTTAAGAGAGAGAAATAAATAAATATAAGATATAATATATTTTGTTTAATCAGTTTTCATACGCTATATACTTAACAAGAAACCAAGAGTTTAATATTATCACAGGTGACTTTAAGTGTGTGTTTAGTACTTTGTATTTAAAGTTACAAGTGATAATATTTAACCCCTGGGTTTTTGTTCAGTTGGTCATCATACACTTTAGTGTTTTATAAAACAAGAAGCCAATATTTAACTTCTAGGTTCATACACTATACTAGTGTATGAGAATGATTAAACAAGAACCCAGGAGTTAAATATTATCCCTCGCAAATCTAAGTGTGTTTTGCATTTATTTATTTAAGACCAAAAAAGACTGTAAAAATAACTAATTACATTTAATGTAATCTTACAGTAAAATACTGTTAAAATTACAATTATTTTTAAATGAAAAAGAACAAGTAATTGTACAATTTAGAGGTGAAAAAATGTAAATTGACACTCTCAGAATTCCCTGCATGACACTTCACATTTTATTTGACATCTAATGTTGTTTAAATTAATGTTTATTGCATTATTTCAGTATCATGTGTGTTACCATGATGGTGTTTAGTGTGAATGTCACTGTGCACCTATATATACACTGTAAAAAAAATTCCGTAAAATTTACAGTACAAAACCGGCAGCTGTGGTTGCCGGACTTCTACCGTAAAAATACGGTAACAGCATTTTAGGTTTTAACTCAAATTTACAGTTAAATACCGTAATTTCATTAACTGATATAATGTTAAAATACCAACCTATTAAAGTACTGAAATCTGCTTTGTACCTTTGAAATACACTGATAACCACCAAATGCAGGTGGCGATGAGAAAGTCACATGATGAACCAAAGCCCATCACAAGCAGCTTTTAAATAATAACATATACAGAAGGTGCACAGTGTCATTCACACAAGCACTAAACACTATCATGGTGAGACTCATTAAACTGAAATATGCAATAAACATTAATTTAACATACATAACTGATAAGAAAAAACTAAGAAACATAGTTATTTCAAAGAAAAAACTAATTCAAACAAAATTTGAAATGCAACGCAGGGAATTCTGGGAATGTCAGTTTACGTTTTTCTCTTGTCAATTTTACAGGAACTTACCGTTAACCATTTAACAGGTTTTTACCGTAGCATTTTCACAGTTTTTTACCGTTAAAATCACAGTCATTTTTTACAGTGTGTGTATATACAGTGGTGTGAAAAAGTGTTGGCCCCCTTCCTGATTTTTTAGGAAGTTTGTCACACTTTAATGTTTCAGATCATCAAACAAATTTAAATATTAATCAAAGATAACACAAGTAAACACAACATGCAGTTTTTAAATGAAGTTTTTTATTATGAAGGGAAAACAAAATCCAAACCCACATGGCCCTGTGTGAAAAAGTGCTTGCCCCCTAAACCTAATAAATGGTTGTGCCATCCTTTGCAGCAACAACTGTAATCAAGCGTTTGCAATAACTGGCAATGAGTCTGTTACAGCACTGTGGAGGAATTTTGGCCCTCTCTTCTTTGCAGAATTGTTTTAATTCAGCCACATTGGAGGGTTTTCGAGCATGAATGGACTGTTTAAGGTCATGCCACAGCATTTCAATTGGATTTAAGTCCAGACTTTGATTTGGCCACTCCAAAACCTTAATTTTGTTTTTCTTGAGCCATTCAGAGGTGGACTTGCTGGTGTGTTTTGGATCATTGTCCTGCTGCAGAACCCAAGTGCGCTTGAGCTTGAGGTCACAAACTGATGGCCGGACATTCTCCTTCAGGATTTTCTGATAGAGAGCAGAATTCATAGTTCCATCAATTATGGCAAGTCATCCAGGTTCTGAAGCTGCAAAGCAGCCTCAGACCATCACACTACCACCACCGTGTTTGACTGTTGGTATGATGTTCTTTTTCTGAAATGCTGTGTTGGTTTTACGTCAGATGTAACGGACACACACCTTTCAAAAAGTTCGACTTTTGTCGCATCAGTCCACAGAATATTTGCCCAAAAGTCTTGGGGATAATCAAGATATTTTTTGTATTCTTTTCTAGTGCTTTTCATCTACTGCAAGATGTATTTACAGTACTGTAATGAAAGTAAACTTCAAGCTTATTGTTGAATTTCACTGTATCTGCACCACTGTATTTTATCACTGAGTAGAAATAGTTTATATATCTACATACCATACTAGTACTAGGAGTAGTCTGTGTGTTTGTTAGGTTTTGTGTGTCTAAATATGAGGCTAAAATTTGATTATGACAAAAGAGAATATGTTTTTGAGTAAAATATTTGATTCTGACGGAAGTTCATGTGTAGTTTTGAAATGGTATTCATAGCTGAGAGAAAATTGTGAGTTGTTTCATGAATTGTGTTAGCAATCGAGAAAATGAAAGGTAAGATTAAATGAAAATGCCATCAAACCTTTTCTAAAGATGGTCATTTCCCTTCAGATATACATTTGTATTACTGAAAAACCTGGTCTGTAGAACAGCAGTGTCTTGTTTCTACTTTGAAATGTGCAGTGCTCACATTTAATTAAGTTATCGCCTTTTGAAGTTTAATAATCAATCACAATAATCCATATCGAGATTCCTGTTTTTCTATCCCTATATTTAAGACCTCTTGCCATTTGGGATATATGGCTTTAAATTTGATAAAACTGAATGCAAGACTTTTGATTTGACTTCTTAAGGACCTGCAGGGACTCTTTTATTTTATTTATTTAGTTTTTTTGACTGACTGACTGACTGACTGTTAGATGTCTACTCAGCGTTTGCATTTAGATTACTTAAAGCTATCATAAAGCAACAACAATAAGAGTGGATTTACATATTACTAAGATACAGTTTTTACTCTGAGGTGACAGAAGAGGCAGAGAAAGCTGTGAGAGGTCTATCTATATCATGCTTACGGATTGGAAATGGTTAATTACCTCATCCACATTTATTATACGTAAAATCTAAGTATTAATCTAAGTATTCCTAAACAGGGCAAATTAGCGCGAGAGTGCAATTCCAAAACAGCACCGGTGGGCGTGGAAATTTCTGCGGGTGATTTACTAACAACACACAAATTAAAGAACACAGACACAACATCTCATTTACATATCGACCAACTCAATATACCAAGCGCAGCACAAATTAGCGTAGTCGCACATAAAGAATAAAGAAGCTACATTACGTTGAAAAGAACCGGAGGCCAAAAAATTAAGCTAGAAGCTGCAAGAAGTTTTGATAGAGCTGGTATTGCGTGACTCCTAGTTGAGGGTTGGTCTTTTATTTCCTGAAGCAAATTTAAAATAGCATGGCTTGGCAAACGATATGTTCAGATAATGTGTTCTTCTGGCATTCCAAATAAATTAATATGTGTGGAAAAAATGCTCTCCCTTCTACCACGCGCTATCTGTTCTCTATGGTGCCTCCTCTAGCAACAATAATTGCAGCCATTTCAAGCGCAAAATAGTTTAAGACTATTATTTAAATTATAGCGCACCAGTAATTTGACAAGCGCAAACGTTAGTAAAACATGTTGCGTGATTTATTTGAATACTCTCCTCCCATAAATTTTGCGTCTGAAAGGGAAACTCCTACAAATGCATATTCAATAAGGTCAGGCACAAAAATAACTGTCCACGCCTTTTCAGCGCTAATTCTTCACTGCGCATTTTTAGTAAAACCTGACAGTACTATTTTAACGCCAAAAGGCGGTTTGCGGTGGCGCAAGCTGTTCGTAAAACTGGCCCATAGTGTTTGAGGTAAATTAACTTAAATGAGCATGACAAATTAAGGATCTATTGAAAATCTGCAGTAATGGGAATCTCTCAGAACAGAAATTAAAAACACTGTGCTTACTTTCTTGTGAGACATTTTTAACTACTGGACTGTAATTTTGAAGCTGCAGAAGGCAAGGATGACGCAGGTTCTGATCCGAGGTCCTAACCTGAGTCTAGATCTATCTAGCTTCAAAATTATAGCTTATAAAACTACTTCAACTGTTAAAAAATAAATAAATAAATAAACCTAAAACTTTTAAACTTAAAATGCTTACACTTAAGTATTTTAAAACTACTTCCAACCTTTTGCCAGGCTTTCAATTCAACATCAACGTTTGTCTAGTAGCAGTAGCTTCCTAACCAGCATGTTTTTTTTGTATTAAAAACTAAATTAAAAATAAATTATTCAATCAATAAATGTACTTCTTCTCCTTTTAGGGTCACATATCCTCTCCAGGGGCCTCATTTATAACGGTTGCGTACGCACAAAACCTGCCCTGAAAGAGGCGTACGGCACTTTCTATGCAAAAGTTGGGATTTATAAAAACAAATTTGATGGGAAAATTTGTGTACCTGCACACAATCTTTGACCCATGCATACAGGATTTTTTTCCTGGGGTGAGAAAATTAATGAAGTAAACAACAATTTTAAACTTTGTTTTCATGTTGATATACACATTTACATTATATATTCCACTCTCATTAATGGAGATAAGGACTGAAATGACAAAATCATTATGCAGAAGTTAAACCAAAATTAAATGAATTTAGAAATATTTGTAGTGAATGCGCTTGATTACTTTTCCTGTGGCATGCCATGTTTTAATGACAGCGAGGAGTGCTATAGGTGCTCAATAATTCATCTTTAAACTAAACTACAGATCTCACGTCATGAAAAAATATTTTTAGCGAGAACATTACAGTGATCTATGATGCACACTTTCTTCGATATTATGGCGGACAATGCTGGATTTTGTGGTCAAACAGTCGATTGTCCAGTTTGAATAGGACCAATGATAGCTTGGAACAGAGCTTGAACACATATTGTGCAGGCCAGGGATGGACTTTACACATTTCAATTGTATAGTAAAATTACATCAGATTTTATTGAATAATCCTTATATATCATTTATATTATGGATTTCCTACATACAACTACATTGTTTAACCAGTCAAAGTAGGTCTCAGGTAGAGGATGTCGCGTTTGCTACACCTTTTTTACAATCTAGATGTTAAAACACTGCATTCTGTCAGCAATGATGTAACACAGCAGTAATGTATAGAGACTTAGGCTTGTAACTATGATCTAATTAATATTTTGGAAATTATAACGCATTAAATTTTACTAAAAAAGTAAAAGTTAAAGACTGAAATTTCATTTTCATTTTCATTATATATATATACAGGTGCTGGTCATATAATTACAATATCATCAAAAAGTTGATTTATTTCACTAATTCCATTCAAAAAGTGAGACTTGTATATTATATTCATTCATTACACACAGACTGATATATTTCAAATGTTTATTTCTTTTAATTTTGATGATTAGAGCTTACAGCTCATGAAAGTCAAAAATCAGCATCTCAAAATATTAGAATATTACTTAAGACCAATACAAAGAAAGGATTTTTAGAAATCTTGGCCTACTGAAAAGTATGAAAATGAAAAGTATGAGCATGTACAGCACTCAATACTTAGTTGGGGCTCCTTTTGCCTGAATTACTGCAGCAATGCGGCGTGGCATGGAGTCGATCAGTCTGTGGCACTGCTCAGGTGTTATGAGAGCCCAGGTTGCTCTGATAGTGACCTTCAGCTCTTCTGCATTGTTGGGTCTGGTGTCTCTCATCTTCCTCTTGACAATACCCCATAGATTCTCTATGGGGTTCAGGTCAGGCGAGTTTGCTGGCCAGTCAAGCACAGTAACACTATGGTCATTGAACCAGCTTTTGGTACCTTTGGCAGTGTGGGCAGGTGCCAAGTCCTGCTGGAAAATGAAATCAGCATCTCCATAAAGCTTGTCAACAGAAGGAAGCATGAAGTGCTCTAAAATTTCCTGGTAGATGGCTGTGTTGACTGTGGACATCAGAAAACACAGTGGACCAACACCAGCAGATGACATGGCAGCCCAAATCATCACTGACTGTGGAAACTTCACACTGGACTTCAAGCAACTTGGATTCTGTGCCTCTCCACTCTTCCTTCAGACTCTGGGACCTTGATTTCCAAATGAAATGTAAAATTTACTTTAATCTGAAAAGAGGACTTTGGACCACTGAGCAACAGTCCAGGTCTTTTTCTCCACAGCCCAGGTAAGATGCTTCTGACGTTGTCTCTGGTTCAGAAGTGGCTTGGTAGCCCTTTTCCTGAAGACGTCTGAGCGTGGTGACTCTTGATGCACTGACTCCAGCTTCAGTTCTCTCCTTGTGAAGCTCTCACAAGTGTTTGAATCGGCTTTGCTTGACTGTATTCTCAAGCTTGCGGTCATCCCTGTTGCTTGTGCACCTTTTCCTACCCAAATTCTTCCTTCCAGTCAACTTTGCATTTAATATGCTTTGATACAGCACTCTGTAAACAGCCACACCTTTCAGTAATGACCTTCTGTGACTTACCCTCTTTGTGGAGGGTGTCAATGTTCGTCTTCTGGATCATTGCCAAGTCAGCAGTCTTCCCCATTATTGTGGTTTCAAAGAACAAGAGATACCCAGTATTTATACTGTAGGGATGGTCATTTATTCAAACTCAAATGTAAATATTCTAATATTTTGAGATACTGATTTTTGACTTTCATGAGCTGTAAGCTCTAATCATCAAAATTAAAAGAAATAAACATTTGAAATATATCAGTCTGTGTGTAATGAATGAATATAATATACAAGTTTCACTTTTTGAATGGAATTAGTGAAATAAATCAACTTTTTGATGATATTCTAATTATATTACCAGCACCTGTATATAAAACTGTGAAAATAAAAATAAGTATTTTTTTCAAATTTGTTCAGAGCAACAGAAGAAAATGGTTCTGATTAGTTGCCTTTTTTCTCAGTTCTCTTACATATGTGCACAAACAAGACACAAGAAGACAAAACAAAAGCCTGAAACACTTCCTTTACCCTTTCTGATTGGATTATTCGGTTACCTATAGTACACATGCTGTGAAAACAGATTGCCCTATAATAAATAAACAAGGGGCGGATGCTAAACCATAGAGATAACCCTGGAATTTCCTCTTTTATAGACATAGAGACTTAAGTAGTTCTAGTGTTCTGGAAGTCCTAGGATGCTGTTTCAAGGACCTTTTCCCCAAACACACAGCCATTGGACATTTCATACAGGATATATGTACTGTGTGTGTGTGTGTGTGTGTGTGCGTGTACGTACACACACACACACACACACACACGTACACGTTTGTTTTTGTGAAAAGTGGGGACATCCCATAGGCGTAATGGTTTTTATACTGTACAAACTGTATGTGCTATTGTCCTACACCAACCCTACACCTAAACCTACCCCTTACAGGAGACTTTCTGCTATTTCAGATTTTCAATACACTCCATTCTGTGTGATTTATAAGCGTCCTGAAAAGTCACCTTTTCCTTGTCATACCCTTGTCATTATACAAATCTATGTCCTCATTTGTCACAAAAACGCACACGCACACACACAGATTATATATATATATATATATATATATATATATATATATACACACATATATATGAAATCATCAAAATAATAATAATAACTGTTCAAATAAAAATAATCAAGTCTTTAAAGTTCTTACCGTTTGAAAACAAGACAAGCAGGATCAATTCACCAGGGTTCTTTCACTGCTCTGCTTCTGAGTCCATCAGTAAATGTTGTTTTCTCAAGATTCATCTGTCTACCAGTAGATAAAGTCACCTTGTAGGTCGAAATGTGTCTGTTTGGAAGGATCTACAATCTCTGGATCCTCAGCTGTATTCCTACTCAAATTTATATGAAGTCCACTTCCGACACATATACATTTGCTCCTCCTCCTGTGACATCATAATGTGGGTGTTGTCCACTAATCAGTAATGTCATATTAATACCTGAATATGTGCTTTCTATCATGTTTCTGAACATACAGATGAGATAGCATCTCATAGATGTAGTGGTACAGATGATCCCGTTTCTCTGACAGGCTTTTCCAATTACAATTGCTATTTAAAATTTGCCTCCTTAAATGTGGAGAAATAAGAGTGTCATTTAATGTGGATATAATACGTTCACCTGCAGAGCAGGTGTAGATGAGATGAAGAATGACCTTTTTAACTTCAGATTCACTTATGAATAAATACAGATGAGATGTATAACAAAAGTAAAGTCATTCATGCTCTTTATACTGCACAATTATCATAGATACTCAGCACGTATGAAATATTACTAATAAGTGAAACACAACATTATTTGTAGAAATATTTATAAGACAATAATTTTTAAGGCTAGTGTTAATTAATAATGTTTATATTGCTAAGTTTAGTGTGTGGCGTGCCTCAAAAATAGGCTTCCAGTAACCTGTTAATATGGGCGCTGCTCACAAACTGACAGTGATCATTTCAAATAAATGTCAATACCACTTTGTTATTTTATTTTATTGATTTATTTTGGAAGATAGACTATTATTGCTGGGGTTCTGCAGGAAAACCTGAAACGTGTATAATTAAATATATAGGCTCATATTGTCACAGATCCACCCATCGCATCATCCACACCAACCACTTACACCCACTCACAATCACCAGATTACTAATCACCACCTGATGCCACTTACCTGCACACTATATCAAGATACTCACCTCACTCAATCGTTGGTTGGTCTCAAGGTTGCATACCAGTCTCTCACCACTACCTACCTCCTAGATCGCTCTGGTTCTCCCCCTCACATCTCTTGCCGGAACGTACCTGAAAGAAGGATCAAGTCAAGTTCTACTTTTGGAGTGCCTAAGTTATTTCGTTGTTTTGAACCACTTGCGGGTAATCTCTTTCTGTTGGACATTAATAAAAAAGAAGTGTTACTACTTACCCAGTGTTTGTCTCTCCGGTCAGACGTGACAGAAGACCAACCCCTAGAGGTATTAGCGGGACGATATGGAGGACCACACTCCCCCACCACCGGACCCGTTCGCCGAGCTGGTTCGCACACTCCGCGAGTCCCTTCGACCACCACCTGTCTTGCCAGCTCCTTCCGTATGTCCCATGGCCAAACCGGCGATCTACTCCGGCGATGCCGCCTGCAGTGGTTTTCTGCTTCAATGTTCCCTGTATTTTGAGTTCCAACCTCACCAGTTCATTAACGATCGGGCAAGGATTGCCTTTATCATGTCTCTGCTGTCGGGAAGAGCGTTGCAGTGGGCAGAGGCGCTTTGGAATTCGCACAGCCCGATAGTGCGATCGCTGGATGCTTTTACCGATCACTTCCGCGAAGTATTCAGTCACTCTGCTTCCTCAGTCTCCGTCCACGATGAGCTCTTCCAGCTACGGCAAGCCAATCTGTCCATTCACGACTACACCGTTCGATTTCGCACTCTAGCCGCAAGTAGTGGGTGGAACGAAACTGCGCTCTTGGCCGCATTCCGACGGGGTCTCGAACCCTCCATCAGACAACAAATGTCTATCATCGATGACACGGTGGGACTAGAAAGCTTCCTACAAAAATCACTGCACATCTCTCAACATCTGAAGGCTTGCCACGCTGAAGACGCCTCAGCCACTGCCGCACCTAAAATTACTCCATCTACATCCGAACCCATGCAACTGGGTCACTACCACCTGTCTCCAGAGGAACGGTCTCGCCGGATGATCCAACACCTCTGTATGTATTGCGGGTCAGAAAATCACTCGTTGCCTTCCTGCCCAATTCGCCCCACGAATTCGACGGTGAGTACGGTCCATCTTCACCCTGATGTCTCTGAAATTCCACATGGTGATGCCCAAATCATTTACCTGAACCAGTCTTTTCCAGTCAAAATTCTCATCGACTCCGGGGCCTCGGGAAACTTCATCTCATCGGCCAGTTTCCACCAAATCCAACTCCCTCGGCTCCGGAGCGTCACCTCTTATCAAATCACCACGATTCAAGGCAAACCACTAAGCAGGGGGTTAGTGCGGCATCACACTCTGGAAATCACTCTCCGCATCGGACACTTCCACGAAGAACAGATCTCCTTTCTCGTTCTGGAAAAGGCCATTGTGGACGTGGTTCTAGGCCGACCCTGGCTCGCCAAACACCATCCAGACGTGCATTGGAACTCAGGAGAGATCCTTCGTTGGAGTAACTCCTGCTTCAAAAAATGCCTCACGGGTCTTCCGGTACCTCGCCAGACCGTTCCCTCCATCACGCTGTGTTCCACCACCATCGAAAGCCCAACATCACATAAATCCGTCCAAATTCCCTCAATCTACCACACCTATCAAGACGTATTCAGTAAGGCCGCCGCAACACATCTTCCACCTCACAGACCCTGGGACTGCGCGATCGACCTGCTGCCTGGGGCCAAATTACCGAAAGGACATGTCTATCCCCTTTCGATCCCGGAGCGCGCTGCCATGGAGGAGTACGTGAAGGAGGAGTACGTGAAGGAGGCGTTACAACAGGGGTTCATCCGTCCATCCACCTCTCCTGCGGCATCCAGCTTCTTTTTTGTGGCAAAGAAGGATGGGGGCCTACGGCCATGTATAGATTACAGAGCACTTAACGCCCAAACTGTCAAGTTTGCCTAT
Source organism: Onychostoma macrolepis (assembly GCF_012432095.1). NCBI lineage: Eukaryota > Metazoa > Chordata > Actinopteri > Cypriniformes > Cyprinidae > Onychostoma > Onychostoma macrolepis. The sequence continues at coordinate 6,431,554 of NC_081158.1, read as the reverse complement.
CCACTACCACTGGTACCCGCTTCCTTAGAAGAACTCCGTGGAGCGCGGATCTTCACCAAACTTGACCTCCGCAGCGCCTACAACTTAGTACGTATCCGGAGGGGAGATGAGTGGAAGACGGCCTTTATCACACCCACTGGGCACTATGAATACCGGGTAATGCCGTACGGCCTTTCAAACTCTCCATCCGTTTTCCAAAATTTCATGAATGAAATCTTCCGGGACATGCTAAACCGATTCGTACTCCTCTACATAGACGACATCCTAATTTACTCACCTAACCTCGAAGAACATCAAAACCATGTAGCCCAAGTACTCCAATGCCTCCGTCAACATCACCTTTATCTCAAACTCGAGAAGTGCGAATTCCACCAGACCCAAATCCACTTCCTAGGATATATCATAGACGCTGAAGGAGTACGGATGGATCCCGCCAAGGTGGACGCCGTAAGGAACTGGCCTCGACCATCCACCATCAAGGAATTGCAGAGGTTTCTAGGGTTCGCTAATTTCTATCGGCGCTTCATCGCACATTATAGCCATCTGTCGGCTCCCCTGACTTCTCTCCTCCAACGTAAGCCCAAAACACTCACCTGGACACCTCAAGCCACACAAGCCTTCCATCAGCTGAAATCCTCTTTCTGCACCGCTCCGACATTGACCCATCCGGATCCAAGCCGCAGCTTTGTGGTGGAGGTGGACGCCTCTACGGTGGGAATCGGTGCCGTGTTATCCCAGCGGAAGGGTGAACCCCCTGTACTCCATCCATGCGCCTACTTTTCCAAAAAGATGTCCCCGGCGGAGCAGAATTATGATATCGGTAACCGCAAGCTACTGGCCATCAAACTCGCACTGGAAGAGTGGCGGCACTGGCTGGAGAGCGCGCAACACCCCTTCGAAGTAATAACCGACCATAAGAACCTTCAATACCTTCGCGAAGCCAAACGTCTAAACCCACGACAAGCCCGATGGGCCCTGTTCTTTACCCGATTCCACTTCACGATCACTTACCGTCCAGGCCACAAGAACCTCAAAGCTGATGCTCTATCCCGTTTACACCAACCAGACCCATCACCTGAGAACCCGGAATCCATTCTCTCACCCAAAGTGTTTGCGTGCCCCATTCTATGGAGGGTGGATGATCAGATCCGCACCGCCACTCAAACTGAACCTGCTCCGCCGGGAGGTCCAGAAGGGAAGCAGTACGTACCTACCACCTTACGTCTCCCCTTGCTGGACTCCATCCACACATCTCCGGGATCAGGTCACCCGGGCAGCCAACGAACCCTCTTGCTCCTCCGGAACAAATACTGGTGGCCCAGCATGGCTCAGGATGTCGCCCGTTACGTCAAGGGCTGTTCGGTCTGCGCCATCACATCCACTCCACGCCACTTACCGGAGGGCAAACTGGTTCCATTACCGATTCCACGCCGACCCTGGTCCCATATCGGGGTGGATTTTGCCACCTCCCACCTCCCACCTGGACAGGAGAACCCTCAGAAGTCCCGGCGGTTGACTACTGGTTCCGGGAGAGCGAGAGGGTATGGGACTCAGCGCATGTCCATCTCCAGCGGGCAGTACGGAGGCACAAGGACAATGCGGATACCCATCGCACCGCCACGCCCATATACCAACCAGGCGACCGAGTCTGGCTCTCCACTCGGGATATTCGCCTCCGTCTGCCCTGCAGGAAGCTGAGTCCCCGTTACATAGGTCCCTTCCCTGTCACACGCAGAATCAACGAAGTAACCTACGAACTTCAGCTTCCAAACACCTACCGTATCTCACCCACCTTCCATGTGTCATTATTAAAACCGTTCATTAACCCCGTTCTCCCTCCTTCCACAGAGCACGAAGTACCTCCTCCTCCCGAAGCCGACCCCAACGAGACCATCTACAGAGTCAAAGAGATCCTAGACTCCCGACGGCGGGGCGGCCGACTCCAGTATCTGGTAGACTGGGAGGGATTCGGCCCTGAAGAAAGATCATGGGTAAACCGAGAGGATGTTCTGGATCCATCCCTTCTCTCCGACTTTCATCTGTCACACCCGGACCGCCCTGCCCCAAGAGGACGCGGTCGCCCTCGCCGTCGGTCCCGGGCACCAGGAGACGCCCGTGGGGGAGGGGGTACTGTCACAGATCCACCCATCGCATCATCCACACCAACCACTTACACCCGCTCACAATCACCAGATTACTAATCACCACCTGATGCCACTTACCTGCACACTATATCAAGACACTCACCTCACTCAATCGTTGGTTGGTCTCAAGGTTGCATACCAGTCTCTCACCACTACCTACCTCCTAGATCGCTCTGGTTCTCCCCCTCACATCTCTTGCCGGAACGTACCTGAAAGAAGGATCAAGTCAAGTTCTACTTTTGGAGTGCCTAAGTTATTTCGTTGTTTTGAACCCCTTGCGGGTAATCTCTTTCTGTTGGACATTAATAAAAAAGGAGTGTTACTACTTACCCAGTGTTTGTCTCTCCGGTCAGACGTGACACATATATTCCAATAATTCTCCAAACTTTATTATTTCGCCCTATAATTATTGTATGTGGCAAATCTATTTGCTCAGTTTAGTTAAGTTTGAAAGAAACAACCTCTTACATGTCTGAAGTTATTTCTCTGTCTAGATGTTTTTAATTTCAAAGCTCACAATATCGTAACAGCAATACTATTTTTTTTTTATTTTCATGTGCCATTTTGATTCTTACAAGCCAAAAAAAAGCCACTGCTGAGCAGCAAACAGGTGTTTGAAGCTACTGGAGTCTCAAGATCCTCTTCATGCAGACGGGCAGTTGTGTGTAAAGCTGCGTTTCAGTGACTGCTAACCAAACCTCACAAAGAGAAACCTGCACGGTGGCTGTAGAAATGACATTTTCTAACTGTTTAGCACCATGGTATTTATGCAGCATGGCATAGTGTGTTGTCCTGCATGAAAATCTTTCTGCTATTTCAGATTTTCAATACACTCCATTCTGTGTGATTTATAAGCGTTTTGAAAAGTGGGGACATGGGGTAATGTCCTGAAAAGTCACCTTTTCCTTGTTATACCTTTCATACCCTTGTCATTATACAAATCTATGTCCTCATTTGTCACAAAAACGCACACGCACACACACACACACACACACACACACAGATGATATATATATATATATATATATATATATATATATATATGAAATCATCAAAATAATAATAATAACATTTTGATTCTTACAAGAATGAATCAAAATGTGGGAGTGAGTTTTTACATACTTTTGTGTATATTCACGTTTGCCCAGATAGACATCTTCTGTGTTGAAAGGCCACTCCTTGTTATACTGAGAGTTAATTGTGGGATTTTACAAAACAGGAAACTGTTCAGTTGAATTTCTGAATAACTGTATCTAGACTTCCAAGAAAAACAAAGAGGTATTGAGCAATATGGTCAGGTTTGGGAAGGTTACTTTGGAAATGTCATAGATTACAGATTACAAGTTACCCTATTTAAAATGTAATAAGAAGTGTAACTATTTCAATTACTTTATTAAAATAATGTAACTGATTACATTTGATAATTTTTTAATTACGTTTCTAACTGTTTTCAACTGTTAATCATTTTGAAACATTTAAAGCAGGCAGGGTTAATCTTACATTATGCCATGGTCTGTCTGAATACTGGATTCTGATTGGCTGGCAGGTGTTGATTAAATTTGTTTAACTGCAGGTAGTTCCAGGTCAGTTTAATCACGTTCTATATTATCGCGCTTCCTATAAACATTGGTAACCATAGTAATATACAGTTACAGTTAAATAGTAATACAGACGAAAATAATTGTCATTTTTATCGTTCTGGTCAAATATTGCAGCGCAAATATTATTAACATCTTTAATATGTGAATGCTGGCAAATGACCATTGCATAAACAGGATAACCAACGGCTAGCTGTGCATTAAACGATTTGAATGCACTTCGCGGAGGCAACCACCCTCCACTGCGCGTCGGGTGGTTCTTCACCTCCACGTCGTGCATTCAAATCGTTTAATGCACAGCTAGCCATTGATTATCCCTTATGTAGTACTCAACACTGATTACTGCCAGACTTTCAAAATGCTTCTTCAATTGAATTACAATTATAAATCTTTAATTTTAAAGCACAGCCACCACAAAATCAGACTTTAGCGCCTCTTCTTACTTTCAGATCGTTCTAAGGTTAAATACAGATTTAAAATCATGAGAAGAAATAGTTTAATAGCTATGATAAGATTTCTGAAATCAAATCTTTGCATACAGTAGCTATGACAGTAAACACTGGCATTTAACAATGCCTTGGAAAAAAAAATGTTAATCTTAAAAAATAAAGCATATACATAAACCCAAATAGGAAATAAAACAGTTAAGCATGTGTCCTATTCTATGTCCTAAACTCCTGAAACTGAAACATTGGTGTCTCATATTTTAAAGCAGAGGCATATTTACATGGTGTCCACAAATTAACAATTAGTTCCCATGATTTACTAATTTGTTCCCTTGTTTTAACTAAATCATGAGAATGTTTTACAAAATCAATACCTCATTTTAGTGAAATCATGGGTAAGTTTCCTGAACTCCTGCCCACAATTTCATAAACCCATCATACTTTTTGCGCAGTGAGAAAAGACCTCTATTGCTGCTGTTATGAATAAAGTATGACAGGACTGTGACGGGGATGTAGCCAGTTCACAAAATTACCAATCATTCAACAAAAAGAACGGTTTAGTAAATCGTGTGCATGTTGTACTTAATATTAGGTAACGAATTAATAAATCATGTTCATGATTTGGTTGCACTTTATTTTACAGTGTGCGCACTTACAGTGTACCTACCGAAGAAAGTACTGTAATATAAGGTAACTACGTGGGGTAGCGTTAGGTTTAGGGGTAGGTTCATGGTTAGTAGCTAGTTATTACCTAGTTATTGTAATTACTATAATAAGTACATAGTATGCACATGAGGAACAGGACTGTAAAATAAAGTGCTACCTATGATTAACAAAGTGATAGATTAGTAAATCAAGACATTGAAACATAGTAAAATAGAAACATCAAGACAGAGAAGAAACTTAAGAAATGAGAGATTGTTTCCTTCAAACTTAACCAAATTGAGCTAATAGATTTGCCAATAGCTCAATTTGATGAAGTTTGAAAGAAACAACGTCTTATATGTAAAGTTGCTTCTCTGTCTCGATTTTTCTCCTTTCAAAGCTCACAATGTTGTAATGGCAATACTGAAGGCTCTGAGCAAGAAAATGAGGTTAATACACTGCGTTCCAAATTATTATGCAAGTGATATATCAGTAGGATTTCGGTACAATAAAGAGTCAGATTTTTGTTTGTTGTTTTTCACATCTGCTTTTTAGTTAACTGACAGGTTTGTTCAGTAGTTTTCCAGTTCTTCTTAGGTAAATGGAAACCCTACTTAAAGAGGTTGTTCCACATTATTAAGCAAGTCACAGTTCTCATGAAATATGGTGAGGAAGAAAGATCTTTCTGAAGATGAAAAAATGCAATGTCTTGCAAAAGGCATCAAAACAAACAATATTTTGCAAAAAGCAAATATAAATTATTGAACTGTCAAAAGACTTGTGAGTGACTTAGAGCACAGAAGATCTTGGTCAGATAAAGATTTATTAAGGAAAGTTTTTGTCAAACAAATGAACTGTATTGTAATAGCAGCTGTAAAAAAGCCTCTGCTGAGCAGCAAACAGGTGTTTGAAGCTACTGGAGTCTCAAGATCCTCTTCATGCAGACGGGCAGTTGTGTGTAAAGCTGCGTTTCAGTGACTGCTAACCAAACCTCACAAAGAGAAACCTGCACGGTGGCTGTACAAATTACATTTTCTAACTGTTTAGCACAGGGGTCTCAAACTCAAATTGGCTGGGGGCCATTGCTGTGACTGACATCTCATAGAAGGGCCGTTTTAACATTGAAGCACAAGAAGAAAGCACAAAAGTTCTGGAAATTTACTTTAATTGCTAAGATATTAGCTCACATTTCTTTTAAATTACATTACTAACATATTTTTGTCATGCTTAACAAAAATCTAAACAAAAGTGTCTGCATTGTTATATAATTTAACATATTTAACAGTTACCTACTTTATTTTAACTTAAGTAACTTTTCAAAACTGTGCTGAACCTTACACTGAACAACTGCGATCTCTGAATACTACAAACTATTCTATTTCTTGCCAGACACTTGGCAGCGCTTCTGCTCACACAACTGAGCCACGTTTGCCCTGATGGAGTTCACAGTTGAAACCCTGAGTACAGCTTCAAGATGAGCATCACTGAGCCTGGACCTGAACTTGCATTTTTGAAGTTCATAGTTGAGAAAAGTTTCTCACACAGGTATGTGCTTCCAAAAAGGCACATTAACCGACTGAACACTTTGGAAAGCTCTGGGAAGCATGGAGGTAATTCTCTCAGAAACTGTGCAGTCTTGTCTGCATTTCCTTGTGCCTCTCTGAATTTAGTTTTAGCTCACTGTTGCACTGCAAGTCAATAAGTTCCATTTGCAACAAATTTGGGACACTCTCCACATCAACTGAGAAGGGGTCTGCAAACAGCTGGAAAGTGTCACGGTGTGCCTTGAAGTCAGCAAAACGCTGATCAAATTCCTGAAGTAGGTTTTCAACAGCAGAGGCATATTCATCACCATTGAATGCTATGCCCTCCTCCACGAGAGATCTGCATGTTGTGAAATGACTGAGATTTTTTGCAGAAAGCTGAGTTTTCCACAATCTCAATTTTGTGGAGAAGGCTTTCACACTTTCATACACTGCTGTGATGAGCTGACCAGGGCTCTGGAGCTTCAGGTTAAGGATGTTCAGCTCTTGTGTAATGTCCACTAGGAATGCAAGGTCCATGACCCATTTAGGATCATCAAATTCAGGAACATCCATTCTGCCATCTTCCATAAATCTCTTCACCTCTGTTCTTAACTCAAAAATCTCTTCAAGACATTTCCCTGCTGAGCCAGCGCACCTCAGTAAAGTAAAGTACATCACCATATGTTGCCTCAATTTCTTCTAAAAAGGCTCGAAACTGGCGGTGCTGTAAACTTCTTGACCTGATGTAATTGATGCATCTTAGGACAACAGACATGATGTGTTCATATTTTAAGCATTTGCTGCACAGTGCCTGCTGGTGTATAATGCAGTGCAGAACAACTGCTGGATCTGCATTTTCCTCTTCCAACTTTCTTTGTACCAGCGCTACCAGTCCATTTTTTTTACCTGTCATAGATGGGGCGCCATCGGTGGTAATGCCTACTAGTCTGCTCCACGGCAAACCAGCGCGTTCAATCGCGTCGCACAGCTGCTGAAATATATCTTTGGCTGTCGTACGGCCGTGCATTGGACACAAACTCAGCAATTCTTCCGTCACCTCAAACTGGTCATTAATACCTCTGATGAAAATAGCTAGCTGAGCAGTGTCAGTTTTGTCTGTACTTTCGTCAAGCGCCACAGAGTATGCAGTGAAAACTCTAGCTTTCCCACGTAGCTGATCATAAATGTCACTCGATAACTCGGTAATCCGCTCTGCCACTGTATTGGCCGATAGAGAGAGATTCATGTTCTTCTTTTCTGGACATAGAATATCAGCGACCTTCAACATGCAGTCCTTCATAAACTGCCCTTCAGTGAATGGCTTTCCTGCTTTAGCGATCATCTCACTCACCACGTAACTCGCTCGACGGCAGCATCAGCATCCTTTTGGCTCTGTGGAAAAGGCTTTGCTGGGACGTTAGCTCTCTGCAACTGTGTGGCTCGTTTTTTCTCTCGCCTTCCTGGTACTTCTCGTATTGGTCTCCGTGTTTAGTCGAATAATGACGCTTGAGATTGTATTCCTTCAGAACCGCAACTTTTTCTTTGCATATCAGACAGGTGGCGTTTCCATTAAACTCCACAAAAAAATACTGCAGTGTCCATCTTTCTTGAAACAGTCTGTGTTCATCATCCACCTTCCTTTTCGGTTTGGAATTAGACATATTTTCGTTCACAGTCAAACAAAAAATAAACTGCTACACCTCAGAAACCAGCTAACGTCTTATGAAGTCTGCCAGTAAGCGCGGGTTTTTTAAGCTATCACTATTTTAATTTTTTTTAACTGTGTTTTTGTTTCTAGTACATATTAAATTGCTATAAAACAACTACAAATAATAATAATAATCATTTTAAAATAATAATATTTTTGCGGGCCTGATTGCGTTTAATTTTTGATGTCAGTTGCGAGCCGGAGGGAGGGGGAGGGCGGGCCGTAAATGGCCCGCGGGCCGGCAGTTTGAGACCCCTGGTTTAGCACCATGGTATTTATGCAGCATGGCATAGTGTGTTGTCCTGCATGAAAATCCTTTTATTTCCGAGAGCACTATTCTTCATTTTATACCACAGCAGAATATGGTCAGTTATGAACTCCACATATCTTGCAGAAGTCATTTTTACACCCTAAAATGACCTTACATCTAACTTCCCAATATTCCAACCCAAATCATCACCCACCGCCTCCTTGCTGATGTTGCAGTCTCATTGGAATAGGATGGCCATTCATCAACTATCAGAAATCCATTTATCTGGACCATCCATTGTACTGCAGCATTCGTGAATAAAACTATTAAAAAACAGTGTATTGAAAATCTGAAATAGCAGAAAGATTTTCATGCAGGACAACACACTATGCCATGCTGCATAAATACCATGGTGCTAAACAGTTAGAAAATGTGTTTCTACAGCCACCGTGCAGGTTTTCTCTTTGTGAGGTTTGGTTAGCAGTCACTGAAACGCAGCTTTACACACAACTGCCCGTCTGCATGAAGAGGATCTTGAGACTCCAGTAGCTTCAAACACCTGTTTGCTGCTCAGCAGTGGCTTTTTTACAGCTGCTATTACAATACAGTTCATTTGTTTGACAAAAACTTTCCTTAATAAATCTTTATCTGACCAAGATCTTCTGTGCTCTAAGTCACTCACAAATCTTTTTCTATTTGCTTTTCGAGAAATATTGGTTGTTTTGATGCCTTTTGCAAGACATTGCATTGTTTCATACTTTTCATCTTCAGAAAGATCTTTCTTCCTCACCATATTTCATGAGAACTGTGACTTGCTTAATAATGTGGAACAACCTCTTTAAGTAGGGTTTCCATTTACCTAAGAAAAACTGGCAAACTACTGATCAAACCTGTCTGAGATTGATACCAGTTAACTAAAAAGATGTGAAAAACAACACAAACAAAAATCTGACTCTTTATTGAACCAAAATCCTACTGATATATCACTTGCATAATAATTTGGAACACAGTGTATTATTTCTGCTAGAAATGAAAGAAATTTTGGTTTAAATGTTATTTTACTTCTGAATACATATGTTTCTCCAAGTTTGTATAATGTTATTTATTACTGTCTTGTCTTCCTATCTGCAGATTTTAGGTAAAATCAAAATATCATATTAATGCCAGAAATGTCATTGCTGTGTTTCTCACAGTAAAATTTTCATAACTGTTTGTAATTTTTGTTTTCCAGAACAAATTTTCTGTTACAATAAAATAACTGCATTGAAAAAAAAAACATATGTATTGCCTTTCAAAAATGCCTTACATCCTCTGATAAAGACTCCACATTTAAACGTGCGAGTGAGAAGCACTTGGAAGTACATTTGAATGCTTGAATGATGTGAACCTTCACTTTGAGTTTAAACCCGACGAGCACATTTAAATTTGCTGATTGTTCTCCATGTTTGAGTGAAATATAAAATTAAACTAAATTAATTAAATATTCTGTGCATCATACTGTCAAAATGCACATACTGATGTGTATTTCTGAAAGCAATGTCTAATTGTATTTTTGGCTTTGTCTTTTGCAAGACTGGGTCTTTTCTTTTTTTTTTGTCCTTTCTCGTTTTCTTTCTATTTTCGTCATTTCCTGAGTCGGATGCTGCACGTTTCCTGGACACTGGACGATTTCTGAGGAACTCGTCCCTGCTTCGCATTAAAGCCGTCATTGCGTGCAGGAACTGGCGAGTCATGCCCATATAAGGACCGAACTTTGTGGATCAAGGAATCAACGGAGTGGTAGGATTGTGTGTATGTTTTCCTCCCTATCTGACTGAACTCTGAGCAGAATTCTGAGCAACACAGACCTATCGGTAAGCCCCTCCCCTCGAACGCAGACTAGCCAATGGCAGTCGAGTATCAGTTGCACGGGGAGTGGAACTCGGACATGTTTAGGTTTCAGCGCTATAGAGAAACATTGGAAGATCCGAAGCTTGCATCGGTTTTATGGGGTTTATGCTTTAAAAATGGAAAAACGATGTGCCTGGGGTACTCGTAACACTGATTCGAGGTATCCTGAGAGGATGGGCAATATAATTTATTTTATAAAATTTCCTGAATCCAAACAAAACAGAGCAAAATGGTTGACATACACTCATTAATTCCGAGTTCACACTGCACGATTTTAGCCCGATTTTTCACTCGCCAACAGGTTTTGATAAATCGCCGTCAAATGCCTGAAATCGGAGGCAAATTGGAGCTTGTTCACGCGAGTGACAATCGCGCAGTGTGAATTATCAAAGACGTGATCTGAGGGAATCGCCGACATGTCGCCGACGCCTGTGAAATATTTGAAATGCTAAATATCTGGAGCTGTCTGCGATTCACAATCCTGCTGTGTGCAATGATTTCTGACTGAAAACTACATCAGCGATGACCTTCAGCCAATGAGAGACAAAGATACAGGGCAGAGGGAAGTTCGGTGAGGAGTTATAGACAGTGTTGGGCAGTAACTAGTTACTAGTAATTTAGTTACTGTAATAATATTACTTTTTGCAGTAACTAGTAGTGTAACTAATTACTAATAAGATTTCAGTAATAATATTACAGTTACTTTCCATAAAACAGCTTAGTTACTTTCGATGCCTCAACCCCACTAATTTAAAATCTAACAATCAAATAATTCCTAGATTTACTTTCATAATTTTCATGACTCGCACATGCATGTGATGTCCCCGGTGCGGCAGGCAAGCTTGGAATATGGAAAAGTTTACATTCAGCAGATAGAAATATTGCATTATATTGATTTTGTTAGGAAAAAAGATCTGTTATGTAAGTTGTGGCTTTACTTTACTCTGGCATTACATCCCTCTGATCAGCATGTGGGACATTATATTAATATAATTTAAAATATTTTTTGAAAATTAAACAGTTTCTTACAAACTCATGTGATTTGATAAAATACATAACCAAATTTAATCGCATATGAGTAATGGAAAAATTACTTCAAGCTACACATTTAATAGATGACAATTAATGAGATGAATACAACACTTCTACTTGAATGTCACTATCAATCACTATTGAGTGTTTGTAATAACTTCTGACTGCGATCCAATGTGGATTTTGGTCAAATGATGAGGCAGAAATATGTTGTTAGTAACATTCTAGAAGAATTTTATTTAGAAGATACACAGTTACAACTTCTGTGGGGCGTGAAGAAAAAGTAATGTAACTAGTAGTTGTAGTGTCTTCCTCCGCTGCTCAAAGAACCAAGCACAGTCTCGGAGTTTTGATACCACAAGAATAGATTTTATTCAACAGGAATAAAACCGAGGCCCATCTGCAGAGAAGCCTCTGGAATGTCTCTCAGCACTGGTATATATACAAGTTTCTTAAGGCGGGCACCCTTGACTAAGAGAGAGTAAAAGATTCTGTCTCCTTACCTCCTTTTTCGTAAAATACAATGTTATAAGCATGAGCGTGCATTTGGTTCAGCGCTTGCCTGTGGTTGTCACAGTTATGTATATCAAAAACATAAAAACACATTCAAAATATAATACATTGAATATTCCAAGAAAAAATAGTTCAGATCCGTTGATCTTCAGCCCAGATACTTTGCGCATCGTAGAGGGCCATCCATAGGCAGAGGTTAGGCTAGCACGTACACCCAGGATTTGGCTCATCCTTACATCTCTTTTCCATAGTCATCAGAGTCGCTGGAACTATCATCCAAAGTTTGCTCATTTGAGATCTGTTTGTTTAGCAATCCTTCATAATACTCGTCCAAGTTCCTTTCTGTGATCACTCGTTGATTATTCGGGACTTTTATCATTTCCATTTGTTTCACAGTAGCATTGACGCCTAATGTTCTTAGTATAGGTAATACACAGCAAAATAATAAACCTCCTATTAATATGGCAACTCCTAAAAATATTCCTAGTTTAGCCCCCCAAGCTCCGAACTTTAAATCAAACCAATCCCACATTTTACCATCTGTCCCAGCATTAGTTTTAAGTTTAACCCTTAAGTTTTTCAATTTGGTCATTACTTCAGTGAATGCTCCTTCTGGAGCAGTATTATTTGGTATAAAAGTACAGCATTGATCCCCAAACATAACACAGACTCCTCTTTTTTCAGCTAACAAATAATCCAAAGCTATTCTGTTTTGCCATGTCATTCTGCTTGTTACATCCAATTGCTCTCCTAAAAGTGATAAGGCTTCATCAGTGTAATTAATAAATCTTTGTTGGTTGTAATATATATAATTGATCCATTCTGTATTTTTATTTTGCGCAATCCAAATGAATATTGATTCAAATCCTGATTTGACTTCATCTCTTGCTTTAAACTCATAAGGTATACCTCTTGGTTGACCAATTGAATCTATATAAACTGCAGGGTCTTTTTCATAGGCTCTTCTCGATCTAGATTTCTCTTCCTTTGTTTCTCCCTCCTCTAAAGAGATGTGACTCATTTTATGTGTCAGCATAACCCTAGTGCATAATCCTGACCATTTTTCTGGTAATGTTGTCAAAAGGCCATATTCTAATCCACACATCCACCATACGTCTGCCAATGCAATATCAATGTCATCAAATATAGGTGGTGGGCCTTCTTTTATCACTAAACATTTTCTGTGCTATCGTTTGTTTGCACTTCATTCTGTGTTTCAGGTTCCTCCTTGTCACTCTCTGCTGCATAGTCTGCCTGTCTGTTTTCCTCCCTTTCTGTCTTTTTCTTGGAAACTCTCGTGCAGTGGTTTAGATGATACCAAGTTGTGCTTCCTTCCAGTTGCACTGCTGTCGGAGTAGCTCTTACCACTGTGTAAGGTCCCTCTCTTCTCGGCTCATTCCATTTCCTTCGGAACACCCTCAGATATACTTGGTCACCTGGAACAACTAGACACGTTGTCTCCGTTTCCTCTCTGGGCTCTTTTCTTTTTTCCTGTAAATAGATAGCTTTATGTATGGCAGTTAATTTCTTCATATATGAACGAAGTTCCATTTGTAATTGCTCTAGAGGCGGTCCTTTGTAGGGACCTCTACAATATGGTGCTTGCATGGGCCGACCCGTAAGCATTTCATGCGGTGTTAAGTGCGTGGTTCGATTAGTTTGCATGCGATAGCTCATTAGTGCTAGAGGTAACGCATCAATCCAATTAAGTTTAGTACTTTCACATATTTTGTTTATTTTGGCCTTGATAATTCCATTCAATTTCTCTACCTGTCCCTGACTTTGAGGATGGTAAATGCAACCTAGTCTTTGTTTCATTCTTAATTGTTGCAACACTTGTTTTACAGTTTTTTGTATGAATGCCGAACCATTATCTGAACTTATTTCTGAAGGTATCCCAAATCTAGGAATTACTTCTCTTGTTAGAAATTTGATTACTGTCCCTGCTCCCAGATCTGCTGATGGTACTGCCTCCACCCATTTGCTAAATCTGTCAACGATCACAAGCATGTATCTTTTGCCCTGTACTCGCTTTATCATGTCCACGTAGTCCATGACCAAATGCTTAAAGGGCCCTTCCGGCACGGGTATATGCCCTATTGGTGTTGTTATCCCTTTTCTCACATTGTACTTTGCACAAACTTCACATGTGGACAAGAATTTGTCTACCGTTGCATACAAATAAGGAGACCAATATCCTTGCTTTTTAATTTTTCTTACCACTTCCCCCCTTGCGCAATGCTCAAAACCATGCGCATCTGCGATAAGAATATTCAAAAGTGAAATTGGCGCAACTATGTGTCCTTCATGTGTACGCCAGATCTCTTGTGAGTCTTTTTTGGCCCCCCTTTGGTGCCACATTGATTGTTCATAGGGGCCTGCTTGTTGCTGAATTAGAATTATATCATCCAATTGTGGTTAAGGTTCTATAAGTACTACAGGTGCTAATAATGCTATTTGACATCCCGAAGCCTTTTTAGCCTGTAAATCTGCTGCATTGTTTCCTTTAATGACATAATCATTTCCTTTCTTATGTGCTTGACATTTGATTATTGCTAATCTTTTTGGTAGCATCATAGCAGACATTAATTGCCCTATTTGTTCTCCATGTTGAATGGGAGTTCCATCACTTTTTTTGAATCCTCTTTGTTTCCACACTGCACTGAATAGGTGACATACACCGTGAGCATATGCTGAATCAGTGAAAATGTTAGCAGTTTGTCCTTGTGCTAACTGACATGCAGCTGTAAGAGCTTTTAATTCAGCTAATTGAGCAGAACAAGGTTGTACACAATGCTGTGATATCACAGGTACAAATTCTTTCTCGTCTCTCTTCACTACTGAATATCCTGTATGAATTCCTTCATGGTCTCTAAAGCTAGAACCATCTATAAAGTAAGTGACCTCTGCTTCAGAAATGGGTGTCGATTCAAGATCTGGTCGTAATCTGGTAAATGCCAGTGACTCATTCACACAATCATGGGGTTTTCCTTCAAAAGCCAAAGGGATCAAGTCAGCTGGATTGACTGTATGACATCGCTTAATAGTTACGTCTGGATATGTAAGTAATGAGGAATAGGCCAAAATTCGAGCCTGAGTTAGAACAAATTTTCCTTGCTCTAATAATTCCACAGTTTTGTGATGAGTATAAATAGTTACTGGGTACCCCATAGTTATTGTGGATGCTTTTTCATAAGCATATTATACTGCTGCCAGGCCCTGTTGGTAGCATGGAGGGTATCCCTGGGCTACGTTATCCAGCTTTGTGCTGTAATAAGCTATTGGCTGTTTTTTCCTCCCACTGCAAGTTTCCTGCATCAGTACAGCTGATACATAACCATTAGCTCTATTTGCCACATACTGATGAAACATTTTATTGTAATTTGCTGTTCCTAGAGCAGGTGCCTGTTGTAATTCTTTTTTCATCGTTTCAAATGCCAGTAATGCATCTGTGTTAGTAATGTTGCATTCCTGCCTGTTTCATCATTTCTCTCAATGGTCCTGTTTTTACCGCATAGTCTTCTATCCAGTCTAAACTAAAGCCAGTCATTCCTAGGAAAGTCATCATTTGTCCTACTGTCTGAGGCATCGGTGTTTTACTTATGCCTTCTAATTGAGTTGGTGCTATAGCTCGAGTGCCAAATGCAATCAATCTTCCCAAGTATTCAACTTGAGGCTGACAATACTGTATTTTGTTTTTGGACACTTTGTGAACTCCTTGCGCTAATTTTGTTAAGACTTTAATTGAGTCTCTGTGACATTGTTCTAGCGAAGAACAACAGACAATTAAAACATCCATGTATTGTATTAGCGTACCGTCTATTACAAGATCTTCTAAATCGGCCTTCAGCACTTGATTAAATATGTGAGCCGAGTGTTTGAATCCCTGAGGGATTCTTTTATAGCTGTATTGTTTACCTGTGTATGTAAACGCAAACAGGTATCTACTCTCCTCTGCTAAAGTAGACCGAGCAGAGATCAATTACGGTAAAGTATTTGGCATCAGGAGGGACATTTGTTAGTAACGTGTGTGGGTTTGGCACCTCAGCTGGCAAATCTTCAACTATTTCGTTGATTGCTCGTAAATCATGAACAAGACGCCATCGGTTTTTGGTATAGGCATAATTGGAGTGTTACAGTAACTACTGTAGACGTTTCTATTAAAACTCCTGCTTTCTCTAAACCTTCAATATTGTCTTTTAGCTTAAAATCTCATCTGTAAACTCACTCATGTCATCTGTTGAGTTAACCTAAATACAGAGAAATAGAATACAGTATACTGTATACTGTCATAATCTCCAGAGCAAAGATATTGGAAGCACCACTCTCGCAAAAAAAACGGCGGTGGTCCTCCTTGTGCTAGACTGACAGCCATAATTTCTCCTGCACTTCTAAATACCATAGTGGATAAAACAAAACCTTAAATCAACCAAAAATGTTTATCAGTGTGAAAAGTGTTAACTGATCAAATCTTGCATACCTGAAGTAGTTACGATCCAAACTGTTGAGACAACAGACTGGATTTTTCCCTTTTTTATCTACACCAGCGATTAAAAAGTCTTATTTCAATCTCTGCAATCATTTCTAGACAACAACAAATACAACCTATTTAAAATCTGATCTGACAAAATGTCTGCTTTAAAATATAAAACATTTTATAATAAACTAAATTAGTTACACCTGTTAAGAACTCCTTGCTAAGAGCACCAGATTCGACCCCTGCTTCGCCAAAAAAGGTAACTGTAACGGGGCTGACGAGACGTGAGACCTGCGGATCCATGTGCAAGTTTTTATTAGGCAGAGACGTGGTCGTACAGGCAGGGTCGAAACAATGGCAAACAGGTATGGCAGAGACAAGACAAAGAGTAATCCTAGGGCAAGCAAAGGTCGACGATCGGCAACAGTATCCAGTGGGTAAGGCAGAGAGATAATCCAGGGAACACGGGCTAGAATCCAATGGGGTGCAATCAGAGTCCAAACGGCAAGGGAAGGGTTAATCCAGGGAAACACGGGCTAGAACAAACACGGGGAAACACAAACCAAACAGGCAGGGGAAAACAACAGGGGCTCTGTAGAGTAGCTACGGCTATGGGAGCAGTACACGCATACAATACTCGGCAGAGAAGCAGAGAAAGTCCAAGGCTTATAAAGCGTGTGTGATCAGTATGTGCATGGGATCAGGTGTGCGTGTGATTAGTGCAATGAGTGATTGGTGACAGCTGTGATCAGTGTTGGATGATGGGAAATGGAGTCCATGTGGTGTGTGGTGTGAAAGTCCATGTGGTGAGCGAGTGACCTCTGGTGGTGAATGGACGGAAGTGCAGACCAGATTCGTGACAGTAACCTTTAATCTGCCTTTCGGTGACGATTTCTTCTGGCGCTGCCACTGCTGCATTCCTCTGTTGTAGATGTCATTCCGAGAAACGCAGATGGAAAAGGTGTTGGTTTGATCAACTTTACTGCTGATCCAATTCAAAATCTCCCCAGAACTTTGTAATAGAAAAACAGAAATGAAACATGAAATGTACCAGCAAAGCAAAACAAACACTTTCTTAATATACCATTTTTACCTTTGAAGTGTATTTATTGGGTCACTGAAGTTATCATCATATTCTGCAGTTCTGCACCCAGACAAAAATAAAAATTAAATGCTTTAATATTTCAAATTGCTGGATAGGAAACATTTAAATTATTAATATTAGATAAGTGACACTAAACTCTATTTAGTAATTTACCGTAATCCGCAGTTGGCTGCGTGTATCTCAATAACATCACTGTCAAATGTTTTCTTACACAGTGGACACTCAGCAGTCTGATGTGACATTAAAATACTGAGTTAAATTATGCACGAACAATTGTTTAGGAACCATGCATATACCATAAACTGAAAATTCATATTTTTTAATACATAAATAGATCAGTAAATATCCTTCTAACCTTCTCTGTCCAGACTTCTTTTATATTTGAATCACAGCTTTCAATATCTGGTGACTTTTCCAATTCCTGAAACCAAAAAAAAATCACATAGAAATTGTGTTTTCAGAGCTTATGAAATATAAACAAAAGATCAGTATGTCCAAGACATTTGGAGCAAAAACAAAAAAACAACACGCCTCTTTCCAAGTGTCAATAGATCTTGAATTATCTTCTTGTGAGGAGTCTGGGGACTTCTCCATCGACTGGAAATAAAACAGAATCTACTCAACCTTGTTTTTAGAGCTCATTGGTGACTAAAATAAACATCTTAGACTTACATCATCACTTAAGATACACAGATCCACATGTTCCATCTTGCAGTGTTTTATGTGTACTGGAAGGCACTGAAGAGGAACCATTTGGCTGCAGAGTGTACATTGGGCTTTGGGCATTTTTTCAAATTCCCTTGCATCAGGTGGTAATGGAGTTGTGTCAATTTGCTCTTGCAGAGGAACTACATACATTGTGCTCTTTCCATTGCTGCTCACGGTTTTTAATTGCTGTCCATTATACCCATCAGGGTCAGGAGGGATGACAGCCAGTTTCCGTTGCCCACCTCCACCTACAATTCAAAATATATAATAGAATATATGGTAACACTTTACAATAACAGTACATGAATTATCATGTACTAATACCTTAATTAATAATTACTTGACTATGAACTAATGAGGAGTTAAGACATGTATTAATCAAGAACTAATGAAGAACTAACTTAACTACGACATGAGTCATATGAATAACACCACCTTAATTACATGTTAGTTCCTGCATGTTAGTTAATGTATTAATTAACACTTTGGGGTAAACTAAATCAAACATGCTCTAGAAGATGTACGAAAATGGCACAATGTAAAATTGTTTATAAATTTGCCACCTGCAGCGGTCACAAACATCAGTGGATTTCTTGCAATATTTACGTTTAACCAACTCATCCAATGCAAAATGCATTCATAATTAAAAACAACTTCATCTCATCCTGTTTTGAGTGATTCCACTGCCGCCATCCTACAAAAACGCATTCATTAAGCAGATGCAATTTTCCAAATTAAAATCAGTGATGATGGTTATCACTTTGGTTATGTTATGGATTGGTTTAATGCCTTTATATCATAATTATGCACTGCAGTCAGACATTTGTCTTGTGTTCTTGCTCTTCTTTTGGGCCACTATTGCCCCTTCAAAAGGTTAACCTTCCTCCTACCGTTCAGTTCCTTCTCCATCCAAATGCAGCCACGTGACCTCTGCTCTTCCACTTCTTTACAAACCACCGAAAAGCAGCAAATATCCGATTTAGATGATCTGAATACGTATAGAACGTGTAATTGATAACTTTTTAAAGATGTGCCCTTCCAAGACAAGTCATGACATAATGATACATTAGCAAGTCATGAATTCATGTTAATTAATAAGTAATTAATGAGGAGTTAGTAATAATCTGTAGTTATGTAAAGTCATAAGTCACTACGTCATTATCTAAAATACCAATTAACATCCACTAAGGCGATTCTTATTTTGCACTAGTATGTTCAAAATGATTACTTTAAGATACATATTCACCAGCACTTAAAAAAAAAAAAACAGAATTTAAAAAGGTAAAACACCTTTTATTTAACAAAGCTTTTAAATATCAGTGCACCTTAAACCAAGAGGCATAAGTTGTACATTACTTTACAAAACTCAATATAAAATGTAAAGATATTACGTAACAATGTAAAAATAAAATAAATATTTAAAAGTGTTTGGAGAATGTTCACTAATAACATTATTAAAAAAATTTTTTTACGTTTTACGTTAACATTATAAACATTTATTAACAAAACATTGTTAGACTATTAAAGGATTAGTTCGGCCAAAAAATTGTATTTACTCCCCTTCAGGTAGTTCCAAACCTGTGAGAGTTTCTTTCCTCTGCTGTACACAAAGCATCCAAAAATTTTCTGATATCTGTCTTGCACGGTGTCTGGCTCAGCCTAATGTAGACATGATAAAAAAATTGAAAGAGAGCAGTGCCGTTCTTGATATCTCAAAGAAGTGAGGTATATACTTGTTGCTTAAAGGATTAGTTCGGCCAAAAATGACGACTTTTTTTTTTTTTTTTTTATTTACTCCCCTTCAGGTAGTTCCAAACCTGTATGAGTTTCTTTCCTCTGCTGTACACAAAGGAAGCTATTTGGAAGAATGTTTGCAACCAAGCAGATCTCGGCCCCCATTGACTACCATAGTATTTTTTTCCTACTATGGCAGTCAGTGTTGCCCAAGATCTGCTTGGTTAGAAACATTCTTCCAAATAGCTTCCTTTGTGTACAGCAGAGGAAAGAAACTCACACAGGTTTGGAACTACCTGAAGGGGAGTAAATTAAAAAAAAAAAAAAAAAGTCGTCATTTTTGGCCGAACCAATCCTTTAAGCAACAAGTATATACCTCACTTCTTTGAAAGAGAGCAGTGCCGTTCTTGATATCTCAATTTTTTTATCATGTCTACATTAGGCTGAGCCAGACACCGTGCAAGACAGATATCAGAAAATTTTTGGATGCTTTCTCCCTTTTTAAAGGTTGCTCTCAAAGATTTGTACTCCTCTGGATTTGCAATTGCCAACTCAGCAATGGGGGCCTGCATGACAATCGTATTCAATTTGTTGTATGCTTCAGCTTTACTGAAACCACCATTTACCGGTTGTAACACTTTGTGGTAGCGTTTGATGGAGTCTTCAGGGCTTCTTACCGGGGGGGAAAGAAAGAAAGAAAAATGGGTAACACTTTACAATAACAGTACATGAATTATCATGTACTAATACCTTAATAATTACTTGACCATGAACTAATGAAGAGTTAAGACATGTATTAATCAAGAACTAATGAAGAACTAACTTAACTACGACATGAGTCATATGAATAACACCACCTTAATTACATGTTAGTTCCTGCATGTTAGTTAATGTATTAATTAACACTTTGGGGTAAACTAAATCAAACATGCTCTAGAAGAAAGATTCATGAAAATGGCACACTGCAAAATTGTTTATAAATTTTCCACCTGCAGCTATGTCACAAACATCAGTGAATGACAGTGGATTTCTTGCAATATTTACGTTTAACCAACTCATCCAACGCACAATGATGCATTCATAATTAAAAACAACTTCATCTCATCCTGTTTGAGTGATTCCACTGCTGCCCTCCTACAATAATGTATTCATTAAGCAGATGCGATTTTCCAAATTAAAATCAGTGTTAGCATAGAGATGATGGTTATGTTATGGATTGGTTTACTGTCTTTATATCATAATAATGCACAGAAATCAGACGTTTGTCTTGTGTTCTTGCTCTTCTTTTGGGCCACTATTGCCCCTTCAAAATGTTAACCTTCCTCCTACCGTTCAGTTCCTTCTCCATCCAAATGCAGCTCTTCCACTTCTTTACAAACCACCAAAAAACACCAAATATCTGATTTAGATGAGCTGAATATGTATAAAACATGTGTAATTGATAACTTTTTAAAGATGTGCCCTCCAAGACAAGTCATGACATGATACATTGACAACTCATGAATTCATGTTAAGTTATAAGTAATTAATGATGAGTTAATAATATTGTGCCCCCCCCAAGTAAAGTCATGAAATTATGATACATTAACAAGGCATGAATTAATGTTAAGTTAATGATGAGTTAGTAATATTGTTTTTATTTCATTAAGATATTCTTATTTTATCAATAAGTGATTTAGACATTTAGACCTCTTAACCTACCTCCAAACCTAAACATTTTATAAACATGCAAGAAAATAACCATTTTAGTAACAATATAGCATTAAAAGTTTTTATAATCGCTAATCCCACTCCTACATCTACACCTAAACATAGCTATTTCTGTACAGTAGAAGAAAAACATGACAGACAGATAAATGCAATTACAATCATTTATTTACAATAGTCTAACCTTGAGGTCATAAACGCATGAATTAGCATTTCTGCATTTGACGTTGAGAGCATAGGTCGCAATTTAGTTTTGAGATGGAAAAACGCAGTTTTACAGATGCTAGAAACATGGCTGTCAAATGAAAGATTGATATCTTCATTTGAGCAGAATTTGTGTTGTTAATCGCTGAAAATATTATCCAGATTATTTTCCTGATCCTCTCCCTCTCAGTGAACTCGTGAAAGCGTGCGCGTGCTAGCATCATTCAAATACACACCTCACCAGAAACACGGCATGTCGCAATCTGTGACGAATGCAGGCGAGAGCCAATGAGCGTTCAATTATCCTGCCGTAAAACCTGTCGTTTGAAGCGGTAACATTTGAATTTGTAACGAACGCGTCAGTCAGCGCGGGCTTTGCTGTTTACGGTCGCTGGACTCGCTTCTCGGGATGGAGATGAAGATCGAATAAAGGCTTGGATTTGGGTCTGTTCCTCGCAGTCGTATGGATTCTGAAGATCTGGATTACAGCGCATGAATAAAATTGTTTCATTTCGTAATTATGTTGCGGTTTTGGTGTTTTTTTTTATAGTTCTATTGTCAGTCACAGCATGTCGGAGATTACGCCTTTTGTGGCCCATGGCAAACAAAGTAAACATTTCATGACAAGTAAAGGTTAAACCATTTAAAATGTTATTTATTTTAAGGTTTAAAGTTAAGTCTTGTTTAACTTGTAGGCCTATTATTGGAAACGAGCCGGCAGCAGAAATCACACAATAAAACGAAATGTTATCATTTCAATATTACTAACTCATCATTAACTTAACATTAATTCATGCCTTGTTAATGTATCATAATGTCATGACTTTACTTGGGGGGGGCACAATATCATTAACTTAACATTAATTCATGACTTGTTAATGTATCATAATGTCATGACTTTACTTGGGGGGGGCACAATATCATTAACTTAACATTAATTCATGACTTGTTAATGTATCATAATGTCATGACTTTACTTGGGGGGGCACAATATCATTAACTCATCATTAATTACTTATAACTTAATATGAATTCATGAGTTGTCAATGTATCATGTCATGACTTGTCTTGGAGGGCACATCTTTAAAAAGTTATCAATTACACATGTTTTATACATATTCAGCTCATCTAAATCAGATTTTTGGTGGTTTGTAAAGAAGTGGAAGAGCTGCATTTGGATGGAGAAGGAACTGAACGGTAGGAGGAAGGTTAACATTTTGAAGGGGCAATAGTGGCCCAAAAGAAGAGCAAGAACTCAAGACAAACGTCTGATTTCAGTGCATTATTATGATATAAAGACAGTAAACCAATCCATAACATAACCATCATCTCTATGCTAACACTGATTTTAATTTGGAAAATCGCATCTGCTTAATGAATACATTATTGTAGGAGGGCAGCAGTGGAATCACTCAAAACAGGATGAGATGAAGTTGTTTTTAATTATGAATGCATCATTGTGCGTTGGATGAGTTGGTTAAACGTAAATATTGCAAGAAATCCACTGTCATTCACTGATGTTTGTGACATAGCTGCAGGTGGAAAATTTATAAACAATTTTGCAGTGTGCCATTTTCATGAATCTTTTTTCTAGAGCATGTTTGATTTAGTTTACCCCAAAGTGTTAATTAATACATTAACTAACATGTAATTAAGGTGGTGTTATTCATGCGGTAATTCATGACTCATGTTGTAGTTAAGTTAGTTCTTCATTAGTTCTTGATTAATACATGTCTTAACTCTTCATTAGTTCATAGTCAAGTAATTATTAATTAAGGTATTAGTACATGATAATTCATGTACTGTTATTGTAAAGTGTTACCGAAAATGTTGTACGAGTTCGATACAACAAAGGTGAGTAAATTGCATTAATAATGAGAATTACTTTGGTGTGTGCTATTGCTTTCAGAACAGACTACAAGCCAAAATGTGGTTATGATAACTAATTAAATTCTGTTGTAATACAGGTTGCATCACGTCCAGTTAAGGTCATTTGTATGCGTTTTATTAAATATTGTGCAAGGTGCTACTATATTTAAAAAAAAAAAAGAGCATGATGTTCATCGCAAATGCATATTGAGATCTAAAAGTTTTTTAGCTTTTTTTCTTCTCACTAGCATTTGGATGTTAAACGTGAATAAAACACCAACAATAAAAATAACTAGCTAGGTTACCAGATTACCTTTAAGTTACACAACGTAGCACTTTTTTTTGTTCAAAATTTACTAAATTTACTAATTTCTAAAATCAGCAAGTACATCATGAATCCACTTTCTAAACCATGTTTTTGTCTTAAACAACTTTAGTGATAAATGTACCGTAGTGATTCTGTATATGTTCTGACTATTTTAGACAGAGCGGGATGCCAACCTCTGTGGAGGAGCCCAGTAGTCTACCTGCGTGACTCGTCATTGTAGCCGGAGATACTTCTCTGTTTATGTCAATGTTCTTCTGCGAGACGGATGCAGTTTTGTTTATGAACCGCTACAGCACAAAGTGTGACATGGTGTACCATTAAATACCCATAGATATCGCCGTCAGTCCATATTGCCATTAACAGTCCATATTACCATATTGCCATCATGCTTACCTACAAGGCCTTACATGGTTTAGTGCCACAATACCTGTCTGAACTGTCTACACCCCTAGACGAAATCTCCGCTCTTCTGATTCTGGCTTTTTAATTGTTCCTTCGACGCGTTTACGTTCTATGGGTGATCAGGCTTTTTCTTCTGTGGCTCCAAAACTCTGGAATTCTCTTCCCACTGAGATCAGACATGCACTCTTAGTGTTTTTAAATCTTCACTTAAAACTTATTTTTCAGGCCAGCATACAAGTGAATATTCAGTTTTTTGGGGGGGGGTTTAATACATCTTTGTCTCTTAAATTTGTTTTGATGTATGTTTCTATTTTTTGTGTCAATGTATTTTATTTGTATACGTAAAGTGCTTTGAGATGCAACTTTTAAAGGTTGAACTATATAAAATAAAGTTTATTATTATTATTATTATTAATACTTTCTCCAAAAAGCAGATGCGTTGAGACATGTTCTCCGGTTATTCACTTAAAGCCTTGACAATTTTCATTTCTGGATGAACTATACCTTTTAACCCTTATGTGCTGTTGGGGACGTTTTCATCCACTATGGGGTGCTGTTGAGTCTTGATTTAACTTTCTCTGTGTTTCAGCAAATGGAATGATTTTTGGTAACAAATCTTATTTTTACACACATTTTGGGAAAATGCTTTGAAAATTTTCAAAAACTCAACCATACACTGTGGGCAAATTCACTACCCTTTCGTTATGTTCGGGATGAAAACATCCACTACATGAAACTGCTGTAAAAATGTATCAGATAAATATTCTTTCAATTTTTTTTGCATAAATCTATTAATCAACCTCAGTCCTGATAAAAACTACTAAATGTTTTTAAAAAATCCAGGATTTTTACTCTTTAATTGCCAAGTTCATAAATGATGTCACTGATTTGGGGAAGAAAAAAAAAAAAAAAAACACAAAATGACTTACTTTCAATATAAAAAGTGATTGTGGACTGGATTTTTTTAACCTTTTATCACAGTCTTGGGCATGTCAAAGATTAGTAACAACATTGGCTTTCATGCATTGTTAGTTTTTGTGCAGCATCAGATTAAATTTTTTTCTCCCTCATTTACTGTTCGTGGCTGTTTTTGCCCCATTGACTTCCATTATAACAACATTTTTTGATTGCAAAGCCATGACACCATATTCATGCATTCTTGATCGTTGGTGGTTTTCCCTGTTGGGAAGAGGTAAAATTTGTAATTTTTACTGTTGATCACCAGGTAGCACCATTAACCCTTTAGATAGGCCTGTGCAAAAAAAAGCTTAGTTTCTGGCTTGTATATGGAGTTATATGGAGTATAACAGCATATTATAGTGTGTGTGTGTGTGTGTGTGAGACAGAGAGAGTGTGAGACATTTGCGCACTTACCTTGATGTATCTGAGAAAATCAAAATATGCACCTCAGCTCTCACAACTACATGGAGTAAACAAAAACAAAGTAAGTGTATTCATGCACCTGCTGCCTTTTGATGGTAAGAAGTACAGACTAAACAAAATGCCATCCGGCTGGTCATTTGATGGTGAGAAGAGCAACAAGCAACATGAGAAAGGGCTTGACTTGTTCCGAAGTTTTAGAAATGATTATGCAGCCTGACCCCTCCAGCGAGCTGCAGGATGTATTGTCTTCTCCCTCTGACACCACAGACTCAGGAGAGTCAGATCCTGATTTTGTTGTGGCACCCTCATCATCCTCTCCAGCTTCCACTGAAGCGAGGAGGATTCAGAGGATCCTGGATCTGGGTGGATTGGGAGAAACGGCGAAGTGTGGTTTTCCACCAACGTGGAGACGACTCCCTTTCTTCAGTCAGCACTTGCATCTGTTGTGGAGGACGCACTTGCAAAAAGCACCAAGTGATATGACACACACACACACACTAAATAGTTAGTTTAATTGTTTAGTTCTCCATCCATCCTCAACTCTTGCACCATTGTTCAGTTTATTTGAAGTTGTTGTTGCATTTTGGTTCATAATAAATTGTTCATAAATCTAATGTGGAGTACATTTTTTACAGAAAAAATGGAAAAGTGTATCACTGAAGGATTTTAAGGTTTTAAACTGACTTTACCGTCAAGAAAAGACAAGCATTTCACACATAGCCCTTCTCACCATCAAAAGGCAGCAGGTGCATAAATACACTTACTTTGTTTTTGTTTACTCCATGTCTCACACACACACTATAATATGCTGTTATACTCCATATACAAGCCAGAAACTAAGCTTTTTTTTTGCACAGGCCTATCTAAAGGGTTAATGGTGCTACCTGGTGATCAACAGTAAAAATTACAAATGTTACCTCTTCCCAACAGGGAAAACCACCAACGATCAAGAATGCATGATTATATGGTGTCATGGCTTTGCAATCAAAAAATGTTGTTATAATGGAAGTCAATGGGGCAAAAACAGCCACGAACAGTAAATGAGGGAGAAAAAATTAAAATCTGATGCTGCACAAAAACTAAAAATGCATGAAAGCCAATGTTGTTACTAATCTTTGACATGCCCAAGACTGTGATAAAAGGAAAAAAAAATCCAGTCCACAATTTTTATATTGAAAATAAGTCATTTTGTGTTTTTTTCCCCCCAAATCAGTGACATCATTTATGAACTTGGCAATTAAAGAGTAAAATCCTGGATTTTTAAAGATTTAGTAGTTTTGATCAGGACTGAGGTTGATTAACAGATTTATGCCAAAAAAAATTATATATATATATATATATATATATATATATATATATATATATATATATATATATATATACACACACACAGTATATCTGATAAAATTTTACAGCAGTTTAATTTAGTGGATGTTTTCATCCCGAACATAACGAAAGGTTTGGTGAATTTGAACAATGCACAAGGGTTAATACTTTTGATAGATTAAACATACCTCTCCTAAAATCAACCTTCGGTTTCTTGGATTTCTTCTTGTTTCTTCGCTTTTTATCCTTTTTCTTCTTTGCTCTTGGTTCAGAATCTGATTCATGAGAAGATTCATCACTGGACTCTTTCATTTTTGTCATTGTCAGAGAGTCAACTTTTTCCTGAAGATGAAGAATCTTCTGCTTTTGGATCTCTATTGTCTGTTTTGCTTTGTCAAGAGCAATCTGTAAAGTGGGTGCACCTTATAAAAGAGAAATCAAAAATATGTAACTTGGCTGAAAGCAGAATAACAAAAAATGTGGCCTACTTGAATTAAGCCTAATTCAAGATAATTTATACTCTACACATTAACAGCCACTCTTCTGTGAACGAAATTACACAAATTAAAAATCTAAATGAAAATTACAGTTATCTTTGTCTTATGTAAACATTACAGGAAAATATATATATTTCTTGCATGTCAATGTAGAAAAGGCTACAAACAAACCTTCTGTTTCACTGGTTTGCTGTATTGCAGGCTGAAGTCCTAAAAAAAACAAAAAAACACCAACTTAAAATACAGCATTTGAAAATGAGCTTTATTTGAGCAAATAAACAGGCAGAGCTTATACAGTTTTAAAGTTGGCATGAAACAGGCATTTCGATTACTTCGTTTCTGTATTGTGAAAAATGGCTTATTTCAGAAGCCAAATGTTTTCAATCTTCATAACCAGTCATTTCAATTTGTGAACCCATCCCATGAGGACTTGAACGGACACTATGAGCTAAAAAATAAAAAAAATAGATGGGTTTTATGTAGTGATCGGTAGCTGGATGGGTAAATTTCGATGAGCAGGCCATTATATTTTGATGAAAGCCACATTAATATTTTGTATAAATATAAATGTATTTTCTCCTTGTAAAGTTAAAGCCCTTAATTTTACTTTGTCTTTATGAAAAAATTGACCCGGGTATTTACATAATGTATACTTTTCATGTTGATATTTGTAATGGAAAATGGCCACACATACCACAGTTATTAGGGCAAATATGTGTTAATTGTTTTTGTTTTTTTGTAAAACCAAAATATTTAACCAAGATTGTATTTGGTTTGAAAATGTGCAGACACAGTACACATACTTTCACTTGAGTATACTTTTTATACCAAAATACTGTTTGATATCTTAGGAGAGGCAAATACCAATGAATTCCTGCCCACTTCACGCATGTATCAGCAATTGTATTAAATTACTTGCCTTTCGATGAGTTTGCTGTATTTTCAGTCTGAACATTCTTGCGTGCAGATACAACTATAGGGGGAAGCAAGCATAGTTCAGCATTAAAGAAACACCTGAAAACATGTACATAAGCAGGGTTGCCAACTCACACATTTGACTGTCTCTCACATTATTAGGCTGCCCAACTAAATCCCACAACATATTCCCACCAGCATGGGACTTCATTTGTCCATATAAAACACAGATATTATTGAATCGATTTAACTGATATAAAGCGACAAATTCTGCACCAATTAAATTTCTTCCAGAACTTAATCTGATAAATTTTCTGTCAGTGTTTTCACTGTTATACAGTCGGGGTGGATTTACTTATTGTAGAGTTAACGAAAGTTATCATGAGCATTGTAATATTTGAGGCAGATGTCATAAATGCCAGTAGACCAGGAAGATTTTAAAACAAGTGGTTCTTTCATAAAACTGTAAGATCTTATTTTCGATCATCATTCTGAATCTGATCTGGATGTAGTCTTTGACAAAACGCCATTTTCTCAGGTTTTTGTTCAGAATGTTGCTTTTTTTAATGAAACTTGCATTCAGTGTTGATAAAGAATGCATGATGTTAAATTAAACAAAAGCATATCATTTATTAACAACCTCGGAGATCACAATAGGTCGGTCTTTAAAGTTTTTTGAGTTATTGTCAAAGAACAAATATCTAAGTCCCAGTGGAGAAAATAACTGGAGATCTGTTGCACGGTTGCATGCACAATTATTGTGTCGCACTTCAGAATGACTGTTAAAGAAACACAGTGAGCATCAATATTCCCTATATGTTCACGCTGCATTTTGGAACTTTTAGGAAGCAAACGTTTCAGTGCAGTTAAATGGTTTTGCAATTGAGAAGATTGATACCTTAAAATGGCCGATCCCCTGACCAGTGCCCTGATTAACGTTAGTAAACTAGGGAGCTGACAGAGTTCAAAATGCCTTTCTGAATTAGAAACTGTAGACAAACGAGGTATATGCCGTTTATCGTAACAAATACTATATTCTTTTTGCCACACCATGCAGAGAATTTTTAAAATAATTCGACCAGTAAAACATGTTATTCAATTAGAAATTTACATCAGAGGTAACATTAGGTAGTTATCTAATCAGCAGGGAACATTATTAATAGAGAAAGTTTCTAAAAAGTGCATCTAGTACAACATTAAGCACACTGGTAATTTACAGCACTATGATTAAATATATAAAAGAAAGGCATGGTTTCAGACAGGGCTTAGATTAAGCCATTAGGCCTTATTTCAATTAGGATTTTTAACTATCTTTTATAAACGTGCCTTAGAAAAAAAACATTAAGTTACTGGTGTGCAAAACAATTGCTCTGACATATTTTAAGATATGTCAGTACAAGCTGTTTTCAGTTAAAACAGCTCAAACATGCATTTTAGTCTGAGACTAGGCTTAAGCCTTGTCTGTGAAAACGGGACAATAAATTACCAAAATCTAACTCCACCCAGGCAAACCAAGTTTACAAGCCTGACAAAAGTACATCAAACAACAAACAGCATGTTACAAGTACTTACCATATTCATCTGAGCTGTATTTGCCCATTTTGTTGGTAATTTTTCTCCCACACCGCATTGACTTTCTCTTCTCATCCATCTTGCTCAAATCTGTTGATTGGCGCGAAACTAAAGTTAATGGTGTGGTTGGTGCCACCCCGTCGTCCTCGTTAACTAATGACATAGTTTGGATTTTTATTACTGTAATTCCACCTCTAAACCCTACGTGAAGCTCTGGTGTG
The DNA here is from genome assembly GCF_012432095.1 of Onychostoma macrolepis. NCBI lineage: Eukaryota > Metazoa > Chordata > Actinopteri > Cypriniformes > Cyprinidae > Onychostoma > Onychostoma macrolepis. The sequence continues at coordinate 6,401,354 of NC_081158.1, read as the reverse complement.
TCTTGGATATCTTTACAGTTATCCCAGTTTGTATATACTTCCAAAGACGGTGCGATACCATAAAGTTTTACTTGGGTTAATATATGTATTATGTTTAAGCCCCCCTGCATGATTGAAGCAGGTTCTTATTGCATCGGAAATAGGCGGGGCAATCGCTGGTGTTTTCCGCACCACCTGACCTGAGTTTAATTCATTAGCACCAATGGCTCTGGTTAGCGGTACGCTAATGAACATATTAAGTGTGTCTTGGTGAAGAGTAACAGCAATGTTGCATTCAAAGTTATTGCTTTTTGCAATTCAGAAACCCACAACTAACAGGAAACTCAAGCTCATCAAATGGCTTCAAAGCAAAAAGTTACTAGCAAGGAGAGTAAAGTGCTCAAGATGTGGCCATAATATGAGAATGGAGAGAACTAGAAGACATCTCGACGGTTTTCATTGGTGAGTTATTAAACAAATTAAGATTTGTTGTTCACATGATATAATGCTGAAAGTATTTCTCGGGCGGGGCATCTCGAACAAGCCTATCAACAGACTAGCACCTTCTTAAGTTACTCATTCACATGAGGTTGTGCTGTGTGGTCACGAAAGCTTATCATTTGCATGCGTTTTTAAGCATTGTGGTTTAAAACAAGTGATTTTAAGCCTTAGAATCGCAGTCAGCAGCGAAAGACAACTAATTTCTACATATGCGCGAGAGAGACCGTTTCTGAGCGCTGTCTGAGAGATTAGAGCATGTGAGTTTTGAACAGATATATTTTGCACTTTATTGGTCTTGAATGGTTAAATTATAAATATACATACGTGTAACCTTATGTGTCAAAATTCCATCTTTGCAACGAACCTGCCATCTTTTAAACACACGTGTTACAGTATAATGGACCCTGGCAGCTCTTAAAGCGACAGCTGTCTAACTTTCCTTCTGTCTGTCATTCATATTAATCAAACAACAAAAGAGGAAAACAAGTCTCACTGCTCTTGACTATTCCACTTTTGAAACTTTAATAAGAGTAAATATATATTTAATTTACACAATGAAGACTATGCAGTATTTTTATAAATTTGATTAATTTATACAATAGCATTTATTATTTATTTGTTCTCCTGTAGGTTTTTTTTGTCCTATTGCTTGTAATTAGTTTCTTATTGTTATTTCATCACTAACTGTTTACTTGTCTTCAGTGAGTTTGAATTTTATTTATTTTAGTCTAGTAGTTTTTTGTGATTGACATTATGAAATTTATATGGTATCAAAAATGTTGATATCAGAAAATCTTTATGGCATTGTTAAATGTTATGATAAACTTTCAATATTTCAGTAGTATGTCAAGCTTAGAACTGTTAATTAGCCTGACGTGGGGTGGGGGGGTGGATCTCGTGTTTTTGTCACCTTTTTCATCCCTGATGAGTTTGCATCCCTGCTATTTACTAATGCTGCCTTCACGTGCTATCGAAAATTGTATAATTTCCACTGCTGAAGTTGTGACGAGCTTATCGCGTTCAAGTTTCTAAATGAAAGGGCGTTCATGTGCAGTTTTTATCTTGGAAACTCGTATTTACGATAATTCCGAGAACACGTGAAGGCAGCATAAACAACATAATTCAGGGCTTTTTATTCCAAAAGTGTACTCATTTGAACAATAAAATGCTTATTTCAAATTTCTTTAGAGAAATGGGCGATGTGAGCATTACAGAGTGCTAAACACTCTAATCTAATTAATGTTTCATTTATACTGGAAGCCGGAGGCGCCCTCCTGCAGAAAGTCCACAAGTGAGAGTCAAATCATAAAACTCATGGGAAATCCCTTATTGGACAAAGACGTTCAGATATAACTGCAGCTCAGAGCTGTATGATTCTGGATAAATTGAAATTATAGATTTATTTTTTTTTTTTTTATTAAATTACAACTAAACAAAATAACATGCAAATTACCAGAGGTTATAACAAAATATAATTTGCTGCAGTCTACTTTAAATTAATTGTTTAAAAATCAGTTTGAGCAAATCATTCAGTGACTCACTCAAAAGACTTCATTTGTTTCATTACTGAATTTTGTAAATGAATGATTCAATGACTTTTTTTTTTTTTTGTCACTTGTCACCATATACTGGTGTAATGATGTCATAGTCTTTGTTTAAATTATCAAGTTACATTCAAAAGGTGATTAGCTCTGTTGTACTCTATATTTCTACTGTAATCACTGCTGTAGACATCAGTGTTTATATCTGAGCTATAAACTTTTATCTCAGTACGTCTGTAATTGTAACAGGGCTGACGAGACGTGAGACATGCGGATCCAAGTGCAAGCTTTTATTTACAGGCATGGTCATAAATACAGGCAGGGTCGAGCAATGGCAAACAGGTATGGCAGGGACAAGACAAAGAGTAATCCTAGGGCAGGCAAAGGTCGGTCGACAGCGAACAGTATCCAAGGGGCAAGGCAGGGAGATAATCCAGGTACATGAACTATAATCCAGGCAAGGGAAATAATCAGAGTCCGAACAGGGAGACAGGGGTAAACACTAGGAACACAGACTAGAAAACAACAAAAGTTCCGTATCACAGCTAACACTAGGGGAGTGAAAAACGCAGAACAATACAGGAACTGAAAAGAAACACGGAATGGCACAGAAAGGGTTAATACAGGAAACACGGGTTAGAAATAAACACAGGTGAACAGGTGATGCAAGACTAGGATACTGACAAGGGCTCTGTAGAGTAGCTACGGCTAGGGGAGCGGTAAACGCATACAATACACCATTCAGGTTTAATATTTTGCTTGGTTGTTAAAAGTAAAAGGGGGAAGCTTTGCGCATGAAACAAAAACTGCATTAAATAAAAGACTGAGTAAAAGCTTCTTCCTGCTTGTTACTTCTGCATAAGAAGTAAATGCATTGGCTTTTGATTTTTGGAAAATTATTGTTGTGTGTTTTGTTTTTTTTGTTTTTTTTTTACTATTTAGTAATTCTTAATCCAGGTAAAATACTTTTGTCTGCATAACCATATTTTGCCATTTATCACCGTCACAGGATGTGCAGACATAAAAGTCATCGAGGCAAGAAAACCAGCCGATCAGTGCGAGTAGGGTCTCTCTTTGAGAGATCAAAACTCAGCTTGTCATCTTGGCTAATATTCATTTACAGGTGAGTCTGTTGTCGGACAGCAGAGAAGGAATAGTACAATTTTGATTGTTTTAATTTTGACAACTCCGCTTTCCCTATTTTGTGTCATCATTGTGTACTTCACAGGTTCGCTCAGGGATTGCGGATCAGACAAATTGATATGATGCAAGATGGCATTGCAAAAAGTTCCAGAACACTCTCTAAGATGGCTCGTATCATGAGGAAAGTGTGCCACTGTGCCATAAAACGATTCAGAAGAAGACATGGACAGATGATTGGAAGTGCTCAAGAATTTGCCGTTCTTGATGAAAGCAACTTGCGTCATAAACGGAAGGTGAATTAATAACCTATAAGGCAAATTCACACTGCAGTTGCCGACCACTGTTGTTGTCGTTTGAACATTTCTAATTGCCATTTATTTGGTCGTGGAATGTCTGAGACGTGACGTACTCTAATCTGGTTATTGTGTGAATTGGCCTTTAGTAAATATGTGGAAATGCAGATAATAAAAAAAAAAAAATCATAATAGCATAAAACCTGATGATCAAATGTTACTTGATTACAAACTAGTAATAGAAATAATGTAGAACCTTAAATATTTCAGAAGCAATTTTCCCTAAGATTTGTTCAAAAAGAAATGTTTGTTTACAGTGTCACCCCCTTCACATAGACATGAAAATGTACTATCGAATCTTAAAGGTTTAGTTCACTTTCAAATTAAAATAAAATTTTGCGACGCATTTGTGTAAAAAAAAGAAGAAAAAGAATGAAGTTATGAAGTAAAATATCTAGCTTCCGCCAGACTGCCTTCCGAATTTAACTTATGAAAAAAACAGAACCGGCGTTGGGTCAGTTAAGCTTTTTTCCGTAAGTTGAAGGCCTTTAATAACCCCCTGGAGCCGTGTAGAATATGTTTATGATGGATGGATGTGGATGGAGGCACTTTCTTCAGCTTCATACTTGTTGGTCTGGCTCACTGCCATTATAAAGCTCCCCCAGATTTTCCTTTAATTTGTCACCCATCTGTATGTGTAAACATGTTAAATGAATATAATTATAATATTGTAGTATTTCTTCTTTTTAAATACATATTTAACTTTTACAGTATGGACGAGGGAGAGCATCAACAACATGGAGGCGAAAAAAATGGGTGTTTGGCATGCTAGGTGTGAGGGATAAATGCAGACACCCAATCTTGCGGCTAGTGAAAAGAAGATCAAGACCTCACCTCATCCCCATAGTTGTGAAACATGTGCGTCCAGGCACTACCATTATTTCAGATGAGTGGAGGGCCTACCGGGGGGTTTTGGCAAATATGGGCTACAAACACTTTACAGTGAACCATTCCCAGTGGTTTGTAGACCCACACAGTGGAGCTCACTCACAACACATTGAAAGAGCTTGGCTGACATACAAAACAAGTGTATGGAGACTAAGAGGGAATAGGACAGAGAAGATGCTGAAAGAACACCTCTCACTCATAGAGTGGACTCACTGGCTTGGTGAAAAAAATAAACGGGGACCACTTGGGCACCTAATAAAAGACATTCGCCATCAATTTCCTGGATAACACACTGAACATTTGATTGTGTTTTATTTAAGATTTAAGTCAAATACAGGTTAAAATACAAGTTAACTTATCCCCTTGATTTATAATGTGCATTGATATTTAAAAGCTTTGTTAAATAAAAGGTGTTTTAACTTAAATTCTGTGTTGTTGTTTTTTTTTAAGTGCTGGTGAATATGTATCTTAAAGTAATCATTTTGGACATACTGGTGTAAAATAAGAATCGCCTTAGTGGATGTTAATTGGTATTTTAGATAATGACGTAATGACTTATGACTTTACATAACTACAGATTATTACTAACTCCTCATTAATTACTTATTAATTAACATGAATTCATGACTTGCTAATGTATCATTATGTCATGACTTGTCTTGGAAGGGCACATCTTTAAAAAGTTATCAATTACACGTTCTATACGTATTCAGATCATCTAAATCGGATATTTGCTGCTTTTCGGTGGTTTGTAAAGAAGTGGAAGAGCAGAGGTCACGTGGCTGCATTTGGATGGAGAAGGAACTGAACGGTAGGAGGAAGGTTAACCTTTTGAAGGGGCAATAGTGGCCCAAAAGAAGAGCAAGAACACAAGACAAATGTCTGACTGCAGTGCATAATTATGATATAAAGGCATTAAACCAATCCATAACATAACCAAAGTGATAACCATCATCACTGATTTTAATTTGGAAAATTGCATCTGCTTAATGAATGCGTTTTTGTAGGATGGCGGCAGTGGAATCGCTCAAAACAGGATGAGATGAAATTGTTTTTAATTATGAATGCATTTTGCATTGGATGAGTTGGTTAAACGTAAATATTGCAAGAAATCCACTGATGTTTGTGACCGCTGCAGGTGGCAAATTTATAAACAATTTTACATTGTGCCATTTTCGTACATCTTCTAGAGCATGTTTGATTTAGTTTACCCCAAAGTGTTAATTAATACATTAACTAACATGCAGGAACTAACATGTAATTAAGGTGGTGTTATTCATATGACTCATGTCGTAGTTAAGTTAGTTCTTCATTAGTTCTTGATTAATACATGTCTTAACTCCTCATTAGTTCATAGTCAAGTAATTATTAATTAAGGTATTAGTACATGATAATTCATGTACTGTTATTGTAAAGTGTTACAGAATATATATATATATATATATATATATATATATATATATATATATATATAAAAATAGACAATCCACCAAAAATCTTTAACAGATAAAATCCATCCAATATCTATGAACACGTATGACTTCAATTCACATAAGTTTTAAGAGGTTAGGAAAAAAACTTTTAAAACAATCCTACATACCTGAGCACTTGTGCAGCAACCATCCTCTGCAGATTTTTGCCAGTTTTGGATATGCATTAACAAGCACCTCTGATAGCTTAATTATCAAAGGCGGAGTAAAACAAAGTAAGGAAATTCACCCCAAAAAACAAGAAAAATGACATTTATCGTTCTTACCTCTGAATGAGTCATGTTTTTGGTTATAGTTAATGATCTTCTCCCAAGTCCTGCAAGTGTAAGTTGTAATTCTGTCTCTCCTTTGGGCGTTTTCTCATATTGTTGGTCAACACTGCACTGGCTCCCTATCAAACAATCTTGTTAATTACTTATAAAGCCCTGAATGGCTTCGTGAGCTCTTATCACATTATAGTCCTCCACGTCCGCTGCGTTCTCAAAACTCTGGCCGTTTGATAATACCTAGAATATCAAAATCGACTGCAGGTGGCAGATCCTTTTCCTAACATTGTTCGGGAGGCAGACACACTCTGTCAGTTTAAATCTAGATTAAAGACCCATCTCTTTAACCTGATGTACACAGAACACACTAATACGCTTCTATTATTCAAATCCGTTAAAGGATTGTTAGGCTGCATTAATTAGATCAACCGGAACCGGGAACACTCCCCATAACACACGATGTACTCGTTACATCGTAAGAAGAATGCAGGGTTCCCACGGGTCCTTGAAATCCTTGAAAGTTTGTGAATCTGATTAAAAATTTTCAAGGCCCTGGAAAGTTTTTGAAAATAAACAAACATGGATACAGGTCCTTGAAAATTCCATATTATTCCCTCCGGTCCGCTAATGTGTTATTTCACCAACACTTTGTGCGCATACTAGCTTGCTTGATTTACGTTGCACATTTAAGCGTTACGTTAAGTGTTTCCCACGTGAGGTACTTTGTGTTGTTCGTTGCCATGACGTTCACACGCACACAAAACTACTAAGATGGTACCTCAACGTTTCACAGACACACCGTGAAACATTGCAAAAATAGGCTGAAATGTGATGACTGGAAAATGCAAGTTTCAAGATATTTGGCTCACCAAAGAAGATTACAAAGAATGACTTGCCAGAGATCCAAAGGATGTAATGTTGAATTGCTTTGCTTGTTAAGATCATGCAAAGCCATGAGGCAAGAAAAAACTTAAAAGCATATTCATATATCTTAAAACTTCTGGTTACATGAGCCTAAGCTCTTTTCAATAAAATCCATGCAAAAGATAATATCAGATCATTTTCGAATACAGTATAGTATATAACAAATATTATTAAATTTTATGCAAAACAGAAATACGACAAATATCAGATTTCTGTCATATGGCCAAAAATAAATGCAAAAGAAAAAAAATTGCTTTTTTGCATAGTTGTGTTTGACACATGAAAACTGTAACAATGTATCTTACAAGGTGGCGCGATGTAACCTTTGCTCTCACTTGAAATGTGTCCCCACATTAAGTCCTTGAATTTGAGGGTATTGGACCTGGAAAGTCCTTGAAAGGTCCTTGAATTTGAAGTTAACCAAGGTGTGGGAACCCTGAATGTTATACTAAAACTAAAAGAAAAAAATGGTTTACTAAAGCTATATTTCATTTACAATTAAACAGACGAAATTTCAAATTACAGTAACATTTTACAGTACAATTTATATTATCAGGGCACCAGACTAACATTCGAGAGCAGTGGCACCAGCACCTGATTTGGTAGCACTGAACATGTAATATTACAAGTTTTGTCTCTTAGAAATGCACACTAGAACAGGAACTTGAGTTGGGATGCAGATGTACATTTAACAGTACCATTGTAAAAACTGTAACAGCCTCATCTTTTATACATAACCAAAAGTACAGCACCTCATTACCATGGTAAAAAAGTAGCCTAACTACAGTATATGGTTTCTATGGTGTTTGCATTGAAAAACAGTAGCCTAAAGACATTGTCAACTACAAATCCACATCAACTGATAGAATACTTACCAAAATAATGTAATTATATTCCATTACTCCTTTAACATATTTAGTATATTAATAATATAATAATACTCAATATGAATATCCTACTTTTTTGCATTGTTACGGTTAGTGTTACTACAGTAAAACTATGGTAAATGTGGGTGATTTGTGGATTGAAACGTCTTCTAACTGGATCGTTTGTTGCACTGTTTCTGCTGCTTTCCTTTCTGCATCAGTGTTGATGAGAATAACAGCTCCGTGATTTGTACTGGAGAACTCTGCGCTGAACTCGAGTGCTTCTTACTGGATTTCACTGCGTTGTTTAGCGCGTGATCGCGACTGGTCACTGTAATAAACGCTTGCGCTCTAAGCTCGCGCTGCGCTGTTTTCTTTTGACGCGAGCAGATAAAAGGTTCGTGTGGCGCGCAGTTCAAACGAGTACCGCTATTTTGTTCCGCTTTTGACACGTTTGGCGTTTAACATGTTATGCGCAACAGAGTGACTATCAGTCAGACAAAATGTCTTTTATCCAGTGTGTTTGAGACCCGCGCTGCAAACACCTCTTAAGCACACAGAATAATGCAAGTGGGCATTTTTAATGATTTATTTTTGTAATCGCTGCTTTGAACGATTATGTAATCGTGGCATCCATAATCATAATCGCGATTAGAAATTCGATTAATTGTGCAGCCCTACTATGTGGTTACAATGAAGATATTAATGATTGTTTTGTGACCTTGTCTGTTCAAGGTCAGGTTTTATTTTATTTTTTATTTTTGTATTTTTTTGTGTGTGGTTCTGTCCTTTTCCATGTTGATGCCATCTGTCTGATGCGATGTTCTGGAGCCTGCGTTCTGGATTTGTCCCAGCCTTCCAGTGGTTCTGAGGAGGGTTTGGACTGGCGAGCCACCCCAGACAGCAACATAGTGTTGGCCCAGATCCTCTGTTGTAGAACCTTAGTGAACAGACACAAAATAATTGCAGGACAGCACATTCCTTAGCAGAATCTAAGGAGCCTTCTCTTCGGCCACGCCGTGGTCGTAAAATTAATGAATGATCAGCACAGCGCCCAAGTGTTTGACCAACGTCCTGCCATGTGTTCCTTATCTCATGAGACCTATTAAAATGATGATAGGTTTGAGGAAGACATCTGGATGTTTAAGAACAGGATCTCACTGTTTAAGAAATATTCCTCACAGGATGGATGAAGCATTATGTTAATTAATTTAATGATGAAGAACCATGCGGGGCATGGCTCCGCCCTGTAGAGACAATTTGATTGGAAGAAGCCTCTAGTGGGTGGACAGAATCCAGCCCGTTAAAACTCCGTGACACAAAAGCTTGCTGCTCGCTGCTTGAAAACTTTGGTCTCGCCTCACTGATCGCGCTGCGAAGCGCCTACAGACTTAACATCAGGTTGATCATCCAAGACTTCAACACTCCTTCAAACTTCTGACCAAAGAAACTTTCAAAGCCTGAAACCGCGCAAGGACTTCAAAGCATTGCCAGCTTCGCTGCCAGGAAGCGAACCACTTACAGACGTGCTTCCCCAGTGACGTCACACGACAACGACACATCAGCAGCCAATCAGCCTTCGGGGTTCCCTCAAGCAGCTATACAGGAACCAGAGCCATAGAGAGTCACCCTACAGCCTAATGTTCATACTATCCATCCTAAATAGTATGCGAGACTGCAATAAATGTGTCCCAAAGCATAGTATGTTGAAAAGAGTATGCCAGAAGTCCCCGGATTTTTTACTATTTCAGGTCGATTTTTGAAGAGTGGATCTGTGCACACGCAAATGGCTAAAATTGCCCACAATCCATTGCGCTTCGGCGAAAGATTCGGTCCAGAACTACAAACATGAATAAAAAGCGTTAGAAAAACTACAAACGTGGCCGATGCGCGATCGATCTTTATGTAGAGAGGTTTACAAAAAGGGGTCTGAGTTACTAATAACCCAGACAGCAAGGAGTGTCGACCCAGATCCGGCCCACAACTGGCCCGCGTGGATTTCACACGGGCCAGATGTGGGCTGGATCTGGGCCAGAACTATGTTGCTGTCTGGGAATCAACATTTAAACTAGTAAAAACTATTTATTTATTGTTATCTGTGTTATATTTCATCTGCAACAGCAATGTGAACTTTTATAAACATCCATTTGGTCGTTAACTCTTAAATGCATCATTATGCAGAAAATAGCAGAGTTCTCCGCATAAAAGACCCGCGACTGGCAGATCATCGAGCTACTTCTTTTTTCTCCAATACGGTAGGAAGTTAAATGAAATGAAATGTGAAGGATGTTAAAAGTGACAGGGTGCGTGTAACAGATGCGACAGAGCAGTCCGTTAAACACGCAGTTGTGTGACATGATAGTATGTCCCAAAGCTTGCCTAATCTTCTACTACACACTCAAAAGTGTGTACTTTTTCTTCACCAAAAAAGTACATACTTTAAGGGTGTAGTATAAGTAGGCACATTGGGACGCAGCAACAGAGTTGCGACAACGGAAGTTCAAAATGCTCGATCGTCACATGATTCACGTAGACCTCAATAATTCCAGGAAGTTAATAGCAGGCAATTGGAATACATTGAGTTAGAGAGACAGAACTGTAATAAACAGAACTGACAAAAAAATAATTTATTTACATTATTTATAAAATAATGTATACATAGTATATGTAGCTGTATCAGTGTTGCTTTTAAAAGATAAAATCCGCTAATATTTGAGGATTAATGTGGTCAGATAACCTGCCATGTTAACATATTTTAGGCTGATGTTACCATGGTAAAAGTCCATGTTTGCTATATAAACCACAGCGTGGTCTTTTACCAAAGTAACTTCAGCCTCTCTGTATAAATATAATTATGTGTGTGTGTGTGTGTTCTAACAACTTGTATGTTAGTCAAGTGCAATCACATCTTAATGTTCATTGTCGTTTTATTAATCTCATGGTAAATGTTAAGTTTTTTGTCTTTGAAAATTCATTCCAAATAAGTGAAGATATTTTAAGACTAAGTGGGAATTAATCTCTTTTCTGCACCCCTCCATTATTAATATATAAATATATATTTGTAGTATATTCAAATTTAAAATAACATTTATAATAACATTTTTACCCATTTAATCATATATTTTATTTATGTTGACTGTTGTTATGCACTTATTTACGTACTATAAAGCATGCTGTCCTTGAACAGTCTCCACTATAGTTTGCTGTGCTGCATGGGATGCTCCAGTCACTCACAGAAAGGAGTTTGAATGTGTAATTTCCCTACTGACATGGAGAGGAGAAAAAATGATGCATCAAGTTTTGTTCAATTCACATTTATTTGTATGGCACTTTTTATTATAAACATTGTTTCAAAGCAGCTTTACAGAAAATGCATGTTTCTACATTACAAATAAGAGTTCTGTTAACAGGTGTAACTGTGTCAAAGTAATGCTCATATGGCAGAAATGTTCTAAAATTAGGCTATACAAATCATGCAGTTAATGCATGTCATGTATTCAGAAACAATGAATAAATTAAAGCAATGGTTACGTGATTTGATCATGTTGATTACAATGAAAGGAAAATTGATCAGTTTTGTATGTTTATTCAGAGTCAGAGTCAGCTTCATCTGAAGTCCTCTCAAGGGCTGGCGTCATCTCTTCACAGGTGCTGGTCATCTGAAGTCTTCATGAGAGGCTGGATATAGTCAGCAGGAGCAATCTATAGATTACACCAACAAAATATGATGTAATCATACTTGGGAACTGGCACTTTTTCACAAAGAACAGGGAACGACTTGCCAAACCCAGTGAAGAGGCTCATTGTGAGGGTGATGTCTCATTACAGGGAGTCTTCAGGTTGTTCTGAGAAAGATAGAGGAGAAAAACACAGGAGAAATGGTTAAGTGATTCTCCATCACATTTCAGTCCTGTGGCATCTGCTCCTTCAACACAGTGCTTCTACAGTAGCTAAGACATTTAAGTATAAAATACAGTAATACAGTACAGGTTTATTGTGATTACGCCTATAATATAGTAGTGGTATATAATACATTTTTGGAAATGTAGCCTAGCATGATTCTGAAAAGAAAACTGCTCGCCTATTTTAAACTTTTTATTCTCACTCAGGTCCATCAGCATCCTTTGCAATAAATCTAAATCTATTAAATAACTTCCCAGCAACAGAAATCATGTTTAAAAGCCTTAATTACACAACAACGAATTAAACTGCCTGAAGAGAATGAATAACATCCCGTAAATCTACTAATTAAGTGAGGAATAATCTAATAATAATCTGTTTTAATGCACAAGATAATTTGAACACAAAATTTCATCATAGCGGTCTCTTCTGCTGCATCTCTATGGCGCTGATAGTATGAGAGCTAACTTCCGGGAACTATTGAGCGGCTCCATGATCCGCCATCCAAACTTTGCCCTGATCCTTGTTACCTTGCTCGAAATTTGATAAACTACTAGTGTTTTGTTTGTGTTATCGTTGGCCACGTAATAATATGAATTAAATTTTTAGGATATACTGATTTTAACGCTCGCTGGACCAGGCGTTAATAAGGTATAAATAAGTTTTTGGATTAATATCAATTCAATCAAATCAATATCGAATCGTTAATAAATGATTCCCCAAAAGGATAAATAAGAGCTAAAATGAATAAAATCCTTACACTGTGGACCATTCAAAGGACAGTTTTTCTTGAAAGATTGAACAATTCAATTCAGTGTTGAAATCGAAGGTTATCTATTATATTTCATTGAGAATGGTTGGTTTTCTATTTTGATTTACAACTGGGGTTGTATGTTGTTGTTTTTTTTGTTTTATAATTGAACACTGATTGATTTAAAAGAACAAATAGTGACAACAGAAATTTAATTGCTTATTCAGTATTTTTGGAGTACATAAAATATTGTAAAGTGTGAAGAACTTACCTTGTTGAAAACTAAGAAGCTCTGCTGCTGAGCCATTGGTTCATTTTTAATACACTGCACGAACCAATGGCTGTGCAGTTTCACTGTGTGGTTGAAAAAGGCTTCAGTTATCAGAGAAAAAGGAGTTTTCCCTTATCGTCTTAGCAGACTTTGTACTCATTCCTGTATCTCAGGAAACCGAGGTAACATCAGTAACTTGTTTCTAACAAGTGCTTTCGACCTACTTTTTGATCTGAATGGTATGCAATGTCATATGTGGAAAACATTTGAGGTTTGCCATAGACTTACAATGCAACTGAATGCTTCTTCAAACGCCTGAAAAATCGTGGAACACTTTTAAACAGGAAAAGATGGAATATTTACTTACATATTTACAGCTGGTCTATTCGCACGGGATCAGTATTACCTGAGGCAATTATCCTGGACCTTTTTACAGAAGGTAAAAGTTGCCATAATCTTTACTGTCATTGTTCGTAGTAATTAATTACTTTACCCACCACTCCATGTAAAACAAATCCCGTCTGAATACTCACGTCCCAGACGTCCTATCTCTTCCTAAATTACATTTTTTAATTTTGTGTTATTTAATTTGCACAGTCTTGTGCAAACAAATATTCTATATGTGTTTTATGGCCTTATTTCAGTGACTTAAAAAATATAGTTTTTCACTAACCACACATAAACATTATTTTCTCAAAAACACAATCATGTACATACATACTGTTCACATATTATTGTAGCCCAGTTTGTGCTGAATACAGTGTTATCAGACTTTAGCCAATAATATTTTTATAAGATATTGAAAAAAACACAAATGCATGTCAAAATTCTCCAGGGCCCCAAAACACCCTCAGACCCCAGAGGGTTAAACAGGAAAATACGGAATATTTACTTGCATATTTACAGCTGGTCTATTCGCACAGGATTAGTATTACCTGAGGCAATTTTCCTGGACCTTTTTACAGAAGGTAAAAGTTGCCATAATCTTTACTGTCATTGTTTGTAATGATAAATTACTTTACACCCCACATTTACTTATAATTGATCCCAGAGGTAGCATATACTGTATTACAAAACTATAATAGTAAAAATAGTAAAAGCCTATTTTTTAAGCAATTATAATAGTAAAACACATCAAATATAACATGATGATATTTTGCACTCTTCCAAAACTATTTGCTCTGGAACAAATAATAGATTAACGAGACTAAAGACTACACATTAGATTCACTCAAAACAAATTATATCTCATGTTTAACCACTATAGAGACATCAGAGCCAGCGGCAAATTAGAACAAATATTGGTATTTGATCAAAAATAAAGGGAATGTTTAACAAGGAACCATTAATTACTACTTAAACATTACAAAAATAATAGTAAAAGCCTGTCATATAAAACAAACATCACAAAATACTCGTAGGGGTCAGACTCCACTGGATAGTTTTAAAAGTGGTAATTGTATTAACTCAATTTACAAAGAATGTTAAGATTTTTTGTTACAGAAGGAACAGAGGAAGTGTGCAAATCCATCTGCAGAGCTTTATTCAGAGACATGGTCGTAAAACAGGTAAGGTCATGACAATGACAAACAGGTATATTGAGGGCAAGGCAAGAGAATGATCCAAAACAGGTGTGATCGATCGACGGCTGACAATATCCAGAGGGCTTGACAAAAGAGGTAATCCGTAAACATGAGCAATAGTCCGGGCTGGGGTGAACAGTATCCAAAACAGGGCCAGGCACACGGGGAATCCAAAACACAGACGTGAATCAAAAACAAGGGAAAACAGGCAATGTAATATAATGTAAAGTTTATTTATATAGCACTATTAAAACAACACATGTTGACCAAAGTGCTTTACATCATCTCAATACAAAAAAAGAAAGAAACATCACCTAAAACAACAATAATAAAAAATTATCAACAAGAAGGATATGCCATGGCAAACAAATAAGTCTTTAGCTGTACTTTAAAAACATGTACAGAATTAACATTCTTGACATGTGAAGGTAAGCTATTATTGTGAAGGCAAGACTTTGACTAGACTAAGAAAACTTAAGACAGGCTCCGTAAAGTAACTATCACAGTGACAGATGCTAAACAATACTCGGCAGTGAGAAAGAGGAAGTCCATGTATGAAGTCTTATGTAGCATGTCTGATTGGAATTAGCTGTCTGCGTGTAATCAGTGCATTCAGCTGTGTGTGTTTCTCAAACGGAAGGCTGCATCCTCCGGAGGTCACATTTGTAGGCTGCATACGTCATAAAGAAGATCTTATTTTAGAATATTAACAGTTATAAATTTGACCATTATTCTTAGTTAAGCCTAAATTGTTGTAATATGCTTATGACTCGCGAATGTAATGCTCAGTTAACTGAAATAAACCAGGCTTGATGACGTATGCAGCCTACAAATGCGACCTCCGGAGGATGCAGCCTTCAGTTTGAGAAACGGCCTACGTATGTATGAAGTCTTATGTAGCATGTCTGATTGGAATCAGCTGTGTGTGTGTGTGTGTGTGTCATCAGTGCAATGGATGATGGGAACTGTAGTCCGGGGTGAAGTGCAACAGTTAATGCAGTGCAAGAGTCCATGTGGTGAGCGGGTGACCTCTGGTGGTGAGTGAATTGAAGTTCATAGACTGGATTCGTGACATTTTTAATCAGCCTGAAAAGAAGAATCGTATATTCACTACAAGTTTTATAACATGTAAGACTGTAAGGAAATAATCAAACAGTTGAAAATAAAAGTATCGAGTAGGGTTAGGGCAGGTGTAGGGAGGGCTTTATGGTCCCAATAAGGTAGCAGCCATTTAATAATTTGAATTAAAACTATAATTTACACTCAATACGTTACTATTGCGTACTGTTTTATAATGCACTACAATACTGAGGTGCAGATAATTGCCACTATTTGCAATAAGTAGTATAAATAGCAGAAGATCTTGCTATTTTAACATAGATTCTATTTACACTATAGCTATTTGCACTTAGTGTAAATAGCATATCTTTAAAAAATACAGCTATTTTCACTTGGTGTAAGTAGAATCCATTGAGTGTAAATAGCATCTATCGCTAAAAAATATGCTATTTACACTTAGTGCAAAAAGCCGCTGCCTTATTTATTTAACACAATTATTTACATTTAAAATTTGCACATATCATACCTGTACATACAAAACTGTCTATTGAAATATGCATACAATTGTCAATTTGTATATTGTTATTCCTTATTTACTTGTTCTATTTTTATTCTTTTATTATCTGTGTTTTTGTCCTGTCGCTGTCATTCTGTCGCACTGTGGAGCTTCTGTCACGAAAACAAATTCCTCGTATGTGTAATCATAACTGGCAATAAAGCTCATTCTGACTCTGATTCTGTTTCAAAGGAATATAAATATGAGGAACACAAAGGCCAAATTCCCATAATCATTGATCACAATGAGTAAAATCAAAGAATATATTTCTGATGTGCGGCAAAAGATTGTTGAACTTCACAAAGTAGAAAGTGGCTTTAAGAAAAGAGCTAAAGCATTGAAAATTCCCATTTCCACCATCAGGGCAATAATTAAGATTCCAATCAACTAAAGATGTTACAAATCTGGAAGAGGACGTGTGTCTATTTTTTCTTAAAGCATGGCGAGGTGTCTGAGTGGCAAAAGACTCTGAGCAAGATCAC
Organism: Onychostoma macrolepis; assembly: GCF_012432095.1. Classification (NCBI taxonomy): domain Eukaryota; kingdom Metazoa; phylum Chordata; class Actinopteri; order Cypriniformes; family Cyprinidae; genus Onychostoma; species Onychostoma macrolepis. Next base: position 6,384,801 of record NC_081158.1, on the reverse strand, counting down.
AGCTGGAGAACTGCAGAAAATAGTTGAGTCTCGGGTCAGAAAGCCTAAAAAAATGATCAAAGCCCCTACATCACCAAATGTTGTTTGGAAGGGTTTCAAGAAAAGTCTAGAAAAAACACTCTCATCCAAAAACATACTCCAGCATATTAATTTGCTAGCCATGACTGGAACTTCAAATGGCACTTTTTTATCTTTTATGTTGTGGGTCTATTTTTCTGCCAGAGATTCTGGAAATATAGTTTCAGACAGATAGTGTGTGTAACGATAGGCTGCCACTAGAGGGAGTGAGAGCGACACGGTCATGTCAGTGAGTTGTATCCAGTTATGTGGTTGCAGGGTTTCCATTAAAGGCACGTAAATACAGTTCAAATCCAGAGTCTTTATTTACAAGACACGACCGATAGCATTGTGGATTTGATAAAATACCAACAGATAAAAAATTTAAAAGGGGCACTGCTTCTGCTGGCCATTCCAGTCCTCTGACCTGAACCCTGTAGAACATGAGTGAACTGAAGAGAAGAAGCAGCAACATGGAGCTGTGAATCTAAAGGGTCTGGAGAGATTCTGGATGAAGGAATGGTCTCTGATCTCTTGTCAAGTGTTACTCATCAGGAATTACAGGAGAAAACTCAGAGCTGTTATCTTGGGAAAAGCAGGTTACAAAAGGTATTGAATAAAGGGTATGATTAATTGTGGTCAATGTGTATTAGAGAAAAATATTTATTTCATAATGAGATTTTCCCTCCATTTTAAATTCTTATTCTCCAATGAAAGGTTAGGCTTTTGTACATTTTTAAAATAAAGGATCAAGAGGATTAATGATACAGATTTATTTTCACAGCCCCTTTGATCAAATTTACCAAGGGTATGAATAATTTTGAGCACAACACTGCGTGTGTTTGTGTGTATGTAAAAATTACCTGAGCTGAATTGCAATTAGAAGTAGAGGTAGGCTGAATTGTTTGTTGGATTAATTTGTGAAATTTCGATTTCGGATTGTTCCATTATGACATCAATTGAATAATTTGTAAAGCTCCTTCAGATGAGCTATTAAATCTGTGTTTGAAAAAACAGCTGTGGGAAATTGTGGAACGATATGAATTAAGCAGCATTGATAAGGCGATTGAGAAAAGGTGAGGCCAGAGAAATAATAAGAAACAAATTGAGTGATCTTCAGATTTGACCATTTACGCCTAAACAAGTATCAGCTGGGGTTAATCCTGCAGCTCAAAAATCAGTTTCATTCGTTGGTTTGTCATTTGAGCAGCAGAAAGAGCTTATTAAAATGCAACAGTTGCATAAAAAGGAGATGCGTGATCATGAGATAGAAACAGAAAAACGTAAATTGGATGATTTGATGAAATAGCGTGAGACGGACTTTGAAAAAATGAAACCCGAGCAAAAATTAGCTGCAGAACGACAAACTCAAAGAGTTTCAGATAAAGTTTGAGAGCTTGAGACTTCGAGGTGAGAGCAGATCATCTAGTGATCACGCAGACTGTTCTTTTGGTATAATTAATAATTTGAAATTGTTGCCTGCGATCAATGAGAGAGATCCGGATGTCTTTTTCTCATTATTTGAAAGCAGACCAGACGAACAGGGATGGCCTGAGACTGACCGTACAGGTATGCTTCAATCTGTTTAAGTGGGGAAAGCTGAGGGGCATATACTGCTCTTTCAGTAGCGCAAAGAAAGAAGTATGATAGTGTCAAATCTGCTGTGTTTAAAGCTTTTGAACTGGTCCCAGAAGCTTATCACCAAAGTTTTCCTACTTGGAGGAAAAGTGAGAGACAAACACATGTGGAGGTTACACAAGAGTTAAGTAATCATTTTGACCGCTGGTGTACAACAACTAACGTACAGTCATTTAGTGAGTTACGCAAAATGATGATTATTGAACAGTTAAAAAACATTGTTCCCGATCAAATTGCAGAGTATATTAACAAAAAGAAACCTCGCTCTGCTATTGAAGCTGCATCATTTCGTTCCGACTCACAAGAATTGATTTAGTTATGGGAATCAGGGTAATGGAAATCTTCGCAATGAAGTGATCAAAGTTCACCTTCTCAGAGGGTGAAATCTGATTCTACGTGTCGTTATTGTTTGGAAGTTGGACATTGGAAGAATGCATGTCCTGTACTTGTCTCTCTTGTCTAGAATTTCTCGTGCAGAACTCGTCATCGCCCAGAAGGATGATCCTGGGTTGAAAAGTTTGTTTGCTGCTGTTCTCCCACTGGAGGATGTGGAGAGTGCCGCGACTGGATACTTTATACATGATGCGGTGCTGTTGCGCAAGTGGCTCGCTCAAAGAGAAGATTGCGGTGCTGAGTCACTTGTTTCAGTTGTTGTACCTGAGAAATTCAGAGATGTTGTACTCTGATTGGGTCACAGCGATATAGCCGGGCACTTAGGTGTAAAAAAGGTGTTTTGCAGCATTTTTATTGGCCGCTGTTGAAAAAAGATATCTTGCTGTTTATTAAAATATGTTATACGTGCCAAGTGACCAGAAAACCTAATCAGCCACTGAAACAGTACTTCCAGTAGAGCAACCCTTTGAACTTCTGGTAGTAGTAGGGTTGGTATCATTTTTTCTTCTCGATACCGGTGCCAAATCAATACTTTTAAAATGGTACTTGTGCCTAAATGGTGCGTGAACTGATACTTGTATAAAAATTATAAAAAATAAAATAAAAATTACCAATGAATAATTGGATTGGCCATTAGCACTAAACACATGATGTCTTTTTCATCCCTCGCACAAAAAATCCACATATCCAGTCACAGAAGTAGCGGAACTCATGAAGCTCCAGGAATATGGACAAAGGCATACTAAATCCACACTATCTCCAATACCGCCCGGAGCGCTATTCGAGGCTTAGTGTATCCCATCATGCATCATGTTCTGGAAATAAATCGTGAGACTTGTTGCCGAGATCTCGCGAGACGTCACGGAAACCTTTCCAATGTAAGTTAAATATTAATAATAACTGGACATTACAAATAATTTGGTAGAAAAACAGTGTTTTTACGTTTTATTGGTGCAAAGATGAGTATTGGTGATATTTATTTTGTACATTTGCAACTGCTTTTTATCACTTAATCAGAAGCACCACAAATTAATTAATAACTACTGAACAGACATTTAGAAGTTGATTTTAAAATGCAAAGTATTTAATATTAAAATAAAGCTGTGTGTTAAACACTTGCATTTTTACACTATAAGTGTGTCCCATCAGGTAATGAAAAGTTCGACACACACTTGTGGTCTTCATCCTCACTTGAACACTTGGGCCAAATACGTCATATAAGTTGTCAAGTGCAAAGACCGCAAGTGTTGTTATTTGGACAAGGCATTGGTTTGGGTGTTTAGGTTTCTTTTCTCTGTGGCAGGTTCTGTGATTGGGGCATGACTGGAGCGCACCTGATGCTCGTCATAGCTGTTATTTAAACCTGGTGCGAGAGTTCGTCGGTGCTGCTGCTCCCCTGTTGCTTGAGCAGTTTGTCAGAGCTGAGCTCCAATTTTGTGGCATTATATACTTTGTTTCGCATCCACTCACTAGCGCTGACCACACTCAGTGTTGCCAGATTGGACGGACGATTTCCAGCCCAAAAGTTCACGAAAACCACCCAAAACTTTAACTGTCAAAATAATGTGATAGAATGTAAATCAAGGTTGATAAGAGCCATTTTTAAGTCCTTATAACGAAATAATGACGACAAAGTAATATAAATATAATGCTAGATAAATTTCCCATGGATCAAATCGGGGCAAATACATTAAAGAGAACTACCAAATATGATTAAAATATGCAAGCAGACACTGTAAAAACAGCTATCAAGAAATTAACCGATACCCTCGAAAAACACATGCATCATTTTCAAGGTCAACAGTCAGAATTTAAATGCAGAAAAGTGCCCAATATAAGTGATCAGAATAAGCAACGTAATTATAGGTATTCTACACTCGTTCATGCACACAACATGACAGTCATACTGTGTCGTTCTGTATGATAATCCGACAATAAAAAAAATTAAAAACAACAATGCTCTTACTTTCGTGTCGCTCTATAATTTCACACAGAAGTCTTTAGTGAAGTTTATATTGAACATAATACAGAACTTTGCACAGTCAAAACTAACAAGTCCAGCAGCTTTAAAGGATATACCAATCTGGACTGTTTAAAAGATAAAAGACTGGATCATATAGATATAAATAGATTTTGATTAAATAATTTAACTGTGCCCTGATTTCAGAGTTGCAGTGAAATAGCCTTCGTGTCATCTCCCTCAACAGCTGTAATTCACATTTTGAGAGTTAAAACACTCTCCACTCTTTACCTTCGAACTTATATTTAGGTATTAATATGATCACTTGCATACATTCAAAATCAGATCCGTTATCACGCTAAAAACCCGTCGCTCATGAATCATCACGTCTGTCTGCTGATTCTAGTGATTGGCTAAAAGTGCGGCCGCGACGCCAACATCAGCACCAGTCCCTTTGGCAGTGTGTGTATGTGTTTAGTAACGTTGTGATGACTGATGCATGCAGTAGGCTATATATGCACACTTGGGCTTGTTTGTTAACCAATTAGCCTGTACAATTTATGTTTTGAAATCCGCCAAACTGACCAAAAACCAGCCCAAATTTTGTGCATCCATTCACCTGCATTTCATACTGATTGATATTACTGATACTGACTTTGTGATTGTTATTTTTTGTTGTCATAAATATCATGCTAGAAGTTATTCCGCCGTGTCGTCTCCCTTTATGTTACATCTTTGAGCCCACAAACACACACAGACATGAAATACAGTGTTGGAGAGTAGCTAGTTACATGTAACGGAGTTACGTGATTTAATTACTCATATATAATGACTTAATGAGAGGATTTCATGAGTCATGTTGCAATACATTTGTGTAATCATAAAATATCTTCCTTTTTTCTTGGTATTGAACGGAGAAAACAGAGTACAAGGGGTAGTAACAATGAGAGATTTGAGATTTTTAATTTGAACAGTTTATTTCCAAAATGTTTCCAAATAATTAATTTTATGGCTCGTGTGTTTTTTTAAATATAAGTTGTTACCTTGATGATAACTGATTGTCTACCTTACGTAGGACATGCCAATTTGATAAGGTGTATTCTGATTGGTTGATTATTTTATCTTGAAAATTAAAAGATGAAAACCGTGTGGGGGGTTTCACATATAATACAACTTTTCTTCTCCACAAATGTTGCAGGATTTTTCTTTGTTTTTATAACAGCAAAGGCTAAATTAATTTTGAATGGGATGTTGAACAAGCACATATTGCTGTGATGGTTGGGGTGTGCATACTTTTGGCTGTATAGTGTAGTCCAGAAATGACACGTTTGCAGGAACTTACCGGGGATGGGACAGAAACAATCTTTGTCCGTAGAGGTGCAGTGCATCTGAATCTGGGAACGGTCCTTGTTTTCTCTTAAGATAAAAGACGTGTCGTCTTTATCGGTGTTAAATCCGTATGAAAAACTATCCTTCGATTGATTTCCATATCTGATGCGGATGCATGCATCTGCCCGAGCCTCTTCATAGGATGTCCTGCAGTTAGGCCCGATGCGTGTATACTGGGGAGCATAATTTTTGTTTTTTTCCATCAGAAAAGCAGTGAAAAATGACATGTAAATATAAACTGATATGTGACCCTGGAGCACAAAACCAGTCTTAAGTCGCTGGGGTATATTTGTAGCAATAGACAAAAATACATTGTATGGGTCAAAATTATTGATTTTTCTGCCGAATGCTGTCAGCTCTTAGAGAGAAAGGCCTCACCTAATAACATATGCAGTCCAACAAACAAAATGTGAACAGCGTCATCCAAAACATTAACATTACTCAATACTGAGTAAAATGACATTCACCTGTAGATCGAGAGGAGGTTTTCTGTATTCTGTATGCATTATGACCCTTTTCTTAAATGTGTACACTTTCTGAGAAACTAGACCTCTAGGAATTTACAGCTGCACCCCCCCTAGAACTTGATTGGATATTATCTTTGGGGTCTGTATAGGGGGAAAGCATGGACAATAAGGTTTCCATAATTATTCTATATGTGAGCCAATAATAATAATAATAATAATAATAATAACCTAAGAAACAGTAATAAACAAGCTCGGCCGATACAACTCTTTAAATTCGTGTTGGATGGTGAAAAATCCACATTCTGTGCATCTAAAGCCCTTAAAAAGAACATGAAGTCACTCGTGCAAAAATATCTAATAAAATATGATGAATGAATGTAAAATGTTTTCTTTGTTCGGTTAAGAAGGTTCATCTCTTGAACCTTAGAAAATAAGAGTAAATCATTTTAAGATCAAACACTTTTAATTGTAGTTTGTCAAAAAGAATATTTTTATCTTGTTTAGTTGTTTAAAAAAAAATACAGCTATAAAAGTATTGTGGACCTTCATAGAAGTAATAAAAGTAAATCGTATAACAAGAAAAGAGAACCGATTAATGAATTTGTTAGAACATAACGGGTATGAAACTACAGGTGATGGTCATATAATTAGAATATCATCAAAAAGTTGATTTATTTCACTAATTCCATTCAAAAAGTGAAACTTGTATATTTTAATCATTCATTACACACAGACTGATATATTTCAAATGTTTATTTCTTTTAATTTTGATGATTAGAGCTTACAGCTCATGAAAGTCAAAAATCAGTATCTCAAAATATTAGAATATTTACATTTGAGTTTGAATAAATGACCATCCCTACAGTATAAATTCTGGGTATCTCTTGTTCTTTGAAACCACAATAATGGGGAAGACTGCTGACTTGGCAATGATCCAGAAGACGAACATTGACACCCTCCATAAAGAGGGTAAGTCACAGAAGGTCATTACTGAAAGGTGTGGCTGTTTACAGAGTGCTGTATCAAAGCATATTAAATGCAAAGTTGACTGGAAGGAAGGATTTGGGTAGGAAAAGGTGCACAAGCAACAGGGATGACTGCAAGCTTGAGAATACAGTCAAGCAAAGCTGATTCAAACACTTGTGAGAGCTTCACAAGGAGAGAACTGAAGCTGGAGTCAGTGCATCAAGAGTCACCACGCTCAGACGTCTTCAGGAAAAGGGCTACCAAGCCACTTCTGAACCAGAGACAACGTCAGAAGCATCTTAACTGGGCTGTGGAGAAAAAGAACTGGACTGTTGCTCAGTGGTCCAAAGTCCTCTTTTCAGAAGAAAGTAAATTTTACATTTCATTTGGAAATCAAGGTCCCAGAGTCTGAAGGAAGAGTGGAGAGGCACAGAATCCATGTTGCTTGAAGTCCAGTGTGAAGTTTCCACAGTCAGTGATGATTTGGGCTGCCATGTCATCTGCTGGTGTTGGTCCACTGTGTTTTCTGATGTCCACAGTCAACGCAGCCATCTACCAGGAAATTTTAGAGCACTTCATGCTTCCTTCTGTTGACAAGCTTTATGGAGATGCTGATTTCATTTTCCAGCAGGACTTGGCACCTGCCCACACTGCCAAAGGTACCAAAAGCTGGTTCAATGACCATAGTGTTACTGTGCTTGATTGGCCAGCAAACTCGCCTGACCTGAACCCCAGAGAGAATCTATGGGGTATTGTCAAGAGGAAGATGAGAGACACCAGACCCAACAATGCAGAAGAGCTGAAGGCCACTATCAGAGCAACCTGGGCTCTCATAACACCTGAGCAGTGCCACAGACTGATCGACTCCATGCCACGCCGCATTGCTGCAGTAATTCAGGCAAAAGGAGCCCCAACTAAGTATTGAGTGCTGTACATGCTCATACTTTTCATTTTCATACTTTTCAGTTGGCCAAGATTTCTAAAAATCCTTTCTTTGTATTGGTCTTAAGTAATATTCTAATATTTTGAGATACTGATTTTTGACTTTCATGAGCTGTAAGCTCTAATCATCAAAATTAAAATAAATAAACATTTGAAATATATCAGTCTGTGTGTAATGAATGAATATAATATACAAGTTTCACTTTTTGAATGGAATTAGTGAAATAAATCAACTTTTTGATGATATTCTAATTATATGGCCAGCACCTGTATATTTGGTAACCTTTTATTCAAGCTTTAAAGGAAGTTTATGCTTTAAAACAGTAAGTCTTATACAAATGCACAATACTTGATTTAAAAGTTTGAAAACTTGCATTTGTGACCTGAACTGCTGACCTTCCTGAATGGTGCCTCTGTGTGTATGTGTGGGTGTGTGTGTGTGTTTGGGTGTGAGGATCTGTTTGGAGATGGCATTCCCTATTTTTAAAAACCTTTGTCAACATGATTTCTTTTGTAATATCATGTTTGGCCTTATATTTACTAGGAATTGAATCTTTGTAAAAATAAGAGAAGTAATAAAAAAATGAAAATGATATAGATTTAAGAGACTTGTGAACCGTTATTATTACCACTATTAATAATCAGTCTTATCAACAAAAGCATGTGTTTAATACATATTGTATATAAGTGTTAACAACGTAGGTATTTTCTACCACCGGACATATTTTTCATTTAGCTTGATCTGTGCTTTTTAAGCACAATTAAATATTCTCAGGAGACTCCATTGATCCACTGAAGATGCTCCTCACATGTGCGGATTCATTCAAGTGTAGTTTACAACTCCGAAGAATGTGTGCCATGGTGACATGGACGATTTTGTAAAGACTTTTCACATGTCTGTAGTTGACTTTTTAAATGAGTTGGAACGTTATGGGTAAAAGGGTTGGTGCCTGCAAAAGCCATAAACACGCTGTTCAAAGACGTGACCCTTCAAATCACGTGACCATCAGGCAAGATGTTACATCCTCATATGGTCTTAGGCATGGGCCGGTATGAGATTCTGACTGTATGATAACCTTAGATAAAAATATCACGGTTTCACGTTATCACGTTATCACGGTACTGCGATTACAGCTCTAAAATGTATTATTTTTAAATGTCTGGGTAAAAAACAACAACGTTTTTTCCACTGAACACAATATATTTTATTTTAAGAAACATACAGAATATTTTGGAACCGTAAACATGTCAGGCTAAATAATTAATATGAATAATTGAATTCTTGTTAATTAAATTACGTGCAGTCACTTAAGTGAGCCTAAACCTGCAGCTCAACAATAATCAGAACATAAATTATTTTCTGAAAAAAAAATCCACATATCAGTCACCTAAACCTACAGCTCAATAATCAAAAACATGGATCAAAACAATTTCTGTAAAAAATAAAAAATGCAGTCATTAAACCTGCAGCTCAACAAGGTTTTTGGAGACACGCTCACTTTCTACACATTCATCTTTCAGTCCAAGTTATGATTGGTGAGGTACAAAGATGTGTGCACATACACATAAGGAGAGTGCTCGCGATTGTGTCTCACACACACACACACACACACGGTCTCTCTCCAAACAGTGGCAAAGACACCTGAGCCAGCAGTTTGTTTGTTTTTTAAATGACGTGATTTTGAACAGATGTAAACAATGGCAGGAGGCTTAAAATTATAGACGTGATACCAGCTAAAATGAATTGTACTAAATCACGGAAACGTAGTCTGCTATTCCCCGCTCTGTGAAGTAACGTGAGGGAGGAAACTAGTTGACGTTAGCTAGTTAATTAGGTATGTTATCTGCCTCGGTAGCAAGCCACATAGTATTTATTTCAACACTGAAACAACCTCTGTTTTGATTGAGGGTGAAAGAGGGAGAAATGAAGACGACACAGATATATCGTTTGTGTACGACCTGGAAGTATTTATTTAGCGATCGGCGCCAAAACGTCATCTGTACGGAACATCATTGTGATTAGTCTACGTTACCCGAGAAATTCCCAGACGGCAGACTTTGTGTTTTTCGACGGGGGAAAAAGTTCCAGGGATTCACCTCCTTTGGCCATCATCCTACACACAGGTGACTCTCACTGATCGCTATCCGGAGGATGAGGAGTCACGTGACTCGTTACGCTCTTCACTCACAACTGAGTCCTGCACTTTCCGTCTTTGACACGTAAAAAAACTGCGCATACCGCAGGAACGGTATAACGGAAAATTTTAGTGGTTTTGAAACCGTGAATTTTCCAAACCGCGGTATAACCTTGAAACCGGTTATCGTCCCATGCCTAATGGTCTGTCTACATACATTTCTGAGTAGACATTCAAAAGTATATTTTCAGCTAAGGGTATGTTTCACCCTGCTGATAAAGAGCGTTCAGAAAAGTACGAACATATATAAGTGTAGAACTAGATCATAGCTACAGGCTCACCCTAGAAGGCTGAGACTCTAAGATATGGTCGCTTTTTAATTTTTTATTTTATTTCGCCTTTTAAGCAGTAATATGACTTGAAATAAGTTAAATATAAAATTTTCGAAAAGATAAAACTTAAATAAGGAATCACCGGCTCCGTGTTGGACGGAAGATACGTCAGCGCTGTGACAAACACCCAGACGCCTTCACATATGGAACTTTTTAAAATATCGCTAATTTATTTTTTTAAAACATACAGAAAGACTTTGGCGAAATGTTTTATCGCATGTGTGAGGGGATTAAAACATTGGAGATGATACTTAAAATAAGAACCTTTTAAAGATGCTGAAGTGTTTAATGTGGAATAAATCTAATATAAACTATTCTTTAGTTGCAATAAGAGTCACCGGACATCAGCTGAAGTAGGGAAACTCTCTCTTAGAGAAAAGGTTAGCAGACTAACTGAGATCATCTGGTCTGTAACTCGACCCTCACCCTCCCTTGTCTTGTCTGTGTCGAGATTACCCCGAAGAAGAGCTGCGAGTTTTGTTTATATTTAATGTTTACAACTTAAACATTTTTATTTATTTTGGAAATCTTTAATTCACAGAATGGACATCATTGTTCACAGAAAAAATGTAAGACATTTAGTCACCTAGCCTGGCTATTGTAAATGTTTATTTTTATATAATGTTACATATACTCACATTTTATTTATTGACATCTTTAAAAGATGATGATGTGTTTTATAAAAGTTCAGTAAACTTAAATAAATGCTGAATATGTGTTTAAAATGTATGAAGAATGAATTGCCTTTGTAACATGTTGTCATACCATCCCATGTATTACAATTGGTGATTTTCAGAATCTTAAAAGCATATTAATGGCTAAAGTCTGATGATACTGTATTCAGCACAAACTGGTCTACAATAGTATGCCAGCAGCACGAACGTGCATGTTTGTGTTTTTAAGAAAAACAGCATTTATGTGTGGTCAGTGAAAAAACTAAAATACTTGTTTAAAATGTGTGATAAATGGTTTGCTTTACTGCAACATGATTGTTACTTACAAAAAAAAAAAACAAGTTTGTTACTTGAGTCTGTTTTTAGCTTGAAATGTTTATTTTTATACTGTATGCTATACATATAATCGCTGGAGCGCGGTAGAAGTTTTGACATTTGTGTTTTTCAGTATTTTAAAAATATATTACTGGTTAAAGTCTGATTATAGAGTATTCAGTACAAACTGAGTTATATGTTAGCATCATGAATGTACATGCTTGTGTTTTGCAAATTTATGAAATTATGAGTTTTCATAATTAAGATAGCTTACAATCAATATTTTATTAAAAATGGTTGTATGCAGAATTTTGGTAGGCGTACAGTAAAAAAAAGATTTTGTCCATGGAGTGCAGTAATACTCCAAATGATTGTACCCACGAGCACAACTTTTTAATTAAATTAAAAAATGTAAATAAATTAGCTTTTTAAATTAAATTATACTAAATGTGTCACGTGTCTGCCCTCCTAAGTTCCCGTTTTCCCTTATTTGGTTTAGTTCCGGTTCTTGTTAGTTAATTTTCGTTCATTGTCCCCACCTGATTTGGATTATCTTGTCTGCTCTTTTGTTCTCGTCCTGATATAAGTCCTCAGTTTTCCCCTTGTCTTTGTCTCAGCTTAATGTTTAATAAATGGAAAGTGTGTTAATGTTATTTTGTTCTCCTAACCTTTATTTTCCCGCTCCTGGTAAAATGTACAACGTTTTTATATTTTTAGTGACGACTAAAACTAGTGTAAATGTTTGCATTGTTTTATATCGCGTGTGATCTCAGTTTATTTATTTATTTTCATTTAAAAGTAGAGAATAGCCTACGACTCGGGACGATTGAATGCGCACGCGTGCGTGTGAGAGAGAGAGGATAGCAACCAATGTCAAATTCGAAGAATAAAAGTTGATCAGTTGTAATTTTAAATAAATAATTTAAAAAGTTTTGAAGCCGGCCAGGATTAGATACGTAATCAACACAATCATCTAATCGCATCACCACGACGTAGCCCCCCGAGCCATCGTACCGCTGTAAGATTACTGAAATGTTACTACTTTTATTGTTAAAACATACAGAAAGACTTTTGTTTCATCACACTGTGTGCGGTGGAATACAATTTTTGGAGGATGAATAAAATAAGACACTTTTAAACAATCGTTTGATGCGAAATAAGTAAAATGTATAGGGAAATATTTAAACATTAAAGTAATGTTATACATCTCATTTTTAAAATGTTTGCAAAGCTTATCAGTTTTCTCTCCCACAACGGGCCAAAATGACGGGAGCGGTGGGGGCCTGAGTCACACACACACACACACACATGTACAGTCACACGAGCATGCTCACTCTGCAGAGATAGAGAGAGAGAGAGAAATACAGAATTAAAGTTTAAACTAAACACATTTTTTGTAATCAATTCATTTGAGACCTGACCAACTGGAATAGTATGAAGACGTGATTCTCTGTTTTCCATGAAGAATGTAAGACCATTTATATTTTTTAACCATTTTATTCATTAAACTAAACATTTGTTTTTTTATCCCTTCTCATTATGTCATGTTACCTATTTTATTTATTTTTATACAACCAACAGAATATGTGTGTGTCTTAAAACTGACCTGTTCAAATTGTTTATTTATTCTGTTATTGCCCTTAAATTCAGTATGTTTTTCGCAAGGATCCCAGAGAGAGAAGGCAAAGGACTTTTTCCAACTAAAAACAATTTTTTGTAAACCTCTCATTCGAAGAATGGTGTTCCTTGCAAAAGGTGGAAATCTTTTTTTCTCTTAAAGAAAAGTGTAAGAGGGATTTAATTTATTCCTTTGTTTTAATCCCTTCTCACTGATAGCCACGTTACACATTTTATATAAATTATTTTTATACAGCCAACAGAATATATGTGTGTCTTAAAACTGATCTGTTAAAATTGTTTTATTTATTCTGTTATTGTCCTTAAAAAAAGATATTGGATTTTATACACCCATACGGAGAGAGCCCATAACACACCATGCCTTGGAATGCAACCGGATACCACTGCTATGTGGTCCACAGATGGGCAAACTCCCCGGATGAGCATAAAATCTTCAAAAACATTACCCGACAGCTCATTTATGGTCTTACCATCGTACAAACACTTTTACAAACAACATATCTCATCCCCGGATGACGTCGGAATATCACGCATGCCAATCCTCACATCTGGATCTCATTAACTGGTCAAGGGGTCAACACGACGTGGGTTGTATATATAAGCTATGCCATATATACTACTAGCGCTATATAAATGCTTCATTCATTCTGTAGATTTCCACTGAATGAAGCCTTAGTTTGACGCTTTGTCCACTCTTTTCGTCTGAATCCACATCAATAAATCCACAGAACCACTTGTGCAAAACTGTATTCATTTACTAGGTTGGCAACAACAAACACAATCCAAAGAATATTACAGAAAAAATGAAAACGATTAATTAACGACAAAACCAAAAAAAAAGAAGAGAGAAAAAAGGTCAAAAAACTGTGTGGCTCCACTATGCTTGCCTCACTGTTTCCACACACTCACCCCTCTCCCGAGTGTATATCCCCCAACAATTAAAGGTGCATGCAGTTAAAGGTAAAAAATGCGATAGCAGTCCTATAATCCCAATGTAGTATAAATGCACTTTGAATTATCCACACACATTTTAGATAACACAATTAACTCCTTGAAAACTGTAAATATTAACTGCATCAACTTGTAGATACTGAAAATATTCCCTTCAATATCCTCCACATAAATGAATCATGTAAATTTACTATTTAACGCATAAATTAAAATTATTTATTAACTGCATTTAGGCTCCTACATTACCGGCCCCTAATTGTTATCAATGTCCTTGAAACAATTACTCAAAACTTAAATTAAAGGAGCCTACATGCTAACTAACAAACTATCTAAAGAAATCTTCTTGGTCTTCACCCTGTCCGAAATAGGGTCTTTCCTTTGAAACAGTTCAAACATTGTCCTCAGATCCTTGAAGAAGACACAGCTTTGTTATCGGCCGACAAAGCTCATTGCTCTTTGTCTTGACTTTCACTTGACGAACGAAGCCTGCTTTGTCAGGAAAAATCTCCACAATTCTTCCAAGTGGCCATGAATTTCTGGGCGATGTATCATCCACAATCAGCACTACATCACCAACACTGAAGTTTCTTCCTGGAGTGGACCATCGCTGACGTTCCTGGAGCTGCATAAGATATTCTTCACACCAGCGCTTCCAGAAGACATCCGCGAGGTACTGGACTTGTCTCCATCTGCGGTTAGCGTACTGGTCATCCTTGTTGAACACTCCTGGGGGTAACTCAGGCTTGACTTTGAGTAACAACAGGTGGTTGGGCGTTAAGGCCTCTAAATCATTGAGATCTGAAGATGCCTGGGTGATAGGCCTGCTGTTTATGATGGCCTCAGCTTCACAAAGCAAGGTGTGGAGACCTTCTTCATCCAAAAGTTGTTCCTTCACTGAGATGTTTAGAATTTTTCTCACCGAACGGATCAGCCGCTCCCAGCTTCCTCCGTGGTGAGAACCTGCCGGCTGATTAAAGTGCCACTGAACTCCTTTCTCTTGCAAGTTCTTTGCTATCTTGCAGGTGTTCCATTCTTTTATTGATTTTTTTAACTCACTGTCAGCCGACCTGAAATTGGTTCCATTATCAGAGTACATCTCTTTGACTTGTCCTCTTCTTGCAATAAATCTTCTAATTGCATTGAGGCATGCATCAGTGTCAAGTGAAGATGCGACTTCTAAATGTACGGCTCGTATGGCAAGGCATGTAAAGATGACACCGTATCTCTTTATTTGCCCTCTTCCTCTTTTCACCAGAAATGGACCAAAGTAGTCAACACCGACTCTTGTGAATGGAGGACTGTCAGGCAGAACCCTGCATCTTGGTAGATCAGCCATGAGTTGCTTGCCGGCAGTTCCATGTAATTTCTTACAGCTGATGCATCTGGACAAGAACTTTCTAATAGCGCCATTTGCTCCGGGGACCCAAAATCTTTGACGCAGTTGTGCCAACATATGATTTCTCCCAGCATGAGCTGTAACATCGTGAATGTGCTTCAGCACAAGCACTGTGATGTGTGAATCCTTTGGCAAGATAGCTTGCTGCTTGGAATCCTCTGGCATTGCTGCGGCTCATCCTTCCACCAACTCTAATGACTCCGTTTTGAAGTACAGGGTTCAGCTTGTAAAGTAAACTACTTTTCTTTACCCTTTGATGTTCCTTTAGCATAGTCAAGTCTTCTTTTAAACTTTGTTTTTGACAGTATTTCACGATTTCTCTTTCTGCTTCAGTCAAACCTTCACAGGTTAGGTGTGTTCCTTTGAAAGCCTTTTTGAACTGATTCATTCTGTTTTCTCCGTGTGAGTTTGATTCTTTTCTCTTTGCTTTCAGTTCCTTAAGCAAATCTTTAAATTTCAGAAACCAGGCCACAGCGCGTTTTAGTTTTGTCCAGGATGAGTAATAGGTCATCAACTGTTTCGTAGCATCTTTGGGCTCTTGTGTCTGAATAACAAGCGCTCGAACTTCCCTTTTAACCTCTGAGCCGTCAATATCCAGCAGTACAGGATCTGGATTTTTTGGCCACTGGTCTTGTGCACAGAGCAGGAAACTGGGTCCTGAAAGCCAGCTTTCACTATTCAAGAATGCTTCAACAGTCTGTCCTCTCGAGACATGATCAGCAGGATTCAAATTGGAATTTACATACCTCCACTGTGAAGTCTGAGAGTGCTTCAGGATTGTTGTGATCCTATTGACAACGAAAGTCTTGAATCTTGTGCCCTCGCTGTTCAAATATTTCAGCACAGCTGTGCTGTCTGTCCAAAAAATTGATTCGTTAAGTTCCAGTTCAAGCTCTTTCTTCAGAAGCTTGTCCATCTTGATGGCAACTGTTGCTGCAGTCAATTCCATTCTTGGTATGGTTGGAGACTTTAAGGGCGCAACCCTTGCCTTCGCCATAATCAGGGTGGATTGAGCTTCACCGCTCGCAGTGCGTAGCAGTAGGTAACTTGTTGTTCCGTGTCGTCTTCACTAGCATCAGCAAAATGATGTAACTGTGCAAAGACTGGGGCACCAAACTGCTTTGATTTTACACATCTGTCAACTCCAAAGGTCTTAAGCTGTTGCAAACCAGACATCCACCTTTTCCAACTCTTAATGACATTATCAGGCAGCTCTTCATCCCAGCTATACTTCTGCCGGCACAAGTCTTGCAAGATTCTTTTGGCTGGCAGTACCACTGGAGCGAGAAAACCCAACGGATCAAAAATGGAACAGAGGAGGGAAAGCAGGCCTCTCCTAGTGTGTGGTTGAACTTTGAGGTTGATTTTGAACTTGAACTGATCCGTTTCGGCACACCACTGGATTACCAATGCTCTCTCCATTGGCAAGTTATCTTCATCCAAGTCCAAATCCTGAAAACCCTGGGCCCTTTCCTCTTCAGGAATTGAGTTGAGTAGCCTTCGACTGTTACTCGACCATTTAGTTAGTCGAAATCCACCTCTTGCCAACATGCTCCTCAAGTCAGCGCAAAGGGTGATTGCTGTGTCTTCATCTGTAGTCGACTTAAGACAATCGTCTACATAAAAAATTTTCCTCACAGTTTTGGCAGCTTCTTGACCAAACTTATCCGCAAAATCTGTAGCACATTTCTGAAGTGCAAAGGTTGCAACGCTTGGCGAAGATGTTGCACCGGAGATGTGGACCAACATCTTGTGTTTGACAAGTGCCTGCTCGCAGTTCCCTTCGGGCCACCAAAGAAACCTGAAGAAATCTGTGTCTTCATTGCTGACTCTAACCTGGTGGAACATAGCCTCCACGTCAGCCATGACCGCCACGGTCTCTTGTCGGAACCTTAAGAGGACCCCCAACAGCGAGCTTGTTAGGTCCGGTCCCTGAAGGAGCTGTTGGTTCAACGATGTTCCTTGAAAGCTTGCTCCACAATCAAAGACAACAGGCAGTTTTTGCTTAACTGGATGTCTAACTCCGTGATGAGGCAGATACCATGTTCGTCCCTCAGTAGACTGACATTCAACACTATCCAGCTTCACTGCGTAGCCTTTCTTGAGTAGGTCATCCATAAATGCAACATATTCTGCATGAAACTTGACATCTCTGGAGAATCTTTTCCTTAGGTTCAACGCACGTTGCTCTGCGACTGATCTGTTGTTTGGCATGCACACTGACTTGTTCCTCACCGGCAGACAAACACTGTAATGACCAACCACAAGTTTTGAGGACTGAGACACCATGTCAATAAACTGGTGATCATCTTTGGACATTTCAAAGACTTCATTTTGTCCAGCATCAGGAAAGTCCTGCTTGAACTGCAGTTGCCAAAGATCTTCTAGCTTGGCTACTGAGATACGATTGGTGGTGACTCCTGTCGATGTGCATGTCTCCCTCATATCGCTTCCACCTCTGAGTGGTCCATTTACTGTCCAGCCTAATATTGTTCTTACAGCATATGGGCCGTCATCCACACTGCTAATCACCTGCAGTGGTTCCATTGCCTTGGGAACATTTGCTCCTATGAGTAATCCAACCTCTGCTTGGATAGTGGGGAGTTTCACTTCCTTTAAATGAGGCCAACTGTCAACATCCTCTTGGCGGGGAATATTGTCTTTGGTTACGGGGATGGTTTTCTGTGAAAACACCTCAGAAAGTTTAATAAAGTGATTGCCATCCAAGCTACTGATTTCCATTCCATTCACAATGCAAGTGTTAACAATAGATTCATTCCCCATTGTTTGCAACAAGATGCTTGTATTTCGTCCATTCATACTTAGTCGATTTATTAGTGACTCCGTAGCGAAAGTAGCTGAGCTACCTGGATCCAAAATGCGACGTTGTCACTGCCTTGGTTCCTTTTTGTGCTTTGACACACACAGGGATGATCGAAGAGCACAGTTTTCCTTACCGGCCCGGTGACAGCAAAAGTTTCTTTCATGTGTACAAGGGCACTTGAACGGATTGCTGCTCACAACGCTCACTTGTGGCTTCTTCTCTCAAGCCTTTAGTGTTCATGTGTAGCAGTGTGGGATGCAGTCGCGAACATTCTTGACACTGAGCTTTTTCTTTACAGCTGCTACTCATATGACCATGTTTCAAACATGCAAAACACAGACCCTTGCTTCGTAGGAAGTCAATCTTGTCTTTGTGCGGCTTGCTCTTGAGTTTTCTGCAGACTGTGAGACTGTGTTGCTCTCCTTGCAATAAACACAAGGCTTGCTGTTTGCGTCCACTGAGACATTTTGTGATTTTGGCGTTGGTTGTTTGTCGTTTCCAGTTTGGGAGGAGACAATGGCTGCTGTAAATACTTTCTTTGGTTTGAGTGTCTCTATGTATTTTAGGTTTGTTTTCTGTTGTACTGGTTGTTTTGGCCTGGTGGTGGCTTCTTGTATGTTCCCATAAAATGGGTGTAGTAAATATCTAACTTGCTTGTTGACAAATTCGACGAACTCCTTGAACTTCACCCTTTTCCTTGTTTTTTCTTGTAGGTCGATGCAGACTTTCTCCAAGCTTCTTTGAGCTTGTATGGCAGCTTGTTAGCCAGTGCCTTTATGTTAGCTGTGTTGTCCAAGTCTTCCATGTAGCTTATATCAGTCATTGTGTTGCAGCAGCCTGTGAGAAACAATGCGAAAGACTGCAGTGCAGCGCCATCTTCTGGCTTGATTGTCTGCCAATCCAAAGCCTCCTTTATGTAAGCTTCTGCAATCTTGTAGTCATCACCGTAAAACTCCTTCAGCATTTCTTTCGCTTTAGCATAACCTGCTGAGGATTCCATGTGAATGCAGCTTTTACCAACTCATGTGGTTGTCCACCGTGTACTGCAACAAAACTGTAGGCGATCACGACTGTCACCAGTGCGATCCTCAACTCCATGTTCAATAGATCTGATAAAGGATTTATACTCAAGCGGATCACCCTTGAATGTTGGAATGGTGAGCTCAGGGAGTAATGTGGCTTTACGATTCTTCACAAGGTACTCAGTGACGTCAACTTGCTGAGAGATAGCCTTGCATAAACTATCAAGCACTGGTCCATCATTGAGGTCCATGTTTGTTGCAGGCAGGGCTCTCTGCGGCCTTGCTAGCTGAACCTTGTTCTCAAGGTTGAACGTTGGCGGGGAGTGCTGTGTTTGTGTTTGGTAGGTGGTGTTCACCTTTGTTTCAGCGATCTGTTCATTAGCTTCTATACTGCTCTCGGCTGTTTGTGTGCATTCATACTTTTGCAAAACTTCCATTTTTGCATCTGACTCTGCATTCTGCATTGCATGCATCTCCTTTTTGGCCTTTATCGCAGCCTCTATTCTTTTTTTGCTCGGCCTCAAACTCAGCTTCTCGCCGCTTTTCTTCTGCTTGCAGCTGAGCTTCCCTGCATCTTTTTTCTGCATGCCAATCTGCTTCTTCCTTTTCTATGGCTAGCTTCTCTCTTAAAGCTGCAGCCTTTGCCTTTAATGAAGCACGCTCCATTTCTGCCTTTATTCTGACTGAAGATGATGATGACACACTTCCACATTGTGATCCGTGTCTACTTGACCGTTTCGTGGTAGTTTTTGATGATGTAGACCTACTATCTGTGGGCATTACGTGTTTATCACACTCTTCAGCCTGCTCAGAGCATTTCATGACATCTTTCATCCATTCCTCACATTTCCAAAAAAAAATAATTTATTGACTTATTTTTAAGATCAAACCAATTCTTTTGATCATCCAGAAATTCTTCGTCAGACATAAATCTTCTCAAACCAGAATTTAAGTTGGAAAATTCTTGCTGCAAACCACTGAAGTCCACACGCAATTTATTTTTGACAATGTCAGCGTTAGCATCATCTTCCATTAATTGCTCAATAAGCTTTACCATGCTCGTTAACTGGGATAACTTATATCTGCGTGCATGAAGCTGTCTTGACCTATGTTCATCCACAGCCTTCTCAGTCATTTTTACTTTCCGTTTTTCACTGTCTTGTTCATCCATAACAAACAAATGTTTCCACACTTAACTAGTGCAAATGTCAAAACCATAGGGTGAGCTTAACACACGTAAACTGTGTTCCACTTCGTCGTTCGGCCGAAAAGCATCCTTTTTTCTATTCATTTTTGTTTTACGGCCGCGCGCACACCAACCGCACTCCTTGTCATACTATTAACGATCCCCAGCAAAACAAGGGCAGCCACGACTTACAGATTCACCTTGAAAGTATTCTCCTTCCGTCATTTGTCTCGAGTCAGGCCGGTCCAAAGTCCAATAATCCATGCAGAGCAAGTTTTTTGACTAATATGTAGATTTCCACTGAATGAAGCCTTAGTTTGACGCTTTGTCCACTCTTTTCGTCTGAATCCACATCAATAAATCCACAGAACCACTTGTGCAAAACTGTATTCGTTTACTAGGTTGGCAACAACAAACACAATCCAAAGAATATTACAGAAAAAATTAAAACGATTAATTAACGACAAAACCAAAAAAAAAGAAGAGAGAAAAAAGGTCAAAAAACTGTGTGGCTCCACTCTATGCTTGCCTCACTGTTTCCACACACTCACCCCTCTCCCGAGTGTATATCCCCCAACAATTAAAGGTGCATGCAGTTAAAGGTAAAAAATGCGATAGCAGTCCTATAATCCCAAACTATCATAAATGTAATATAAATGCACTTTGAATTATCCACACACATTTTAGATAACACAATTAACTCCTTGAAAACTTTAAATATTAACTGCATCAACTTGTAGATACTGAAAATATTCCCTTCAATATCCTCCACATAAATGAATCATGTAAATTACTATTTAACGCATAAATTAAAATTATTTATTAACTGCATTTAGGCTCCTACACATTCATTTGGACAACTTTAAAGACGATTTTCTCAGTGTTTTGATTTTTTTGCACCCTCAGATTCCAGATTTTTCAAATAGTTGTATCTCAGCCAAATATTGTCCCATCCTAACAAACCATACATCAATGGAAAGATGATTTATATTTTGTGATGTATAAATCTCCATTTCAAAAATTGACCCTCATGACTGGTTTTGTGGTCCAGGGTCACATATTGTTGTGAAATATTATGTTATTCTCTCAGTTATTGTCTGGCTAATTATAGGACATGCTAACAAGGAAAAAAATGAACTATGAAGAATGAAAAGACTTACCCCTCTGTCTTGAGTGGCAAAGTACCAGGTGTAAGGAGTCTCATTGACGACTGAAACATTGATGCCTGAAGCTGTGCCACCCATGGTTCTGGATATTCTGTTACATTAAAACATTAAACTTTGGTCAGTATTTAATAGTGATGGAAGATAAATAAGAAAGTTAAGAAAAAAGTAAGATCAGAAAAACAACAACAACTGGAATGGTATTAATAATAACTAAAGTAAAAAGAACCTGATTTTATTCCTGTTCAGAGAAGTCCGTGACTGAGAGAAGAGTGAAGTCTGCTGCTCTTTATAAACCAGCCGTCAGCATGAGACGACAGAAGGGGGCTGAGCTTAAGACTACTTCACAGAGAAATGAATATAAGATATAATATCTTGTTTAATCAGTTTTCATACGCTATGTACCTAACAAGAAACCAAGAGTTAAATATTATCACAGGTGACTTATAAAAAATCTGACCTTAAAAAAACTTTTATTTTGGATGTGATTTAATCGTTTGACAGCACTTTATATATATATATATATATATATATATATATATATATATATATATACACCATAGGGCTGTCGCGATTATATCGGTATTGACGATAACCGTGTAATCTTAGTTCATGTTAATTTCAGCATTTACTAATGCATTATTAAAATCACAAGTTGCGATATATCGATGTTGTGAATTCTTATGGCCACAATAACCGTGAAATGAAAAATCTAATATCATGACAGCCCTAATATACCGTATTGACCCGAATATAAGACGACGTACCTTTTTGAAAACCAAATCTTGTTTTGTTTTTTTCTGTTTTTTTCTCACATTTTTTTTATAACACGCATTACTTTCATATTGCATATTTTTCCTATTTTAATTTTTGTTTTGAAAGTATGGTAAATACTGGTAAAATGTACCAACAATGACATTTAAAAATATACACTTTTTGATATATCGTAATAACAGGTAGACCATCTGAATTATATAACATTGTCCACCCATCTCATAGTAGCCAACCAAAATTTTATTATCAGTAGAAGTGAAATCTTATTGTAATCTTCAAATCTGGGTACTGTTTTATGTTATAAAATCACTTACAGAGGAAGTTTGGTCCCATTTGGTCCCTTTACAACACACATTACATTTACATATTTCACGGCACACTCGTTTTAAGCGTGTTTGGCTCCACCTATTGTTGTGGGTGTATTACAGACATGTCAAAGTCTAGACCCCGAATATAAGACAACCGCATTTTTTCAGATGTATTTCCAAGAAAAAAACATCGTCTTATATTCTTTTTTTATATATAATATGCATTTCCCTTCTCAGCTTGTGAAAAAGCTGTTTTATGATGAGTTTTGAGTCAACATATGACTCTCATCACCACCTGTTTTTTGGTGGTTATCAGTGAATTACAATGGTTCAAGACAGATATCAGTACTTAAAACATCAGGCTATATCAGTTAATGAAATGTTTTATTACCATGAATTTAAGTTAGGTCTGTAAAACCTAAAATATTGCCACCACATTTTTTACAGTGAAGCTCTGGCAAACACAGTAGAGCCCTGCACGGGCCTAAAATTTTGGCCCTAGTCCGGCCTGCGTCCGACAGCTCATCAGAATTCTCGGCCCGAGTCCGACCCGAGCCCGTCTTTTTTCCACCTTCTCCCAAAACAGCTTATCTACTACTGTTTCAGCTATTAAAACAGTTCAGTTTTGTATGAAATGGCAAAGTGATTGTAATTCGTTTCATTATTTTATTAAGTTAATTTAAAAAAACGTTTGGAGCATTTTTTTTTATTCGTTAAATGTAAGTTTTTGTTTTTTAAAGTAACGACCAAGCGGCCAGCGGCAGACAGCGAGTTGATCATAGCCTATATGTTTGATCAATTTAGCTTTTTCAGATCATCACGACTTCTCTAAAATTAATCTATAATTATAAAACAGCTCCACAATGTTAGTTTAAACGCTTGAGCTAGATAAATGTGCACTGATGCATATCCAGTAGTTTGTGCGGAGAGTGAAAGCTGAAGCGCGCTTTACAGGACGCGCCAGAGCGATCACTTGCATTGGAAACATTTCAAAATACGCTGTCATTTTTGCTCATAAAGGTAAGAGTAAAAGGCTACGTTGTTCTGAACTGTAAAGGGTCTGCTTTTATTTGTGTGCACTCACAATATCAACAAAACGTGCCTTCATAAAAAAAAAAAAAAAGCAGTTTCGGTTTTGAGCAAGCGGAGCGTTTCTGAAAAACCGAAACACAGCATATAGCCTACTTGCCTCACTGACTTGATAAATATAGTATCTATAGAAAGCTTTGAATTACTACTTTAAAACGAAATAATTCGAATCGAAAACAAAAACTCTTTCAGAATTCTATCCTTCAGAATAAAATCCCTAAAGATGCATTTCTCTCTAAAGGCGCATCCAGTGAGGAGATGGCGAGTCAGGATCATCATCAAATGCATCAAAAATGCAGCTTTTCCCGAAGCATTGGGAACTTTTTGTAACTCCACGCTCCAACTTCTTCCTGATGCTCTGCATGGTGACCTGTATGCTAATGTGTGCGTATGCGTTGCGTATTGCTTAGGCGATGTATAATATTTATAATATAATCAGTATTTAATTAGCCGTGTGTGCTCTGCGCGTATATGGGCACAATAAAAGGAGCAACATGATCTCACAGAATTCCGTGTAATGTTCACGGACTTAATTAACCTCCGAATCTGTGGTGGCATCACGGAATCGCCGAAAATATTCCGTGATGGGCTCACAGAAGTGATACCAATGTAAGTCAGTGACAGGCATCAGCCGTGCTCCACGCACGGAAACCCTTAGCATCAATATGCCGACGCGATACTGGGAAATTTATCGTCATCATTATTGTTCAGAACTGGGTAGGTTTAGGGTAGGGGTGGGGTCAGGTACTCCAGTGAAAGTATAACTGCATCGGAGTCACTCTTTTTACGTGGTCCGATGCAGCGCTGGTGTTGAACCGGTGAATCCGTGCATGGACCACGGCTGATGCCTTCTGTGAGCCCAGCACGGAATTTTCGGCGATTCCGTGATACCACCACAGATTCGGGGTTAATTAAGTCTGTGAACATTACACGGAATTCTGTGAGATCAGGTTGAAAGGAGAGAAGCTAAATGAGCCCGAGCCCGATCTGTAAAAAAAAAAAATGGCCCGAGCCCGGCCCGAATGGACTCGGCGTGTCGGGCCCCGTCGGGACCCGACGGGCTTGCAGACCTCTAAAACACAGCTGCCGGTATTTTACAGTAAATTTCACAGATTTTTTACTTTTTTATTTTTTACACATTTTATCAGATAAACCTCACTTTGCTTATATTTAGAACTTCCTCTTTTCCCAGGAGTAAACAGGAAACGTCTGTTTTCACATTTGCATGTAATGACAGAATTTACAGAAAACGGGAAGATAAAGAAGAGAAACTCTTCAAACTGAAAGTTCAAGATTTTCAGACAGTTCACATAGAGTTCAATACAAGAAGATACACTACAACATAAAATAAAATGCAGTAAATCTTCTTTTTGTTTTAAAATGTTTTCTTATAAGCTCTTTTTGGCCTCTTCAGAAAGTTCATCCATGCATGTAAAGTCCTCACAACGCTCTGATCTGCAGCTTTTTTTTCTTCTGAGTAGTGTTTTATTCCTGCCTTGTCTTGTTTTATAATTCAAACTGTACTTTAAAGTTAAGTATCATATAATATTTTAGATATATTTTCACATATATAAGCCTCAGGTTTGTAGGTCAGGAGCAGAAAGCCATAAAGCACTGCAGAAGTTTAGGTTATGGGCTACATTTCTGTTTTTATTGCACCAAACCAAAGTCCAGCAGACACTATTGGAGTAACACTGCTCCTGAAAGCTTATGTTGACAAAGAAGCGGTAGAAGATACTGCTGAGAAAACTAAACTATTATGTATTTTCCCCCGTAATCATAGTCCATGCAGCTGTCACATTTCAAAAGAAGTTTATGATCACAGATTGAAATGTTGGGGGAATTTAATTTACAATTTTTAACATTTGATTGTAAATCAACAAAATGAATGAAGCGATTTGGAAAAGGATTCGCTCCTTTTGCTGAACGAAGTTATTTATCATATCTACTCCATCACACTTTAAACATGCTGCGAGATTTGAAAACTGATACTTTTGAACGTTAGCGTCAAAAGTATACAGCTTCATGTGTATGGGTTTTCATATTCAGTAGGTTTGATCGGTAGCTCACGCAGTATGCAGCTGCACTTGAGAGGTGAAACTACGGTTAAAAAAAACACTCAAGAAGTACTTCTTACATATCCTGTATTTTTGCAGAACTGAGACGGTATAGTGTTGTGTTGCATATGTCATATGAGGCTAAAATTTGATTGTGAGGATATGTTTTTGAGTAAAATATTTGATTTTGACGTGGAAGTTTGACATTCGTACAAGTTCATGTGTAGTTTTGAAATGGTATTCATAGCTGAGAGAAAATTGTGAGTTGTTTCATGAATTGTGTTAAAATGAAAATGAAAGGTAAGATGAAATGTAAACGCCATCAAACCTTTTCTAAAGATGTTCATTTCCCTTCAGATATACATTTGTACTACTGAAAAACCTGGCCTGTTGAACAGCAGTGTCTTGTTTCTGCACACTTTGAAATGTGCAGTGCTCACATTTAATTAAGTTATCGCCTTTTGAAGTTTAATAATCAATCACAATAATCCATATCGGATTTCTGTTTTTCTATCCCCATATTTAAGACCTCTATATTAAATATATGATAATTAAACTTTTCTTATGCTATTTAGTACAGGTGCTGGTCATATAATTAGAATATCATCAAAAAGTTGATTTATTTCACTAATTCCATTCAAAAAGTGAAACTTGTATATTATATTCATTCATTACACACAGACTGATATATTTCAAATGTTTATTTCTTTTAATTTTGATGATTAGAGCTTACAGCTCATGAAAGTCAAAAATCAGTATCTCAAAATATTAGAATATTACTTAAGACCAATACAAAGAAAGGATTTTTAGAAATCTTGGCCAACTGAAAAGTATGAAAATTAAAAGTATGAGCATGTACAGCACTCAATACTTAGTTGGGGCTCCTTTTGCCTGAATTACTGCAGCAATGCGGCGTGGCATGGAGTCGATCAGTCTGTGGCACTGCTCAGGTGTTATGAGAGCCCAGGTTGCTCTGATAGTGGCCTTCAGCTCTTCTGCATTGTTGGGTCTGGTGTCTCTCATCTTCCTCTTGACAATACCCCATAGATTCTCTATGGGGTTCAGGTCAGGCGAGTTTGCTGGCCAATCAAGCACAGTAACACTATGGTCACTGAACCAGCTTTTGGTACCTTTGGCAGTGTGGGCAGGTGCCAAGTCTTGTTGGAAAATGAAATCAGCATCTCCATAAAGCTTGTCAACAGAAGGAAGCATGAAGTGCTCTAAAATTTCCTGGTAGATGGCTGCGTTGACTGTGGACTTCAGAAAACACAGTGGACCAACACCAGCAGATGACATGGCAGCCCAAATCATCACTGACTGTGGAAACTTCACACTGGACTTCAAGCAACATGGATTCTGTGCCTCTCCACTCTTCCTTCAGACTCTGGGACCTTGATTTCCAAATGAAATGTAAAATGTACTTTCATCTGAAAAGAGGACTTTGGACCACTGAACAACAGTCCAGTTCTTTTTCTCCACAGCCCAGTTAAGATGCTTCTGACGTTGTTTCTGTTTCAGAAGTGGCTTGGTAGCCCTTTTCCTGAAGACGTCTGAGCGTGGTGACTCTTGATGCACTGACTCCAGCTTCAGTTCTCTCCTTGTGAAGCTCTCACAAGTGTTTGAATCGGCTTTGCTTGACTGTATTCTCAAGCTTGCGGTCATCCCTGTTGCTTGTGCACCTTTTCCTACCCAAATTCTTCCTTCCAGTCAACTTTGCATTTAATATGCTTTGATACAGCACTCTGTAAACAGCCACACCTTTCAGTAATGACCTTCTGTGACTTACCCTCTTTATGGAGGGTGTCAATGTTCGTCTTCTGGATCATTGCCAAGTCAGCAGTCTTCCCCATTATTGTGGTTTCAAAGAACAAGAGATACCCAGAATTTATACTGTAGGGATGGCCATTTATTCAAACTCAAATGTAAATATCCTAATATTTTGAGATACTGATTTTTGACTTTCATGAGCTGTAAGCTCTAATCATCAAAATTAAAAGAAATAAACATTTGAAATATATCAGTCTGTGTGTAATGAATGAATATAATATACAAGTTTCACTTTTTGAATGGAATTAGTGAAATAAATCAACTTTTTGATGATATTCTAATTATATGGCCAGCACCTGTATATACTGTATAAGTCTTTTCAAGTATTTAAATTTCATTAAACTGATTGTAAGACTTTTTTGTTTTGACTTCTTATGGACCTGCAGGGACCTTGTTGTTGTTGTTGTTGTTGTTTTAGGTTTTTTTTTTGACTTACTGACTGTCAGATATCTTCTCAGCATTTGCATTTAGATTACTTAAAGCTGTCATAAAGCAACAACAAGAGTGGATTTACATATTACTAAGATATTTTTTGGCAGCAGCTATTTGCAATGGATTCCATTTACACTAAGTGCAAATAGCTATAGATTCAATAGCAGAAAATCTTGCTATTTATAGCAAGATTTTCTGCCATTTAAACTACTTATTGCAAATAGTTGCAATGATCTGCACCTCAGTATTGTAGTACATTATAAAACAGTACACAATAATATTGTTTTGAGTGTAAATTATCATTTTAATTCAAAATTATTAAATGGATGCCACCTCATTGGGACAATAAAGCCCTCCTTATTATACCTACCCTAATCCTACCTGATACTTTTTCAACTTTTTGATTATTTCCTTCATTTTTATTGATGGTAAATGCCTTTCCGATGCAATATGAGATTTGAAAAGGGAGAACATTTTTAGAAATTGGTTAGGTTTCAAACACTCCGCCATCATCCCCGTCCCAAAGAAACCCAAAATAACTGGACTTAATGACTACAGACCTGTGTCTGAAATCACCCTCTATAGCAGGGGTGGGCAAACTCGGCCCTTCCAGGCCACTTTCCTTCAGAGTTTAGCTCCAACCCTAATCAAACACACCTGAACCAGCTAATCATTGTCTTCAAGACTACTAGAAGGCTACAAGCAGGTGAGTTTTATCAGGGTTGGATCAAATCTCTGCAGGAAAGTGGCCTGGAAGGGCCAAGTTTGCTCATCACTGCTTCTATACCCTTAAATAGGGAACTATATGAGATGACAGCTATTTGTAGTGGTGTCCGAAATTGTAGTGGACGTTATCGTGTGCACTCGTTCAATCCCATAATGCACTGCAATAACAAGTGTACAATGATATACACTTAACTGCTCGAAAATACCCATAATACACTTAATCCACATTAAGAGTGGTTTGCATTTCTCCTGTTACTTGATTTTGTATTTAATAAGACTATATTTCAGAATGCCCTGTTAATCTTTATCTTCGTGCATGTTGGCATTCACACCATAACACACTGCGTCTTCAGATGTTTTTTTTTTTTTTTTTTTAAATAATATGTTATGGAAAACTGTTTTATATACATAAAATCTAAATACAGTATATGAAATTTGTGTAATTTACCTAATACACACTTTATTGGGATGGGAACAATGTGAGGGTAAGTGATTGATGACAGAATTTTGTTAAGTGTACTATCCCTTTAAAAGCACAGACAGCAAGGGTCCAAAAACACCTTTTTTGTACCTCCTTTATATTAACTGTAAATAGTGATAGTGATGTCTACTTTTTAAACTAAAACTATGCTGTCATTGTAATATCTGTTTTCTGAATTAATCAGGGCTTACTTACATCTTTCCAGTTTTAAATGTTATAATTTCACTAATAAAATTTTTTTTCTCTCTGTTTTTCCTCACCCTCAGAATGGTGAAGAAAACAGCTGCTCAGTCTGGATGGAAATGTGTTGTTAAGATGACAGTGACAAAAGCTGTAACAGAATGAAGGGGTGCAAAATTAAAGCCTAACCAAAGTCATCAACACAAGCTGCCTAACACAGTATACATCATAAAACAAACAAACGATTTCTGAACGTTTGGGCCAAGAACTGTTTTTTGTTTGTTTTTAACAGTTGAAGTAGTTTTATAAGCTATAATTTTGAAGCTAGATAGATCTACATTCAGGTCAAAACCTTGAATCAGGATCAGAACCTGCTTCAGAATTACAGTCCAGTAGTTAAAATGTCTCACGAGAAAGTAAGCACAGTGTTTCTCATTTCTGTTCTGAGAAATTCCCATTACTGCAGATTTTCAATAGATAATTAATTTGTCATGCTCATTTAAGTTAATTTACCTCCAACACTATGTGTTAGACAAGTCATGGACTGACAAGCACATTGTTCAACATTACATGTTTAGTTATTTTAATACTTATATTTGACGTAGAATAAATGTGGATGAGGTAATTAACCATTGTCAACCCGTAAGCATGATATAGACAGATCTCTCACAGCCTCTCTCCACCTCTTCTGTCACATCAGAGTAAAAAAAAAGAAAGGCATATTATTGGCAAAGGCTACTTCGCCCACCAACGTGTGATTGGGTTAGTCAACACTGAAACTAATGTTTAATCAGAGTTTTTTTTTTTTTTTTTTCAGTGGCGTAGATCAGGGATGGGCAACACTGATAGTGACGAGGGCCATCATTTGTTCTCCAATATATCAAGGGGCCAGATTACTAATCCACATCCACACACCTTTACACCGTTTATAATTAATGTAATTTGTTTTTTCAATATTTTATTAACTATGAAACTTGTGCAGTTAAGCTAATTCAGAATGGAAACTTTGTTGTCAGTTAACAGCAATATTGTCACGAATCTGGTCTGTAACTTCCATTCACTCACCACCAGAGGTCACTCACTCACCACAGTATTCATTGCACTGATCACATTACTGTTGCACTTCACCATCTACTACATTTCCCATCATCCATCGCACAGATCACACAGCTGTCACAGATTACAATTGCACTGATTGCACACACAGCTGAAGGCACTGATCACACAGCTCTCACTAATAACACACTCTATTTAAACCCTGGACTTTGTTTCCCTCACTGCCAAGTATTGTATGCGTTTACCGCTCCCCTAGCTGTAGGTCTACAGAGTCCCTGATAGTTTTCCCCTGCCTGTTTTGGATTGTGTTTTCCCCTGCCTGGACTATTGCTTTGTTTTCAGATACCTCTCTCGTCAAGCCCCTTCGGATACTGTTCACTGTCGACCGACCTTCGCTTGCCGTAGGATTACTCTTTGTCTTGTCCCTGCCATACCTGTTTGCCATTGCTCGACCCTGCCTGTATTTATGACCATGCCTGTTAATAAAAGCTTGCACTTGGATCCGCACGTCTCACGTCTCGTCAGCCCCGTTACAAATATTACCCCAACAAGCCAATGTAAACCTCTTAAAGGCACTGTCTGTAAATTTGCAATAAACAAATGTACAGAGGTCATTTTTTATTAGTGGCCTACAGAACATTATCAAAACAACAAGAGGACCGTTAAAAAGGGCTTATTGTATAACCAGGTATCTGCAGGATTTTTAAAATCAAATTTAAGACATTTAAGACCTGCACTTCACTTTTCAGCCTTTAAACATTTTTTGGTAACACTTTACAATAAGGTTCATTAGTTAAACATTAGTTAATGTATTAACTAACATGAACTAAGCATGAGCAATATATTTGTTACTGTATTTACTAATCTTCGCTAACGTTAGTTAATAAAAATACAGATGCTCATTGTTAGTTCATGTTAGTTCACAGTGCATTAACTAATGTTAACAAGATTTTAATAATGTATTAGTAAATGTTGAAATTAACATTAACAAAGATTAATAAACGCTGTATAAGTGCAGTTTATTATTAGTTAATGTTAACTAATGTAGTTAACTAATGAACCTTATTGTAAAGTGTTACCCATTTTTTTTTTAAGAAAAGGGATGAGTCAAAAGTATTAATTATTATATTAATTTCAACAATTATTATCAAACAATTATTATATTATATAACAAATATATCTTAGTGTCTTAATTGTTTAGATTTTTATCATGCATTAGATTCTTGTCGATCCATCGGTTTACATTTAACGAACATGCAGCAAAAATAGCAGACGGGCTTATTGAAATTGCAAATTCGTTCAGAGAAAAACAAATTACATTAATTATAAACGGTGTAAAGGTGTGTGGATGTGGATTAGTAATCTGGCCCCTTGATATATTGGAGAACAAATGATGGCCCTCGTCACTATCAGTGTTGCCCATCCCTGATCTACGCCACTGAAAAAAAAAAAAAAAAAAACTCTGATTAAACATTAGTTTCAGTGTTGACTAACCCAATCACACGTTGGTGGGCGAAGTAGCCTTTGCCAATAATATGCCTTTCTTTTTTTTTACTCTGATGTGACAGAAGAGGTGGAGAGAGGCTGTGAGAGATCTGTCTATATCATGCTTACGGGTTGACAATGGTTAATTACCTCATCCACATTTATTCTACGTCAAATATAAGTATTAAAATAACTAAACATGTAATGTTGAACAATGTGCTTGTCAGTCCATGACTTGTCTAACACATAGTGTTGGAGGTAAATTAACTTAAATGAGCATGACAAATTAATTATCTATTGAAAATCTGCAGTAATGGGAATTTCTCAGAACAGAAATGAGAAACACTGTGCTTACTTTCTCGTGAGACATTTTAACTACTGGACTGTAATTCTGAAGCAGGTTCTGATCCTGATTCAAGGTTTTGACCTGAATGTAGATCTATCTAGCTTCAAAATTATAGCTTATAAAACTACTTCAACTGTTAAAAAAACAAACAAAAAAAAACAGTTCTTGGCCCAAACGTTCAGAAATCGTTTGTTTGTTTTATGATGTATACTGTGTTAGGCAGCTTGTGTTGGTGACTTTGGTTAGGCTTTAATTTTGCACCCCTTCATTCTGTTACAGCTTTTGTCACTGTCATCTTAACAACACATTTCCATCCAGACTGAGCAGCTGTTTTCTTCACCATTCTGAGGGTGAGGAAAAACAGAGAGAAAAAAATTTTTATTAGTGAAATTATAACATTTAAAACTGGAAAGATGTAAGTAAGCCCTGATTAATTCAGAAAACAGATATTACAATGACAGCATAGTTTTAGTTTAAAAAGTAGACATCATTATCACTATTTACAGTTAATATAAAGGAGGTACAAAAAAGGTGTTTTTGGACCCTTGCTTTCTGTGCTTTTAAAGGGATAGTACACTTAACAAAATTCTGTCATCAATCACTTACCCTCACATTGTTCCCATCCCAATAAAGTGTGTATTAGGTAAATTACACAAATTTCATATACTGTATTTAGATTTTATGTATATAAAACAGTTTTCCATAACGTATTATTTAAAAAAAAAAAACATCTGAAGACACAGGGTGTTATGGTGTGAATGCCAACATGCACGAAGATAAAGATTAACAGGGCATTCTGAAATATAGTCTTATTAAATACAAAATCAAGTAACAGGAGAAATGCAAACCACTCTTAATGTGGATTAAGTGTATTATGGGTATTTTCGAGCAGTTAAGTGTATATCAGTTGTACACTTGTTATTGCAGTGCATTATGGGATTGAACGAGTGCACACGATAACGTCCACTACAATTTCGGACACCACTACAAATAGCTGTCATCTCATATAGTTCCCTATTTAAGGGTATAGAGCAGTAATGGGCAAACTTGGCCCTTCCAGGCCACTTTCCTGCAGAGATTTGATCCAACCCTGATAAAACTCACCTGCTTGTAGCCTTCTAGTAGTCTTGAAGACAATGATTAGCTGGTTCAGGTGTGTTTGATTAGGGTTGGAGCTAAACTCTGAAGGAAAGTGGCCTGGAAGGGCCGAGTTTGCCCACCCCTGGTATAGAGGGTGATTTCAGACACAGCCTTGGTCAACCAAGGCAAACAGGAACGAAGACAAAACATAAGGGGAACAGACGAACTAAAAGTCAATGAAGACGAAACAGAAACTCTAACTAAACGTTACACAGGGCAACTTCTGCAGAATTTATTATAAAATCTCAAAAGCAATCTGAAATTAGTGGAAAGCAGGAGAGTTATAGCAACAAACATTTCTGTAAAACATACGCTAATATGTGCCCATGCAGTCCTGCACAAATGTGCTACTTTCATCTTACATGTACCCTACTTTAGGAAATAACATTAATAAAAACAGAACAATCGTAATGACTTTATTTTGTAAGGACATTTTGTAAGCAGCCTTTTGGTTTAACTTAAAATATATTAGTTAATAGGAGTTTGGTTTGTCATACTTAATTTGTGTTCATAATCATTAAATTAATAATTAAAATAATTAAGGTTTGTTGGTGAGCAGACCTTTGAAATAGAGAGCCGTACCATAAGTGCTTATCCAGGCATACTTTGTCTGGCCACTGTACTGTTGCCAGTAAGTTACTGTAATTAAGATTTACAGTAGCAAACTGTATTTGATTTAGTTGCAAACTGTACTGTTTTAAAGTAAATTACTGAAAAAAATCCAGTTCATCAGTATACTACTGTAATTCATTCATTTTAATATAGACTTCATTAGATTTTATAAATTTTTATATAGAATTCATTTTATTTTTACTCTACATAGGTACTACTGGCATTCAATTAAAACAGACACAATAATTACAAAATATCAAATTCTTTATTTAAAACACTGCATGTATAACACTTAAAAATACAGTCTTCCAACGCTGGAACAGTGCATCTTCACCATTTCTCCTGTCTTAGGACGTTTTGCAGTGCATTATGTTGTGTCCTCTGGATTTATCCTCACAAAGAATCTTTAGGCAACAGAAACATAATGGGGAAAAAAGACAAACAGCCAAAGAATACATAGCCATCTGCAAAACCCAGGTGCTCACCCTCCACTTAGTTGTTAGTGACATAAATGTCTTCTCTGAAAAACAAGAAGTAGAAGTGACACACTTTTAAAAGGCAAACCCCATGTAGAATACACAAATCTCTCAAAACCATAGTTGTTCTCTTAACATGAATTATCAGTCTCAGGGTGGCTGGCATGTCTTTCTTGATGCTTCATTGCAGTTGCCTTTAAAACACAAATACAAAAAAATGCAGTAAATCTTAAATTCCATTAAAAACTATAACAAACTAATTCCAAAACTAGAAAAGGCAGCTAGCTTAGCTAACATAGGATGTTAGGAGGTTAAACTGGTGTGCAAAAATCTGACACAGACAAACGTACATATATTTTTGCCTTGCTTGCTGGTCTTATTCTCTCGTAAGGTGCATCGACACACAGCGCAGATGTTCTCCAGAGCTCTTCCACTCTCACGCGGGTTCATCCCCGGCGCTACCCTGCTGCTTCTGTGTCTTCTTCGGACGCGAGTGGTGCGGGGCGGCGCGACTCGATAAAAAACAATATAGAACCCATTATATATATTATCTACAGTGGATGTGGACAGTAAAGTGATGCCCCGGTATATTTCTGATGTGCAGATGTAGGCCTACTCCAAGTGCTCGCGCAGTTTCTGACACTAAGTACAAACGGCACAAATTTTGCAATCATTACAAGCGATGTAACATCCAGTGTAGTCAGTCCCAAGCTGTTGCGGCGTTATAGACACGATGCAGGGCAAATCGTGTTAATCCAAATGTAAGAAATGAGAAAAATAAAACAACCTCAATAGAATGGCGCCAAAGAGGCCGTTACAGCAAATACAGTAGTATACAGCAATTTTAAAAAATACAGTGTCTCTGTATGTGGGGTCTGACGTAACAGAAAATTCCCATGATGCAAAGGGTATTACAGTTATTTACCATAAAGGGAATTTGCAGTATTATACTGGGTGATATACAGTAAATAACTGCAGAAATTACAGTAATGTCTAACAGTGTAGATTTCTTTGTGGTTAAGAAATTAAACTTGCATCACTTTAAGGTTCTGCCTTCATGGTTGCCTCCTTCGTGACGATGATAATTTGTGAATCTGTGCTTTTCCCAAATAAGGTTTTCCTGGCTCATTCTTACTGTTAATCATGTCTGTTATTGATCCTCTGACAGACATCTTGAGATAATTGCAGACCTCTGTCATTTGATCTTTTCATATCTAGCCCATAAATACACTACTTTAGTGAAAAGACAAAGGAATGTAGTTGTTGTGAGAACAGCATTGACAGCAGCGATGGTTGTCACCTCCACCATGTTTAAAGTTTATGACCCACCCAACTCGGAAACTCATTATTTCAGAATTTCCCAGTAGTAAATTTCTGATTAGGAAACTCATATTTACAATAATTCTGGTAGCACGTGAAGGCAGCATAAGGGTTACTAGAAAGCTACAGGCAGGTGAGTTTTTAATCAAGGTTGGAGCAAAACTCTGCAGGACTGTGGCGCTCTAGAACCGACGTTGGCCACCCGCAAAATAGCTTAAAATTAAACTATATTCAAGTTTTGATGGATGATGATGATTGAAATTGAAGTAAAGGCGATACAGGAGTCGTACATTAGGCGCGTGTGTAGTAGACTCTTAAGATGCTGCTGACTCGTGGGGGGAGTATCACAATGGGGTGTCAGTTAAAACACCTTGAGAGACCATCCATTTTCAAGTTTTATTCTCACCAATGCCAGTACACAAGTCATTTGTACAGGTGTATCAGACTGGTTTCTAAACTTAAATAATAATGAAGAAATATAAGTTCAACAACCAATAAATCGCATAACAAAATTCAAACCATACAAAATATCAAACAACAAAATAACCAGGGCTCGAATTGAGGGGGGATGTGAGGGGATGGCATACCCCTGGTCAAAAAAAAAAAGATAAAAAGTATCCCCTCTGTAAAACCACCATCCCCTTTGGATTATCAATTTTGTGTATTAAGTAAAACTTATGCACATAAAATGTTAAAATTCTCTACTTATGATCATCTACAAACTAAATAACGACGATTGGCCAATCAGAACTTGGTACTGTAAGAAGCTGCGCACAAGCAGAAGAAATTTCGTCAACTTTTGAAGTTCTTTTAAAAGAAGACAACAGAAGCTATGATTTTTCCTTGATTAGAATTTAAAGACGTTCTCCTGACATAATGTATGTGTGACTGTGAGGGACTCAGAGACGCGGGACTGTGCGATGAAGCCCTTTAGAATATAGTTATAATGCTCTTATAATTCCAGAAATGAAACAAAAAATACCCACGTATGAGTTAAGTTTTTATATTCATTGCACAAGCAATGTACTTTTCTGTATATCAGCACGTGCGCGAGGCCGTGAGCACAACATTTTATGTGCTTAGTTTTATACAACAGTGCATAGCAGCATGGTGTTTCGTTCCATGAATGAATCAGTTTTTGAACGAATCGAGTGAGCCAGTCGTTTGATTTGAATGATTCAGTAAGTCATTTATTAAAACAGGGACTTGCTGCCAGCTACTGGCGGCTTTATTTTCATATTTATTAATCAATGACAGACCTAAGCCAGTCAAGGTGCCAGCACAAGAACACTCAGAAAAATATTGTTTAATTGTCAATATTGACCAAAATTCCTCTATTTCAGGCCCCAGAAGAAAGAAAAAAAAACAAAGCAACCTTATAAATAATAGTTCATTTATTAAGGCTAATTTTTCGTTAAATAGAAATCTTTTTGAAAATGAAACCAATTTTGCAATCATTGTGTAAAATTAGCCACAGGACCCCCCCATTACCCCTCCCTCCTATATAATGTTCTATGACTTATAGCAAATTCACAAAAGGAGTCATTACAGGGATTCCAGTAAACGTATCAGTTGAAGATGTGAAAAGAAACATAACAAATGCAAGAGTAAATGAAGTCAGACGTCTAAAAAAAAAACAGAAACGGAAATATGCAAGATAGTCTCTCGGTTATGATCAATTTTGATCAGGAAAAACTCCTGGAAAAAGTGTATATTGGATTCACGTGTTATGATGTGAGGTTATGTATACCCCCTTCACTTAGGTGCTTTAAATGTCAGAGATTTGGACATGTAGCGGCGGTGTGCAAGGGGAAGCAAAGATGTGGTAAATGTGGTGGTGAACATGAGTATAGAAAATGCCAAGAGGGTACAAAGCTGAAGTGTTGTAATTGTGGTGGGGAACACAGTTCTGCTTACAGAGGCTGTGAGGTTAGTAAGAGGCAGGCCAAAGTGCAACGTCTCAAGGTTGAACAGGGAATCAGTTATGCAGAAGCAGCAAAGAAGGTTCCAGGGAATGTGACAAGGGTTAGACAAATGGTTTCTATAATCCATGTGAAAAAATGAAGTCAAATCATTTTAGAAGCTGTTGTGGGTCCTTTGTATGACAATGTAGTATGGTGTGGTGAAGTAATAATACTGATGTGAACGGCCAATTTATTGATGATAATTATTTGGTGTGTATTAATAATGGAGAGGGAACACGATATAACAGTATACAAAAATACAGAAACGGCACTTGACCTGACATTTGTATCTACTGTAATAGCAGGGATCAGTACATGGAGTGTGATCAAACATACTACAATACAGAGTGACCATTATCCTGTAGTACTACAGTTGGTACAAAGATATGTTATGAAAAAGAAAAGAGAAGTCCTAAATATGGGCTTTACTTAAACGTCAGTGCTGGTATCTTATTTAATTCTGTAAGTTAGCCGTAACTGTGAGCAGATGTTATAACGTTACTTGGCGAACCAGGGAGGAAGATTAGCGCGTGTGTCATGTAAGCAGTCTGTTTCTAAAATAAACTGCACATGAGTAGTTTAAACCATCCAGCGTCGTAATTAATTAAATTTTTCTTTCTTCTTTTTCTCCTCTTTCCTCTGAGAGGGTTCAGAGCCCAGGTTCTGTTCAAAGGCTTTCACTGCTCTCTTTATCTTCGGAGAAGTTGGCAAATTATCAGTAGTATTACAATTAGCTAAGTTAGCAAACGGATAAACTTAACCATCTGTCTTCCCTGGTGGGTTGCTGTCATTTATCAATTGTACAGCGTATGTAAATACATAAATAATATTTTGGTGTTCTATAACGCTTTCTAACCACCATGTGGTGTGTTAGCTAGCCAGCTAGGTTAGCCAGTCGTGTGCCCTCAACGGTCTCTGCATAGGAACAGTGTGGACCCACCTTTTCTCTTTTAATCTCTCTTGGTCTCTTTTCTGAAAATGTTTCATTGCAAGTTTAGCACGTGTGGAAGTGTTTTTCACCAGACTTCAATGTTTTGGCCACAGGCTGCATCTTGCCTTTGGTAAGTAGGCCTCTCCATATGGGTTTGTAGTTAGTTGCAATATGTTTATTATCTTTAAGCATTGCTTTTGTCTTTATATTTAAAAAAAAAAAACAACAACATCTTAATCACTTTGAGACAGATTGTTTGTATAACTTAATTTTCCTGCTTTATGATTTATATTTCACATATTGTTAATTGCATTGCTTTCTGTGAAGCACTTTGCACTTGTTAAAACAAGTCTTGTTTACAAGTCTGGAAAATGCAAAACTACACAATATTTCTTTTCTTTTTTAGAAAATGCTTTGAAGGGTGATGCAAGGGTAAATCGGGCAACATGACTTGAACAAGCAGCTAGTTAGCCATTTCTCACACAGCTGGAAAAAGAAAAACGCACAAAAACATCTGAATCTGCCAGAGCATTCTTTAATCACAGAGTGTCCAACAAGATGGGGCTCTAGACAGAAGATGATTGCGAGGGTCTTGGAGCAGAGTCAGGCCTTGTCTCAGGTTCTGTCTGAAAACAGGAAGACACGTCACTTAGTTCCCACCTGGCAAGACACAGAGGTCATTGAGTCTATCAATGCCGCCCTACACTGTAAAAAAAAATTGTGTAAAATACCGGCAGCTGTGGTTGCCAGAATTTCACCGTAAAATATACGGTGACAATGTGTAACACTTTACAGAATGCTTTTTGCAACTGTAAATTTTACAGTTGAGAATTGTTTGTTGTTTACGGTACAGTACTCTTAAATAAAACAGATATAATGTAAACCTGTTTACAATAATTTACTTTAAAAATTGCAGCTGTAAATGTTAAATTGTTTTACGGTAAACTACTTTAACAAATAACAAATATACTTTAAATCTACATACAGTCTATCGCTGTGATAAATACAATACAACTGTATGAAATATTATAGTATTTTATTGTAAAGTTCAATTTTACAGAAAATTACCGGCAGCTGTGGTTGCCAGAATTTCACCGCAAAAATTACAGTATAACACAAGGCATTACAGTTAGTTGCCTTAAATTTTAAGTCAACAGTCAGTCAGGTTATTTTAAATTACTGAATGAATTATTAAATGCCACCCATTGTAAATCAAGGCACAGACTATCATTAATAGACTTTAAAGAAAGAGTTTTTTTATATACAGACACTGTTATAACTCTCTGTCTCCGCGAACTGCTTTTAGAAACACGTCACTAAAATGAACTGTAACTCAGCAAATACTTCACACAGAATTAGAAGTATTAGAAGTATTAGAAGTAAAATTAGAAGTATTTCAGAATTAGAAAAGGTAACTTTTTTAAGAATATAAACTTTACAGACACAAAATAAAACTTAATTTAACCTAATATAACACTATAAACTTAATACTTGTTGAGGCTTACAACAAAGACAACAACAAGAATTTCAATTACATTACGCATGGCTGTGGAGTTATTAACAAAAATGCTTACAACAGCGTCACCTTGTGGCTGATTTCCACCAAATGGAAATTCACCATGACTGCAGTGGTAGGCCATACACACTGACAGCTGCCATGAAAACCTGCATTATTCTGTATATCTAAACTAGAGGAAACATAGCCTAATTGAACCAACTAGCTCTGGTTTCATATAGGGATATTTGGGAAAAAAATAATTTGTTTCTAGCCCCAGTCCCAGTGTAAAACTAATACTAGTGAGAGAGGATGTTCTACATAGATTTTAATATACATTTTTAATTTACATTTAAACAGTAAACAGTACTTGATGACAAATTACTAGTAATTCTGAGATCTATAAAATAAACTAAACTAAACATCAACATTTCTTGACTTTCATACCTTGGGTTATTTCTGGACCGGAAACAGATCATTTTTACCATAAAATTGAAAAGTTGTAAACTACAACACATATAAGTAGTGGCATAACGCCTTACATACATAAGAGAAAGTGATTCTGGGTCATTTGTTTTTATACATACTACAATGTAAAGATAAAATCTTTAGTAGGCCAACAATTACATCTGATAGATAGATCTGTGTTTATCCAGACGATTTCACGCAGCCGCCATTTTGAAATCGAAAGGCTCCGGTGGGAAGTAACCCAGAAGTAATGGTAAACCACCAACCTGGACCTGCTGCCACTGGGATTTACGAGCCTAGATGTGAGACGAGGAGGCATATCTT
This sequence comes from Onychostoma macrolepis, assembly GCF_012432095.1. Taxonomy (NCBI): domain Eukaryota; kingdom Metazoa; phylum Chordata; class Actinopteri; order Cypriniformes; family Cyprinidae; genus Onychostoma; species Onychostoma macrolepis. Next base: position 6,343,802 of record NC_081158.1, on the reverse strand, counting down.
CTTATTATTATATTTTACGGGAGTTGGCATCCGAGGAGGCATGTCGTAACCCATCAGCTGTATTTCTGAAAGGGCTCAGCAACTCGATAGAGGTCTAAATCACCGATGTTGAAGGTAAGGTTTAGGTAACATTACATTAGACAAACAAACTCTGCCGTGCTGATGGAAATACATCTGTTTATCCAATTTAATTTTTGTAAACACCAGTAAGACATTTTATGTGAGCATGCACTTCGTATACACAGCTGTGTGTGTATATAATGTGTGTGTGTGTAAACTGATTTTATGTAATAAGCACATTTGGTTTAATAACCAAAACATACAGGAATTTTATATAGCCTAGCTTGTGTGTGTGTGTGTGTGTGTTTTAACTTTTCTGAATGGATAATGTGAAGACACATTACAAATTCTCTTACATTCCCTTGTGAAAAAGAAGTGTGCTTAACTGCAGTAAAAGTGTACTTTTTGTGTACTTCAATTATTAAAAGTATACTTTTTAAAAAGTGCACTTGCAAATAATATAATATAAATTAAATTAAAGGCCACTTAAGTGTACTTAGAGAGTACACTTTAATGACAATAGGTCTTAACATACTTAAGTGCACTTTTTAAAAATTTAATTTATAATAATGTCTAATTAAGTATTACTTAAACATACGTTTTACATAATTATGATTTTATTGTGTTTTAAATAAGTACACTTATTTTGATATTTATCAGTATACTAAAGCACATGTAAAATAATTTATTTTAATTTCAATTTAAGTGTGTTCTGTGTATTAATGCACTTGAAATGTATTTTTCTTCTAAACTTTAAATATACTTTCTTATACAGTATACTCCAATAAAACTTATTGTTGAAATTTTCATCACCAGCTCTTGCACTATGAACTCTATGAAGATTCATTTTCTACATAATATTTGACAAACAGTGTCATTTATGAGAGAGTACTGTATTTGTATATAATAATACTGTACTTCACATCTGTGTACAGAATACTTTCAATATCATTGTTGTTTTCACTTTGCAAGCAACTTTTGCAATTGCAAGCAAAGGTTTAACAGATCTAAGCAAAATTAATTTGCATTCAAATACATTTGATTTTAGACTAGGCTACACTGCACTGTAAAAAAAATTACTGACTTTTAGTTAGGAGAATGAGTCATGAATGAGTCTAACAATAGTCTTTGGTCTAACTACACAATTAATTAGAACAATTTGAACTTGAACAGAAATGAAAAGCCTGAAATAACATGTAACCACACACTAAGTGTCTCTTTTGTTTTATGCGCCAAAAATATTACGTCATGATGGCGCGCTACTTCAGCAGAGTTTGAAAAATTGAACGAGAACAAAGGAGCGGCGTGTTTGGATGATTACAGATGAGACTTTCTGTACTGCAGATAATGAATCAAGTAAGTATATCTTGATATAAGCTTTCTTTATTCTTAATTTAATCTAGACATTCCTGCGGCTTTCACACCCGGCAGTTCTTGCTATATGGACTCGGGAGGGGAATTAGTCGTGTCCTATAATTTATCTATTAATGCTTTTCTGATATCGGAATGTTATCGCGTGTGTCGACCAAGAAATTTGGCTGCTGAAAATACAATATTTTTAACGAAACAATTTAAAATTCAATTTAACACTACTAAACAAAAGATCCGATCTTGTAATATTTAATGTATATACTCAATATTACCACCAGTAATATTCAATATACAGTATCTGTCACAAGCCAGGCCTCTGTGGCTCTCTCCGATCACCATCGGAGGGCGCCCTCACCCGAGTACTAACACTCGTATGGACTCCATTTCTGCCAGGTGTTCTCCATCAACCCCGCTGTATAAGGCACACTCTCACTCTCCTCCAATGCGAAGTCTTGTTTAGTCTGTCTGACATTTCTGAGCGGTTTACTTTGACTGTTATTCCGTGTTTGATCCTGGACTGCCTTGACCTTTGGAATTCTCTGCCGCCTGCCCTTTTGATTGTTTGTTCTGACTCTTACGTTTATGATCCTGGTTCTCTGTGTTATCCAAGACGCTGTTGATTGACCTCTGTCTGCTTGTTAAACTGATCTTAAATAAACACTGCACATGGATCCGATTGCCTCTGACTCCTCACTACAATATCAGCCACCTCTAGAAATAATGGGTTTTTTTTTACATTTGAAGAGTGAGATGTTCCATTACTGGTTGTGTTTGTAATATGTAATATTTTTGTACTTATCTGGAGTTATTCATTTTGCAGGATCAGTGCAGATTTGTTACTGGAGATACAGTGTGGAAACACGTGATGTTAGAAGTTTTTAATGAATTGTTGCCCAGTCAGCTCACCCTGATCACACATTACCAGCTAAAAGTGCTGTATTAAGTCATTATCCCTATGGATTTTAAATGCCTTGGATCTTTTCCATTTGCAACTATTATATTCCCACCTGTGCATTTACAGATCCCCCTCTAATCATCCTGTATTTTCCAGGTAACAAACCAAAGGAAGAGGAAAGCAGCTTTACTGTGTCAGTCGTGGTAAATACAGGAACATTTCTTCATGAAGATGTGCGAGAGAAGCTTGCAAGGCAAGATGAGGGAAAAATATTAAGGTGCATTTTTCCAGTTGCCAAATATGTCAATGTAGTGATTACTTCCATTTCTGTCGCTATGGCATTTCTGCTCGGTGTTGGAGATGTTAGCGTATCTCTAATAAGATCGGTCACAAACATGATCCCTGCACGATCTAATGTGTAGCGTTTTATTAACTCACTGTCATGCATTGTGTGCAACACATTTCTTCTCCGTCTTCATGTTTACTCTATTTTCTCCGCTGCTAAAGAAACTCTTAAGCCTCTTAAAAGTCCTCGTTCGTACACCTAACAATTTCGGACCTTAAGACCTCTTTTAAGGGTTAAGATGCTTTTTGAATTACTTTTTTCTTTACTAGGATCTTTTCTTTAATCTTAAGGGGAAACACCCACATTTCTAAGAATTTTGTTACTAGGAGCAACTCTTAGCGCTAAGATTTTTCACGAATACGGGCCCAGGAATTTGTAGGAAATCTGAAGGAACATCTCTCAGCGTTCTACTACGAAGTTGCCCTGATGATTGAGGTAATTCACCTCTTAGGTGATGCAGATGTGGTCAAAAGTTTACATGCACCTTGCAGAATAAACTGCTTCATCAGAGCAGAAATTGCTAAATTTTAATGATTCTACCTGTAATGATTCTTACTGCTTAAATTATTAACATTCTGCAGATACTGCAAGGTGTATATGAACTTTGGACTGCAACTGTGTCTATTGCTTTTACTCAACTGAACCATTTATAATGACTGGATATGTTTTCTAACAATTGTTCTTTTTTCTTTCCTCAAGGAATTTTTCTCTGACTTTCCTGCCTCTTTGGAACATTTCCGTTCACAGAGACTGTGGAGAGATGGTGTGCAGCTTCATGACATTTGAAGTTTTCTGCCAATGGAGAGCTTCTGGGACACTGACAAACAGCACTTCCCAGCAAGTTCATTTGGAGTTCTTTTTTTGTTATTAATTAATTAATTTAGTCAAACTTGCATTCACTAATGCTGGAGTAAGATTTTAGAAGAAACCTTTCGGTTCTGTTTAATGCCTTCATCAGTTTGCTTGCACAGGTTGCTGATTCTTATGTCAGACACATTGTCTCCTATTTGTCCCCCATGGATCTTGAATTCTCGACGCTGCTCGATTGCAATGTCTCTGATGGAGACCATGGTGTCAGAGTTGAGATGTGCTGTGGTCACTAAATTCCTGCTTTGGAATTCTGGAATATACAGGATTATTATTGTTTCGAAGATGTGTGTGTGACATGACTGTGGGTGTAGTAAATGTAGGTTTAGTTCTTGTAACGGAGCCAACGAGACGAGAGACATGCGGATCCATGTGCGAGCTTTATTTACAAGGGCGTGGTCAGGAAACAAGCAAGGGTCAAACAGTGGCAAACAGGTATATCACAGGCAAGGCAAAGAGTCATTCAAAACGGGCATGAGTCAGTCGACAGCGAACAATATCCAAAGGTGCTAGACAAGAGAGGTAAATCCAAAAACAGGGGAAAACACAATCCGAAACAGGCAAGGCAAGACTAGGAAAACTATAAAAGGCTCTGTAGGGTAGCTAAAGCTAGGGCAGCAATAAGTGCATACAATACTCGGCAGTGAGGGAGAGAAAGTCCATGGCTTAAGTAAGGCATGCAAATGGGAATCAGCTGTGTGCGCTTCGCCAGTGCTGAACTGTAGTCCGGAGGTGACGTGCAACAGTTAGTGTAGTGCAAGAGTCACTGTGGTGAGTGAAAGGTAGAAAACTTTTAGCCAGTAGAACTGTCATGAATCCGGTCTGTGAACTTCCAAACTCTTCATAGTTTGATAACATTCTTTGGTACTCAGCCATTTATTGCTTCTCATAACACAGACACATCAGAGGATGAGTAATCTTTTCAGTCCTAATAACACACTGCTCTACAATTTCATCAATGCATTAATTTAAATTCATTAACACAGTTATCCCCTTGGTCAGGTAGCCTAGATAATTCACAACTATGCATGTGACAAGTGACAATGTAATTGATGTAGCTCTCTTCGTCACCATCCTTTAATGGTGTAACATCTGCATCTGCTGCTGGGTGAATGTCTTTAGCCAATTGGAAGAGTTCAGCTGTGTTCAAAGTGTAGACTTTCTTCTTGATGTTCCAGATAAGTCTCTTTCTTTCTTCGTCGGACATGATGCACTTTCAGGTAGATCTGGTTATGTGGTGATGCTCTTGGTCAGGATGATGCTGGTCACCTGCTCCCCTTAGCCTCTCACACACATGTTGCTCCCTTCCTGAGGAATGTGCTTTGCTGTCTCTAGGTTCAAAATCACTGGACCAGGCGTCTTCAGAGTAGCGCTGATCCCAGACCAACCCCTTAAAAATCTGTTACAGGTCCTGGGCAGTCGGGAAGACTGTAAGCAGTAATCGGCTTAGTAGTAAATGAGAGAGACAAGAGTTAGTGGTTGCTTCCACGGTCCTCTTTGTTGTCTTTTATTACACATACACATCTGTATTTCAGAGTCAGTAACCCAGATAGCACACGTACGTCTGCGAGATGTCTGTTAAAGATCTCTTGATCTGGAAAGCATCTGCAGTCTACAAACGTCTGACAGACGTCTGTAAGATGTCAGTTTTACATACATTCTAAATCATAAACATCTTAAAGACATCTAATAGACGTCTATTTGACATCTAAAAGGAGACGTCCAATAGACGTATTGCAGATGAGCAAACACCCTAAAAAATACGTCTTGCAGATGTAAATGCAGATGTCAAATAGACGTCTCCTAGATGTACGTGTGCTATCAGGGAAGACACTTTGAATCACAAAGTAATTCATAAACATGTTGGAAAAAAATAATACACACTGTATAGATACTTAAATCACAATAAATAAATGAATAAACAAATAACGAAATGAAAACTTAACCATATGTACAGAAATGCTCTAATTCTTATACAAAACTAGCTGAATTAGTGTCTCAGGTAAACAACTCAGGTAAGTTGTACACATAAATTACTCAGGTGAATACATGGAAAACTTCTGTGTGATAAGCATCTTAAAATTATCAATAATATAAATAATCAATTGAAACAAGTTCTTTGTTCATTAAAGCATGTAAATTACAGTTTGATGTGACATTTAATTAATTTCACTAACTTTAGCAGTGAATGAGAGAGACAAGAGTTGCTTTCACGGTCCTCTTTGTTGTCTGAGGATGCGCTGCAGTCGTCACAGTAACTCAACTCTCTCAACTGACACCCAGAATTCAGAAAATGCTGCTGAACTGCCCAGTGCAAATCCATTACAATACACCCAAGCAATTCAAATACAACTTAAATATATAGATATAAATAGAAATAAACAAATAAAAATGAAATATATACACAAATAATCAAATTTGTGACCCCAAACTATATGTAGGGTGGTCACATATACATATACATATTTATATAGGCTATATACATATAGTGGTGTGAAAAATTGTTGGCCCCCTTCCTGATTTTTTTTTTTTTTTGCATGTTTGTCACACTTTAATGTTTCAGATCATCAAACAAATTTAAATATTAATCAAAGATAACACAAGTAAACACAACATACAGTTTTTAAATTAAGTTTTTTATTATGAAGGGAAAACAAAATCCAAACCCACATGGCCCTGTGTGAAAAAGTGCTTGCCCCCTAAACCTAATAACTGGTTGTGCCACCCTTTGCAGCAACAACTGTAATCAAGCGTTTGCGATAACTTGCAATGAGTCTTTCACATCGCTGTGGAGGAATTTTGGCCCACTCTTCTTTGCAGAATTGTTGTAATTCAGTCACATTGGAGGGTTTTCGAGCATGAACCGCCTTTTTAAGGTCATGCCACAGCATCTCAGTAGGATTCAGGTCAGGACTTTGACTAGGCCACTCCAAAGTCTTCATTTTGTTTTTCTTCAGACATTCAGAGGTGGACTTGCTGGTGTGTTTTGGATCATTGCCCTGCTGCAGAACCCAAGTTCGCTTCAGCTTGAGGTCACGAACAGATGGCCAGACATTGTCCTTCAGGATTTTTTGGTAGACAGCAGAATTCATGGTTCCATTTATCACAGCAAGTCTTCCAGGTCCTGAAGCAGCAAAACAGCCCCAGACCATCACACTACCACCACCATATTTTACTGTTGGTATGATGTTCTTTTTCTGAAATGCTGTGTTACTTTTACACCAGATGTAATGGGACACACACCTTCCAAAAACTTTTGTCTCGTCAGTCCAAAGAGTATTTTAATGTGGTTTTATATTATTTTAAGTATGATCTGTGAACACTGTAAAGTGCAAACATGGCCTTGGCTAACTAAGCTGGTTGACGGGAATTCCATCATCCTTATTTGTTATTTGCAAAAATTTAAAAAGGAAAACATTAATGGTGTTTCAAAGTCCGGTTTACCGCACCTGAGCTCCTTTAGCTAGATTTTGAAATGATCAGAAATATCCTGTCATGATGCACGCGGTTGATCTACACCGGTGGTTATCAGATCCAGTAGCTCATGTGATCAAACTGAAATGTTGTTCACAGTCAGTCTAAGAGTGCCTTCTAATGATTAGATGCACAAAGCTATAATAAAAGTGTAGATGTGGAATGAGATGTTACATGAACATGGTCAAATAAAAGCACATTTCAAATGTTTTTTTTTTCACAGTGGTGTTGATGTGCCACAGTTTGAGAACCAAATACACAAATGTGATTTTCAGTCACAAAACAATTCCATTCCTAAATGTTGGTTTATCAATGATTTATTGAGCTCAATGTGTGGACATGCAAAAGAAACAAAACATCTACACTGTAAAAAAAAATCCCGTAAAATTTACGGTAAAAAAACGGCAGCTGTGGTTGCCAGAATTTTACTGTAAAGAAATACGGTAGCAGCGTTTTAGGGTTTACAGATTTAACTTAAATTTACAATTAAAAAACAGATTTCTTTAACTGATGTAATGTTAATATACCAACACATTGAAGTTCTGAAATCTGTTTTGATTCGCCTACACTGATAACCATCAAAATCAGGTGGTGATGAGAAAGTCACATGATGAACCAAAGCTCACCACAAACAGCTTCTCCACAAGCTAAGAAGGCCAATACTAATATATATATAGTTATATATAGAAGGTGCACAATGTCATTCACACAAACACTAAACACCATCATGGCGAGACTGAAATATGCAATAAACATTAATTTAACAACATTAGATGTAACATACAACCCTAATAAACATAACTGATAAGAAGAAACAGTTATTTCAAAGAAAAAAACATCAAATTTGAAATGCAATGCAGGGAATTCTGGGAATGTAAATTTAAGTTTTTCCCCCTTTAAATTATACATTCTTTTTCACTTCAAAAAATGGTATTTTACCGTTAAATTGTCTGAAATGTCTATTACAGTTTTTCACCGTGTATATTAGGGGAACTTACCGTTAACCATTAGCTGTACCATTATCCAAAACAGAGATGAGAGAGAAAAATACACCATGTTTCAGTATCTGATTTGCATGATCCCCATCAAGGAATGTCAATCAGGGAAATCTGATTGAAATCTGCTATTTCAGCGTGACGTTGTGTTTGTGGTACCAGTTTCATCTGAAGTTTTTGCAGCTGGAAAGTATTTAGAGACAGAAATGACAGTAAATGAGATGTCCCTGGCTGTCAGGACCAAATTCATTCTCACACCAATTTATTTACATTTTGAAAAGTTTGATAGGAAATCTGCTCAAATTAGTCATCTAGAAACACATTTCTCCCTCTCGCGTAAAGACTCTGATCCACAGTGCAGTTATTAATTACACCATTTCTTCATCTGACACCAGATCCTCAGGAAAACAATCTTCAGACCTTCACACAAACACTTTTGACTGAAAATAACGGCCCCTTACTGTCAAAGTGTTTATAAGTAGATTTTATACAAAGTTCATCAAACTTATAAGAAATAGCATAAAATAAAGCAAATGACGTCTATGACATCCCAAGCTTCGCGTGAAAACTCTGACCATTTCAGTATCTGATTCAAAACAAGCAAACCCCAGCGCCTTTTGCCTTACATTATAATGCATTATAACCAATACTGTAATATATATCTACAGCCCAAATGTACTCTGCCTAAGAAATAACAGTCAAAGGACAGAGGTAGAATTATAATAGGCAGACACAGATTTAATTTATGCATTTATGTTTAATTGACTTTACTTATAGTTCCAGTTCACAGACACAAATTAATCACTTTTTCAATGACCATTATTTATATGCAATAAAATCAAATAAAGAATGAGCTGCAGAACCAGGCTGAAGCTGAACACAGCAGTTTGATATGGGCTATTCATCTTTATGACCACTAGATGGACACAGCGTGTTGTGTTGAAAAGATTGTGGTGAAAGTGAAAGTGACATATGAAGGCCAAGTATATGGTAACCGTACTCAGGATTTGTCAAGTTAGTGCACACACATGAGGAGTAGTGAACACACTTTTTTATTGAATGATAATTTACAAACTCAAGTGCAATAATATGCATATGAAACTATACACACTTTTCCCATAATTACATCTCCAGCCATACAAGTCAGCTTTATATATATATATATATATATATAGCGCTGATTACGACTGCATCCGAGGTGGTTGGAGTTCAACACACATTGCTTCGAGACATTTGTAAAGAGTGTGTTGTTAATAAAGCTTACGCGATCATTAACTGTCCATCTCATCCATTATATAAAGAGTTTGTTGTCCTCCCATCAGGCCGTGGATATAGAGTGACAGGGTGTGGACAAATTCAGCTACTTATTGGATTAAAACTATTTAATATTGTCATAATTTAAATGATGCTATCTGCAGCTTTGTCATAAACATTACTGGATGGCACAGGATTAGTTTGTCATTATTTTCTGTATCAAATGTAGAAAATATTCAAAACACTAATAAATGATCTTAAAAGCTCATGATCTGTTTTGTGTGATTCTCTTTCCCGTCAAACTCAACATTGTAAGGTTCTGGAGAGTCATTCCTTCTGAAGGATTGGGTAATACTCGGGTCATTACAGGTGGGTTATCATGATCTTTAGACTACAAACAGAATGAGTGAAGGACTCCAGGCAGCTGCTGAGGAATCAATCTGATGAAACGGACAGAAGCATCAGAGGAAGAACCTGACTTTCTTAGGCACGCTCTTGCGTCCGTCTGTGGAAGAAACTGAATAAACAATGAATTACTTTGACTGGTTACTTGCATTTAAAGCTACCTTAAATATGCTTCAAAATACTTAATGAGTTCAGTATTACTTTTTGCAGGCCTCAACATAAAGCCTTGTCATGTTTTTGTTCTTTGAACAAGTAAATTGCTCATTTACGTCCGAGTAAAAAAGTTTAAAAAAAATAAACACAATATTAACTTATTAGCTTAAACAAAAAATGTAAACACTACCTTCATCTTTATTCTCTCTCCTCAGCCAAATTGTGAGAGGGATGCTACCTTTGGCTGCATCAGAGAGTTCCTTGTGTTTTTTTCTTTTGATCCTTTCTTTCCTTGGCATTCTATTGAAGTTGCTGATATAAATAGAATGCACACATCAAACAAAAATGAGGAGATGATGATAATATTACTAAACATTAACTTTTAAACAAAACAGTGAGTCAAGAAGTTAATCATGTTGATTTCATGTTTAGTTTTGTTGATATTGTAAACTTTATGTTTGTATTACGTGGATGAAAATGCTGCTAGCTATCATTAAATCAAAGATACAAATGTCTTGCACGTTAGAGATAATGACATGAGAACATGCTAAACAATTCCAGCGCCGTTTAATGGCCTCAGATAAAACAAATGAAACGTCAGTGTCTGAAATGTGGCAGCAATCGAGTGATGCTTATATTATAATTAGGCTTAGGCTGAGACTCCAGGGCTCGACATTAACGCTTCATTAACGCCAGACAAGTAACATGATTAAAACATCACCAACCAAAAATAACTAACTAACTATCTAAACACCAAAACGCAAGTATTACTCTGATTTTATTACATTTAGAGTAAGTGGCGAATAGTGGATATAGCTACTGTATATAATGCATCTATTGATGGTATAAAGTTGCGCGACGTTCGCGCAGCCTCTCCAGGAGAAATCAAAACACTCAACACTAATAAACTCGGCATTCTGAGGTAAAAAATCAAAATGGAAAGTTTTTTTTATTTAACAGTCACATCACACATTTTCACCATTTCGACTGTTCAATAATTCTATAAACAGTTAAACAAGCAAATACAATAATATTAGGTCACTTACATTTTTAGGCTGAACCACAGCGCATCTCACAGCAACCATCAGATTCATTGCTGAATGATTCAGTGTTTTGAACGAATCGGTTGAGTCAGAGTTTCATTAGCCCATGCATTAACATCTGATGAATCTGTCATTTGAACGAATCGTTTGAATGAACGGCTCAATGACTCACTCATTAAAAGCTCACTACTGGCGTTTTAATTTCTTTGAAAAGTATCATTTCCACCATCATTTCTTGTTTGTGTATTAAAAAAAAAGAGAAAATTTTTAAAGAATCTCATGATATTATTTAATGCAGTTGTATTTTTCGTTGTAAATGATTTAATCTGATAAAATATAAAAATAAAATAACATTATAACTGAATTTATAGATCAAATGTAAGAATTTGAAATGAAAGTATTAATGAGATTAGTTGGAAAATGCTCTCTATAAAGGTTTTTTAAAAAATGCCCTTGGATTAAATGCAAAAAACATGCAGATTTATAAATCACAGCTGATAGAAAACCGATGAAAACATTGCTTCAGAATAAATCATATTTGCAAAAAAAAACATGCATATACATATTAGAGCTGCACGATTCTGGATAAAATGAGAATCACGATTTTTTTGCTTAGAATAAAGATCACGATTCTGGAGAACTTTTTTTATTTGAAAGATTTACCCCTGAACATTAGGTTATCAAACAGCAGTAAAATAAGACACAATACTCTTTGCTTTAAATTTAAAGAAATGTAATGAAAAATAATGTCAAGAAAACAAAATCACCATTAAACATTAAAAAAACATACAAATGTATTATGTCAGAGTAAAGCGATTTAAAGACTCTTTACTAGAAACACTAGCCTATCAACATTTTGTGGCTTCAGTGCAGAACGGCGACAAGAGACAATGTTGCCTCCTGTGCTGAAAACCCTTTCAGAAGGGGAACTGGTTGCAGGAATGCAAAGGTATTTCCTGGCCAGTGAAGACAATCTTGGATACTGCTCCTTGTGAGCCTTCCACCATACTAATGGATCAACTTCACTGTCAGCGTTGCTTAAGAACAGGGAAGACTGTAGCTCCATGCTGACGGATTGTTGTTGCTGTGAGGCTGGATCTGTTGGCCCTGTGTTGCTTTGAAGAAGCTCCCTAAGGTCTTTTGAGTCTTCTTTGCAGGACTGCTACTGCTAGTTGTAGTAGGGAGACTTTCCTGTGAAGGACAAATCATGTTTATTTAATCACAGTTTAGTCATGGTAAAACAATTTAAACAGTTCTGTACATTGTAATACACAGGAAATATATAGCTAGATTTACCTCAACTGTTGTTAGCTTTGACATCTCATCTTGTAGTTTGTTTTGGACAGCAGTTTTGTTATCTTCATTGACGTAAGTCATCTTAAACCTGGGGTCGAGGGTTGTGGCTGTGTCAAGGAGGTCTTGTGTTTTTTTGGTCATTATATTTTTCCTCCAGATACCCCACAATCTTTGATTTGATTGTGTGAATAAGGTCAGAGTCATCTTCCTTAACAGCCAAAACAGAAGACAAAGGTGAAGGAAAAGGTGGAGAGCAGGTTTCACAGAAGAGACACTGACATACTGCTCTCCTGAAAGAGCATCTGTGAAGTCTGCTAGTGGGGTAAGAGTCTTGTCCACAGCCTCCAGGACCTACAGGTCTTGCCATATTGGCAAGAGGTGCCTAGCCTTGCGGTCAGAAGACAGGACATGGGTGATGGCAGCTTGCTGCTCAAGTATTCTCCTCCCCATAGCCTGCCTAGATCCCCACCTTGTCAAACACTCCGTCTTGAGCTTGTGGTCTGGTAAACAGAGTTGTTTTTGTGCCTCAGAAAGCTCCCTCTTCCTCCTCCAACTGTAGCTGAAACACCCGACAGGCTTTTTGCACAAACCCATAGCACGTTCAATTTGTGGGTCCTTCATTGCATTCTCTAGAAGAAGAAAAAAATAAGTTAACAAGTCTGAAGTCTTAAACACACATTTATAAATGGTATACATTTGGTGATGTAAATAAGGAACCCACCGGTATTGGGGCTATTTGCTAGATTATATATAAAATTATAGCTAACATGGACTTTACTACATAAACTTTTAAACTTAGCTGGAGAAATAATATAATTTTGTTGTAGCTTACTTCTGTTAGTATCACATTCAAGTATTTTGAATCTACTCAGCAAATTTCCATTTTAATGAGAGACTGCTATTAAAAATGCCACTAGGTGGCGTAAAATTTGTTTTATTAAGAATGTTAATATGAGACTTCAAAGTTAAAAACAAAGCAGACCAAAAATGTTGCTTTGTTTCTTTTTTGCTAACTCTCAGTAAGACTTTGAATAAAATTACAATATTAATAGTGCAACACTGATTTTAAGTTTTAATAGTTTTTTTTTTTTAAATAAGGTATTTTTTGGCAACCCTTTACAATAAGGGTCACTTGGTTAATGGTAGTTAAAGTATTTACTAACATGAACTGAGTAAGAACAATGCTTGTCCAGCATTATTAATAATAGTTAAACATTTACTAATGCATTATTAAAATTCAAAGTTGTGCTTGTTAACATAGTTAATGCACTGTAAGTTAACATGAATTAACTTGCATTTTCATTCACTAACGTTAAAAAAGATGAATACATTTTGTAATGTGTTGTTCATTGTTTCTTCATGTTAGTAAATACTAACTTACATTAAATTTTTTTTAGCACTTTACAATAAGCATCTTATAGTTAAAGTAGAATGTTTAAGCATTAGAAAATTTATGGAAGTCATTTATGGATGTTGCTGTAGTGATGCACACAAGATTCTCCTCATCTAACTTCCAGTTTATGAGAGCATCCTTTAATCCTTGCGCCAAAGCTTCACCAGTGTGGTCCTCAGGGAAAAACCCAGTTTATAGGCAGCGACTTTTCATCTCAAAATCATCAGTAATGAAATGGATCGTTATGCTCATGTATGGTTCCATTGCTCTGTTGGTCCATAAATCTGAAGTTGCTGCAAAGTTGTGTACGTCTCGCAATTCCGTCTCAACTGTTTCGCGACATTTGTTGTACAGAGCAGGGATTGCAACGTGTGAAAAATAATTACGAGAGGGCACACAATAGCGCTTATCAAGGGTTTGGATGAGTTTTTTAAACCCGTCTTCTGCAACAGTGGTCACGGGAGCCATATCTTTAGCCAGGTGAAACGCGATTGCGTCCGATATTTCTTTGTGTCTGGGGGAGGTTGTTGGGTACAGTGTTGCATTGAATAATGTTGCTTGAATTGACGTTTGCTTTGTCTGGCTGCAGGTAGGCCTACTTTGTGATTGAGCGGCTTTGTTTTTCCGTACAGACAAGATCAGACAAGTTATGCTAGTCTCCTGTCCTTGAAAATATAATTGGCTGAATCGTATAAATGCTGGATTAAGATCGCGTGGGGGGGTTGAATCGAGATCGCGATCTTTTAACGATTAATTGTGCAGCTCTAATACATACACACACACACACACACTATATAAAAACCCGATACTATAGAGCCCCTCCACATAACAAATCCCAATTTAACCCCAGTTTACAACAGCATTATGCTAGGATAAATGTCCATTTTTTGTTACCTGTCTGCTGCTCGTGTTTTGAAGATGCTGCATAGCTGTCACGAATCTGGTCTGCACTCCTGTTCATTCACCACTAGAGGTCACCCGCTCACCACATGGACTTTTTACACCACACATCACATGGACTGCATTTCCCATCAGTCATCTCACCCATCACACGCACACAGCTGTCACCAATCATTCATTGCACTAATCACATGCACACCTGATCACACAGCATCACTGATCACACACACTATTTCAACCCTGGACATTCTCTCCCTCGTTGCCGAGTATTGTATGCATTATCGCTGCCCTACAGAGCCCTGTTAGTTTTCCTAGCCTTGCCTTTGTTTAATCGTGTTTTCCCCTGCCTGGACTATCGCTACGTTTTGGATTACCTCTCCTGTCTCGCCCCTTTGGATTCTGTACGCTGATCGTCGACCCACGCTTGTCTCTGTTTACTCTTTGTCTCGTCCATATCATACCTGTTTGCCATTGTTTGACCCAGCCTGTACGACCACGTCTCTGCCTAATAAAGTCTGCATATGGATCCGTACGTCTCACGTCTCGTCAGCCCCGTAACAATAGCGCTGTAAAGGAAATTCTGCCTACCGCTCCACCTCCGCTACTACTATAATAGAATAATATTTTATTTTGTGTTTATTATTATTGTTAGTGACAAATGGTATAGAAGCATATTGGTATTTATAATAATGACATTTTAATGGCATTTATAATAATAATAATAATAATAATTAGGATTGATCGGTCTTGCAGTTATGCAGCCATACACTTGGTGCAGATTCAGCAGCCAAAGATGGTCAACATAACTGTGTTTGTTCTGTTCAGCAGACAATTTCCAGAGAACCATTTAAAACTCTTTTACATTCAAAATAAAGTTCATTTTTCAAATTCCAAACTGTATTATTATTTATTTTTTACTTAAACATTTTGCCATTTTTTTTATGAAGACGAGATAAATCTTGCAGCTCAAACTTGTGTATAAAACAATTTTTTATAATATTTATTTAGTCTTTTATTTTATTTACAGCATTTACTTGTACTTTTACTTCCATTACTTAAGTATGTTTCATATAAAAAAATATACTTTTCACACTTAAGTACAATAAATATCAGATACTTTTCAACTTTTACTCAAGTAATATTCTAAACGGTGACTTTAACTCCTACCAAAGTCATTTTCTGGTAAGATACCTGTACTTTTACTTGAGTATGGCTTTCAGGTACTTTATACACTACTGAATACTCTACACTGGCACAAACATGCACTTATTTTCAGTGCATTTTCTTTTGTAACGTCTTGTATTTCCACAGATATGTTATCAAAGCCCTTCAGATTAGAATAAAGTTAATTCTGTTAATTAATGAATTAGGATTTTCACCGATTAACAGACACTATCTATCTGTCTAAATCAAGCAGCATTGTAACATGTTGAACCCTGTCATTTTTACATTATATAATTCAATACAAATGCAGTATGCATGACTCCTAACTAGCAGTAAAAGTTCTTAGCTAAGTTTTCTCTTGAAAGCTGTTCACATGTTGCTAGCAAGATTATCACGTTACCAGCATGTTTGCTAGCATGATTAACAAGTGACTAGCATGTCATTAGCATGATAAGCAAATGACTAGCATGTTGCTAGCATGATTAGCAAGTTATTAGCATGTCACTATGTTGCTAGCAAGATTAGCAAGTGACTAGCATGTCATTAGCATGATAAGCAAATGACTAGCATGTTGCAAGCATGTTTCTAGCATTAGCAGCATGTTTTAGCATGATTAGCCTGTTACTAACAAGTCGCTAGGAAGAAAACAGTGAACTCTTTTGAATGGAAGTTTCCCAAACCTGAAGTGGAACCCATAATTTAAAATGCAATATGCACGTTTGGAAAAAGGTGGATAATTATTGGGACAATACAGTGAAATTGTTATACAATTGTTTTGGCAGTAGTTTGCTGATAGATGGATGGATAAATGTTTGTAAGCCCCACTGACATAAAATTAGGTCCCACTTTATATTAGGTGGCCTTAACTACTATGTACTTACATTTAAATTAATCATTTGGTACAATGCACTTATTGTGTACATACACATTTTTACATTGTACTTATATTTTTAAAACTACCTATATGTAATTACATCTGTAATTAATTTCTGTAAGTACATTTATAATTATGCTGTTGACCCATCACTTACACCTTAACCCACCCTTAAACCTACCCATACCACCAAACCTGTCCCTAACCTTCCGTAATCACACCTCAATAGCAGCAATAGTGTTTTGCAATACAATATGAACACAATAAGTACATTGTACTTATTTTTTAATGTAAGTACATAGTAGTTAAGGCCACCTAATATAAAGTGTGACCTAAAATTATTATTATTATTTTTTAGCTTGATCAATCTGTGAAAGACTTATTGAGTGAAGGACAGGACATTGATGACCCCACCAGTGATGAAGACATTGCAGACACATCTGAGGCACTAGGTAGAATTATAAATGTAGATGTACAAGACTCTTTCAGGGTGTAAAGTTGCACAAATCTAGAGACAGTGACTTTTCATGCATTTTAAATAGTCTAGTTCTTCTATCATTAATTATTAGGATTAGTGTTGTTTATACATGTCACTCATACATCACCCACTGGGGTGATTGGCAACATGCTTCATGTAGGGCTCCAATTTTCACAACAGCCAAATCTGCTTCAGTTCTCATATTATTACATACTTACCGAGTTTGATCATAATAATTCTAGTCTGTTTGTACTGCGCAGGATGGGTTTAGAGTTTAAAAAAAAAAAAAGTTAAATAAATTATTTTCGGATAAGGTAGCAATTCATCAATATAAAACATCCTCAAATTACACACACGTGAACATGGCCATTGTCAGAACAATGGCAGACTACTTGCAAAGCAGGTCAGGAGCAATTCATGTGATTCACTTTTTTTTTTTTCAAAAGTTGACATAATTGATTTTTAATGCTGTGTGTCATTACCTGCATTGTGGTTCTTTCTTGAGTATCAGGGAATGTGTAAGACCTGGAGGATTTTTCTGAAGAACACTGAGCAGTTTAACAAATAAGGCACTTATCTATTAAAAATAAAAATAAAAAACAGTTGTAGATCATGCAGGTAACGACATAGTATTAAGAATCAAGAACAATGAAACAAATTAATTATAATTAAAAGTTTGCAAATACTTTGGCTGTGTGCAAAAACATACTTTGATTGAAGTTCTTCTAATGTTATTATAATTTAATCTTTTATCTCAATCATAGGACCACATCCCTCTACCCAGCAAGAGGGTGAAGACCACAACTCCCTTTTTCCCACTCAGGCCTGCACTTAAACGCCGAAAAGCTGACACAGACACTGTTGAGCAACAAAAACTGAAGCTGTTACAGCAGATGTCTGCTTCAGTTCTGGCTCCCCCAGATGCATGCAGCTTCTTTGGAAACCAGGTTGCTGTGGAGCTCCGGTTAATAAAGAATACAAGCACACAGACCGGGGTAAAAAGAAAAATAATGAATGCTTTGTTTGAGGCCCGGGAGGCTGACCAATCTAGTACCTCACCATCCTCACACATGCCACCACTCATATATTCACCTCTCACACCTACACAAATGCTCACCTCAACCCCTCTGTACACACAGACACCTCAACACTACTGTCACGGGGTGACGTGAAGCGGAACTATTTTTGCCTAATGTTGTTTCCCTGTGGGAGCGATTTCGATGTAAACAGTCCGGCCGGGCTTAGAAAATGAGAAATGAGCGTCAGCTGTGCAACGAGCGGAGATTGAGCCGCGAGAGAGACAGGTATTCACGAGGGGGATTATAAAAGGACATGTTTGCAAGGAGAGAGGTTGGACCCACTCCGGGAGAAACACTGAGGTCACACAGAGCGGAGGGAGGTTGCATATTAGGAAGAAGGAGCCTTAAATCAGCGGTTTGATGTATCTGGACCCAAAAAAGGGAGATAATACTAACAGAGGAAGAGAGGTAGTGGATCTATGTTACTTCGTCAAGCAGCTGATTGCCATCTGTAATTCTTATTAGGAAACTTAATGCCTTCAGTACGCGCTGTACACAACAGTTTGGTCAAACTGCCCTGGAGGTTATTGAAAGCTGGTTTGAAGCCTCTAATGTCAGTTGTGTGTTCATAGTACACTTCTCACACAGTTTTGGATGTACAGTTTCGTCAATTGAGAGGAGGGAGTTGGCTGGGACCGCGAGTGGAGACCTTATTCACCGTGAGTTATTGTGAGTTGCAGTGCTTAGTGTGAAGTGAACACGCGTGACCATTTGAAGTGATTGATGCATGTACAGGTGTGATATTATACTTTTGTGTCTGCCCGTGTCCCCAGTTGGCATACTCGTTGGTCTCGAGTGCCAAATTGAAACTAACTAACTGCTGTGTGTTGAGTGTATGCTGTACAGGAGTGCTGCTCCATCCTGTCTGATTTGAATAGGATTTGTTGAATATTCATGCATTGCTGTTGACTCCCTGACCCGAACAGGAAGCATTATCTGTTCATCGAGCTGTTCACACTGAAGGAGATCCCTGGCGTGAGTACCTGATTATTATCTGACTTGAAGAGGATTTGTTGTACACTCATGCACTGTTGTTTGATTTCCTGGCAAGATTTGCTACCAGGCTATCGAGCTGCTTCATTACTTAGGAATCGCTGTGAGAATTCCTTTCCAGTGTCTGCGCCAATACTTGCCTCAGGCCGTCCGAAGAGGAATCGCTGTGCGAACTCCTTTCCAGTGTTTGTCCATTACTTGCCTCAGGCCGTCCGAAGAGGGATCGCTGTGCGAACCCCCTTACCAGTGTTTGCTCTATTACCTACCTCCGGCTGTTGGAAGAGGAACCGCTGTGGGAACTTCCTACGCAGCCTGACGGGGAAGAGAGTTGGATCAGCCTATGCTTTTTAGTTTAAGATTTAGCCTATTTTAATTCAATAAAATACAACGTATAATACTGATTACCCTGTCTGGTCTTGTGGTGTCTTTGGGTAACTCCTCGAGGTGGTACGCTCAATAGGGGTGGTGTGAGACACGGGAGGAGGCCACCCCGGCCTGTGACACTACCATCAGCACATGCCCCCTCAGGGCCCTGTTCAGCCTTTTTGAGGATTCTAGAAGAATAGGAAGAGTAGTTGCATATTTAAAAAATGCTGTACGTTTTTCACATACACATTATTTCTAATTTGTTAATTGGTTACTTTACTCTTGTATAGATGTGTTTCCCAGAATCGAGTATTCAGACAGACCATGGCATAAATGAAAACAAAAATCATATTTTAAATAAGCTTACCCTTGGCCATATTTATAAACATACCCTTTACATAGCCATTTTGAGTCCCACTAGTAATAATAACAATACTAATAAGTATAATGCAGATGATAGATAGATAGAACCGGGTTTTAACGTTACATTCAGTGAATATACTGGTCACCACAGTTACAGCTAACTTACCCACTCCTAATCAGTCCTGCTCAACAGTCACATATCCTGTCTCTACATTAGAATATGTAGACACTTTTCTTCATAATAACTACATTTATTTTCATTTTACAGCACAGATCTACACCGCAACAGGTGACAATATCACTTTTGAACTATTGAAAAATTCAAACACGCCACCGTTAACAGGATAGTAATACTGGTAGTTAAATTCTTACCTCCGATTCTGGCTGAACTGGCAATCCATGTTGACCACGTCTCCCCAACCATTTTCTCATCCACAATCGTTTGCGCTTCCGCTTTTGTTTTTTCTCGCTACAAACAATAAGTATCGATACAGCAAGTTGTTGCGCTACAGTATCCATTTCGTTTACATCCGCTTTTCCGCGTCTCCTCTAGATCACGTGAGGCGCTGCCTCTGGCAGATAATCTTAACATCTTGTAGTGTGTGATGCTCCCAGAATTTCAAATCTTGTAGTGTGTGCATGTTTAAGATTTGAGGGTAAGATAATCTGCAAAGATTCTCCGTATGTGTGTGCTGCAACCAGATTTCATAATCGGTTTTAAAAATCCTGTAGTGTGAGCCATGCATAAGTCTGATCAGTTAGAAAAGATATAGCACATTCGTTCAGATCAGTCTGAAGATCTGGGCTGAGTTTGAAGTTTGTAGCTTGAAAGCTCTAAACATACTTTATGTTTAAACATTGTGTTTTATGGTAAAAGTACCGGAATTCATTCACATACTATGAAAATCAGAAAATATGAACTATAATACTAATTTATTATAAAAAAAAATATTGAAGTATGCCATCAAATATTTCAGGATTTCATTTTTTTCAGTTTTCTTGTTTTTTAACAATAAACAAAAATAAATAACTGAGAGTAACAAAACCAAAGGCATTACATTCTTTCTTCATTCAAAAACTAAAAAAAACAAATATCAAAAGATAGTCATATAATGTCATTTTATGCTTTTATGTTTTAAGAAACCTTTGTCTCCTAAAGGTAGCATCTGCTCCTCCTCACTGAAGAATAGCCCCTCGATACGGCAGCAGGTCATGGATGATGCCAGATGAACTGGCTCCGCAGAAGACTTTAAAGCCACACTTATCTGGTTTATTGCCAATATATTGGTGGAGGACGCCAGCTCTTGTGCCTTTATATCTTATCATGAGCTCATCCACAAAATCTTGTTCAAATCTTGATTCTGTGACCTGGAATTCCTCAATGTCTCCGCTGCGCGTCGGGTGGTTCTTCGCCTCCATGTCATGCATTCAAATCGTTTAATGCACAGCTAGCCGTTGATTATCCCTTACATATTAGAAGGGTGACTGTACAACCACAGGGGGTTCAAATCAGCATCAGAGTCTTTTCTGAGGGGTTTTCTGGTGCAAGGGCCTGAAGAGTGCGCGTTCTTGTACCATAGAAACTGTTGACATCCATCTGACATCCAATTGTAAAAAAACAAATAAAACAAATAAATAACAATCTCTTACAATTTTAGTAATGTTAGTACACAAGCATTTGTCATTTAAGAAGTAATTGCCTCTGATAATTATGATTTCCACACGTTAATTCATTATATTTACTTAACAATAGTTGTCATATTCATAGCTATGAATGATCAGAAGTTTATATTTCTGCAGAAATGGATGATCTGAAAACATTAGCTTAGCTTTTCTACTTTTCTATCATAAAGTGACAAATCAACCGTTAGGTTGAGCACGTTTTTGAAAAATTATTAAAATCATACTAAAGTTTTTTCACGGCACCAAGTAACATACTTTTGTAAAGTTAGGGCTCAAAAAAATATGCTTACCTTGCAAAATTTCACCAAGAGCAGTTGACGGCAGGAGTGATTTCTTTGTTTCTGACATCCATGTTAGAGGAAGTGTTGTGACAAGTGCTGTTGATTGACTTTGTGACATCTAGTGGATTTATTTAGCATAACATACCTCAACCAGATGGTAGAGATGGCTCAATCAGCTTGAGTTAAGTTAGGTACTCCTCTCTCAACCATTTGGTCGAGCAGGCCGTTTAAATACACTGTTATACACTGTGCAGTTATACATATTAAAATCAATGTCATTTGTGTAGGTCTAGTCCGTATGTTGCTAATCATATACAAAAAGGACTTATTGTTATTATTTCAAAATTACCTACTTTCACAGAACAAAATATGTCACAGTAAACTTCATACATTCACATCAGTGGTATACATTTTTAAAAACAGGTTAACAGAAGTTACTGGCATGTGTTTTTTTTTTCATCTGCGGAGTCAAAATCTATTAAACACTTTTACTTGCACATGTGAAATAAAAGAAACAAAGATGTACTCATATTTGTTTAAAATCACAGGAACACATTTATAAACTCACAATTCTGTCTATTTCTCAGAACTGCGTGATGTAAACATGTAACTGCATGTTATAACGTCAGCATTGTGAAATATAGTCTAAACTCACAATTCTGAGAAATAAAGTCAGAACTGAGAGATGTGAGATAAAACGATCTTTTAAATGTTTTATTCTGTGGTGGGAAACAGCCTCCCATAATGTTCGTTTTCAGTCCCTTTTTAATCAGTCTCAAAATCACTTAACACACAGATGTTAATATGTGAAATTAATTTTCAGGCATTAAATAAAACTGTATCGTTGAAAATGTGACAGAATTGTCTAAAATGTGCAGGAAGCTAAACACAAAATAAACAAATAACTTCTGAAATGACACTTGGACAAACTTTTGTTAATACAAAATAAATCACAGATCTCAATTATGAGGAAGAAAGTAAAATTAAAATCTGAAATAACAGCAGTCAGGTTTCCAGCATACACAGCGATATTAATAAATAATGGGGTTAGTGAGTGCAGCTTGATTATGTCACAGTGTTGTCGTCGTCGAGGCCAGGGAAACACGGAGACGTGGAAACATAGACTTTATTAATGATAACTACTGTACACAAAATGACAACCTAGACAATTCAAGACAGAACACTGAGGAGAGGGAACACAGGACTTAAGAATACTAGGAGATTAGGAAATTAACTACACAGGGCTGGGGACTAATAAACTCATAAATACAAAACTAGGACAGGAACTCCAAATACG
Organism: Onychostoma macrolepis; assembly: GCF_012432095.1. Taxonomy (NCBI): domain Eukaryota; kingdom Metazoa; phylum Chordata; class Actinopteri; order Cypriniformes; family Cyprinidae; genus Onychostoma; species Onychostoma macrolepis. The sequence continues at coordinate 6,320,772 of NC_081158.1, read as the reverse complement.
GTCACAAGAGGAGGGGAAAACACGAGACGCGGAGACACAGTCTGACAGATTAGTCATTCACAATTCTAAATTAATTAGCTAAATTACTACACTTGCACACATAATAATTAACTGTACTCAAATCTAATAATTAATAATAGCATCAAATCTTATAATTAACTTATAAATCTGAGTAAATCCAACATGGAGTTAGTAAAGTATTCTGCACATCAGCGCTGTGGTGTCGAGATAAAACACTATAGGCTATTTAAACATTATTTTAACATGGAAGTGTTATTTGCTTTTATTCGAACTTAATGAAACTGAGTTAAATCATGATTTTGTATTGTAACTATATAAAAATGTGGGCTACTTTTAATAAATAGCCACTTTTCCACTATCGGGCCGAACGGTTCTCTTTGTTTAACCGTTCCGTGCGATCCGGGCCAGTCAGCACGGATACGGTTTCATTTTCCACTGTGGTGCTGATAACGGATCTCTTTGGAATGTAATACAAATGCGTCAGTCGTTATTTCTAAATATACCACATTTATTTGACAGTATTAATGCATGAGCTGTTATAATTGAATCATATTAAATTAGGCTAAGTAGCCATAATATTATAATATTGCTGTACTATAATGCGAGTTTCAAATAGTTTAACCTATATAATGCACGTTGTTGATAAAAACAAATAAAACACGATTTTTTACGATATGTACACGATTAAAAATGTATTATGTAAAATTAGGTAAAATATTGCACTAACAACCCAAAATATTAATTTGTATTCATTCATACTTAAGCGCTGTTACTTATGCTTAATGTTTGTGAAAGTAAAAACCAACGCCTGTAGATGGCAGCAAAAGATTAGGCCTACAATAAGGCTTTGTTTGTTACAAGAATTAACCGTGGTTTTATTATAGTAAAACCATGGTTTATTTTTGTAAAGAATAAGCTGTTCTAGTCAACATGACCAAACAACGAGCTGTTATTAAGCTTGGTTACTGTTAACTTCAACAAAGTAGCTAATATATTTAATAAAATTCATTAAGTAACAAAATTATAGCCTAAAAAAGAAACACCACATACTGTTACTAAATTCCATTAATTAAATTGCATTGTTATTGTACTTCAAGATTCTTAGTGCAATTATTATTTTGAACAAAACAAACCTTATTGTAAAATTTTACTAAAATCAGGTACTACACCTCCTATGGAATACATTGCTAATGACAATTTAAGTTAGATTTGAGTACAAGATTACTAAAAAACAATGTACTGCATAATGCTGACTGCATAATACTGATTTAAATATCATTAGCAGTGGTTAATGTATGCACTTTGATGTTTTTCCCCAGGTGTTTCGCATGTTGCAAAACACAAGATGCCCACCCACTGTATGGACCCACTGCTGGGCAAATGACTGGTGGGAAAAATGTGTTCACAGTTTTCAGATCGGCAATGGATTGACAACTTTCGCATGTCTAAGAACACATTTGAATACCTCTGCAAAAGATTACACCCTGCTATAGAAAAAGAAGACACTGCATTCCGTCTTTCTGTCCCTCACCATAAAAGAGTAGCTATCGCCCTCTGGAAATTGGCAACAAATTCAGAATACAGGACAATTTCACATCTTTTTGAATTTGGTATAACAACTGTATGGCGTTGCACAAAGGAGTTCTGCGTAGCAGCTGCAGACATCTTGCTGGCTGAACTCATCCCTCTCCCATCTGCAGAGAACCTTGCAGAGATGGCAGCATATTTTGAAAGACGATGGGGGGTGCCACAGTGTGTGGGTGCGATTGATGGTTCACATATACCAATAATCGCACCAAGGGAACACCATAATGATTATGTGAATCGCAAGGGTTGGCACTCTATTATCCTACAGGCTGTTGTGGATGGAAAGGGGCAGTTTTGGAATATTTGTGTTGGCCGACCAGGAAGCCTGCATGATGCCCATGTACTTCGACTGTCCAAACTGTGGGACCTCTTGAACACACAGACATTTTTTCCTGCACACACAAGACGTATTGGAGGGGAGAATCTAGGCTATTACATTATTGGTGATGCTGCTTATCCTGCTCAGCCATGGCTAGTGAAACCTTTTACAGACACAGGAAGACTGACAGAACAACAAGAGAGGTTCAATGCTAGGATCAGTCGAGCCAGAGTGATGGTTGAAACTGCATTTGGCAGACTCAAAGGAAGGTGGCGTTGCCTTTTGAAATGTAATGACTGTGATTTGGATTTGGCCAGCGAGATGGTTGTAGCATGTTGTATTCTGCATAATCTGTGCGAGCAACACAATGAAGTGTGCAGACAAGACTGGATGAATGCCTCTGATGTGCCCCAATATCAACAGCCTTCCACACCTCTTCCAGAGCGGGAGAGATTCATCCCTGAAGCAGATGTTGTGCGTGCTGGTCTGTTGAGACACTTTAGTCACAATGTATGAAAAACAAAAAGAGATGTATGAAAAATGAAATTTAATACAAAAACACTGAAACAATATGAAAGTACAAAACATGACACTATTGAAGAAATGTATTTATTGATTTATTTATCAATTTATTTATTGAAGAAATAAAAAAACATGTATTGTTCTTCACAACGTTGTACACTTCCCATTAAAGAAATAAATAAGAGCAATAAACGAATTGTCTTCTTGTATGTAATCTCTTTACATTTGCGAACATCACTGTTAAGTAGGAACAATTGTACATTTAGTCTACATCTAGTGGGTCAGCAGGGGTTACAGAATGATTCTGCCCCAGAATCTGAATGAATTGTCCTAAAAACTGATTATTAAAATTTTCTTCCACCCTTAACTTTGCTGCTTCAGCTTCTGCCTCTGCCTGACGGCACTCAATCATTTGCTGATGATGGTTGTTGAGAAGAGTTTTGAAGGTTGCATCAGACTCTTTAGGGTAGGCAAGGAATTTAGTTTGGGTGTTGGGATTATGCCTCCTTTTCCCTTTAAAATAAACAACACCTTTTCAGCCTGTTTCCAAAGAAACTGAAGTAACTGAATTAGATAAACTGTGTAGTTGTAATTTAGGCACTGCATGGTATGTGTATAAAATCCAGCAACCACATTTGATAACAGTAACAATAATGGTAACAATAATAGTGGTAGTATCTGTATTAAAATATATTTGTTAAAAACAGACACTGAATTGTTTCATGCACCTTTGAGAACATTTGAATTCATTTTGAATTGCTGGAATGTTATCACCGTCTGTGCCAAAAAAGGGGGTAAAAAAAAAAAAAAGTTTCTCACCAAGAATGCTGCGTGCAGGTTTGTTGACTGAAGTCTGAGGATCAGAGGATAAGGTGAGGGGGGGACCTCATATGCAGGTGGTTCTTGTGGTGTAACAACATGTACAGACGGAGGTGGTGTTGAGGCATGCAGTGGTGACTGAGAATTAAACTCTTTTGAAGAGGATGGACTTTCCTGATCAAAAGTGTCTGTGAATGTAAACGTAAGCAACTCATAAACATTTGTTTGAAGGCGTTTGAAACGGGTAAATAGTTGTTTACATAAATTCGCATGGCTGTGCGGCATCCTAAAACTCTGTCCAAAGCATCGTAATATCTGTCAGTTTTTTTGGCAGCCCGCTTCTGCTATTATTGTCCTTTTGGATGCGATATGTATGTTTAAGCTTTTTCATTTTTTCCCGGCACTGTTTGGAGCTTTTTTTTAATGCCCTTCTCTGCTAGAGACTGCACTATGATTTTAAAAACTTTTTCATTTCTCTTTGTACCCTCCAGCTGTTGCTGAATTTTTCTCTCTGCCCAAATATCAAGAAGCGCAAATGTTTCCTCCACAGACCAAACTGTCTCAGACATTATTTATTTTTCTTTTTTATATTGAACATAGCGTAAATTAGTAAATTAGCTGTTGGATCGAATAGCGCGCTTCCGCTTAGCCAGCTAAAACTGGTAGCCAGGCAACAACAGAGTGGGACGTCACGCACACGCACTCTCAGCACGGTTGTCTAAAGGCTGGAATACACCACACAACTTTTAAAATCTGAACAGATTTTTAAAACACTAGGCATCATACACTTATCGACTTTGTAAATAGTGACAAAGGAAAACTGGGCATCATACACTACGCGACTGAAGATCATACACTACCAGACTTCAAAGTTGTTCCGATCACAACAAACTCACGCAGAAACGTGCGCCTTGTTGCTAGGAGACGCATGACAAATTAAAACATACTTGTTCTAAAATCGGCTGAAAATATCAAACATGTTTGATATCCTCCGACTGGACAGAATCAAAGTCTGAAGCTAAAAAATCGGAGTCTGTGACCATCATACACCACGCGATTTTCTGTGGAATCTGTCAGCTGTAATCTGCAGACTGGCTCTGACTTTCCTCAACTAGCATCAACTTGTTCAGACTGTAAAATCGGGGGAAAATTGGGGCAAAAATCGTGTAGTGTATTCCAGGCTTAACTGTGCCGAGAATTCCGGGCCGAGAACGGTTTGTAATCGTGCCGCGCCGTACCAGGCTCACGTTTAAAAGCAACTGGAACCGTACCTGACCGTTCTTAGAACCGTTCGGCCCGATAGTGGAAAAGCGGCTATAGTTGAAGCTTAATTTAGGCTGAACGTCCCTCATTTCAGCTGTGTTTCTGCTGCCAGGACTTACTATGAAACAATGTACACATCTATTAGCCCTCTGTGGGACTGGATTGTGAGTTCATGGCTTGAAAAAATTATATTTTACATATATTTGGGTGTAAAATCATTTTCCAAAATTAGTTTTCTTCATCTGACCTTTATTTTTAGGGATCCGTCATTTATAACTGACGTTGTCCCATTAGGGTAAATTATTTTTTGGCAAATTGTCTGAAACTTCACACACAATCAAATGTTTTTTCACTATCTGAAAAGAAGTGAAAAGCTCTTACTGTTTCAAAAAGAAAACATTAAAAGTCTTTATGAACGTTCTTTTCTTTTTTCTTCTTGTGCTGCTATATTTGATTTGGAACTCGTTTGTGAAAATGTCTAAAACTTGACACAAATTCAGATATAATTTCACTGCCTGAAAACCATGTCTTAGTGTTTCAAAACCATTAAAACAACTTTAACATTGTGTTTCATCTTGGAATTTCAGATCAATTATCGTAACACAAGTGAAAGTCAAAGACCCTTCTTTTTCAGTGTATCCCACACGTAAGTAGATGTTGATCATTGGAGCATCGCTGTCTGTCAGTATAGTAATGCCAGTAGACATAGGCATCTTTCCTGATCTCTGGTTGTGGTGTGGATCACATCTTTCAAACTGGCATACAATAATGTACCCAAATGCCTGATTTCCACAAAAACCTGTTCTTCATCACTGCCCTCACCCTCATTGCTTCTATCCTCCTTGGTCCTTGTTTTCTTACTACAGCCCGATTTACTGATGCACTCATATCACTATCATCAAAGCTTTCTGAAATAAGTACAGGTTTGTCTCACCATCTTCCAAAAATGAACCTAAAACACATGCGTAAAGGCTATTATACTGCCTGCCAATGCTGGTCAATAGAGCCAGCTACAGCAAATATGCATCCTATAATAGAGCTTTGTCAGTTATGCATGATGCTCAGATTTGTTGGTCTCTTGAGTTGTTGTTAATAAAAGTGCATTAAAAATGACAACAAAAAAAACCTTTAGAAAACACATTTGGATGAACAATTATATTAGATTATGGAGCATTATAAACTGATAACTGATTACCTTTTCATGGAATTTTAAAATCCTTAACCCAGTATATTTTTCTTCTTTTGTTCTTAGGCTTACTTGGAAGTCAGCACAACACATGACATCTTTTTCACTTTTCATCTTTTATTTTTGTTAATGTATAACCAAAGACATTTATTCATTAATGACTGTGTTTAGCCATTTAGAATTTATTCATTTAAAGATTTAGTAAAATGTTGACATTAGAATTACCTTTTTAATATTTGTGAGTAGCAATAGTAAGTAAATATTGTAAATTGTATTTGTGAGATCGAGATGAATTAAAGAACGTGACTTTTAATGATTAAGGGGGTTTGCAAATGTGATCTTGATTTAATACAACAGTTCAATAAACAAGAATTTAATGAACTTAAGTGACTACAACACTATTGCCTGATTTTTGCTCTATTTCGTCAAAAATAGTTTCAAACAAAGTCACAGCTGATCTGCTGTGCATCTCCATTCAAACAGTGGTGTTTCGTTTATGAATGAATGTGCATTTTAAATGAATCTAGTGAGTCAATTAACCATTCATAAAGACGGTCACTTGTTTAATTCCTGAAAGAATCAGTTGTTCAAACGAATCAACTGAATGAATGAGTCATCAAATCAGTGACTTGCCGCCACCTGCTGGCAGTTTTAGTTTCATTTTTAAAGTATAATTATATATTTATATAGTATAATTTATTTAAAATTTCTATATTTAAACATGTAGATTTGAAAAATTAATCTCAACATGAATTTATGAATTTAATTGCACTCATGCCACCTCTGAGCCTCATTAAATGTCTGAAAATACACCTCCAAGCCACTTTTGTGTTCTGTGTGCCTCCGTAGCACAAATTAATTTTGCTTATACTGATTTCATGTCCTTGGTAACTTATTCTTCTTATTCTATTGTTTAGAAAAAAAAGTGTAAAAAGCTTATAAATATATATATATATATATATATATATATTTTTTTTTTTTCATTTGACATAAAAGATGACATACTTTTAATAAAATTAGACAAATGCCATTAAAAATGTAAAAAAACAAAAAAAATATCACCTCGTAATGGGAAGGCACAGTTGTTGTTTTTTTTTTTTTGATCAGAATTTTTGATTATTGATCAGAAAGTGCTCCTGAATCTTTTGACTGTGCCAATTATCAACATGATGTATTCTAGATTAATTTAAATTTAAAAAGTTAATTTTTATAGAGCTGAGGCAACTTAGACATAGGACTGTACAAGGCCTACATCTTAGCTTACCTTTATACTTTTTTTTAAATTGCCCCACTTTTTCTTTGCTTGTGCTGGTTTTATTTTACTGGACAGGTCCATTTTCTCCAGAATAAATCTATAATCATAAAGATACCATAAGAATAACATGACACCAGACGTGTATGGGGCTCATCTTTGCTGGACATTGTTTCTATGGAACTATCTACAGCTCGTATTCATGGAGCAAAGATAAAAACTTTGAAGAGTGCCACATTTGACATTGTTAATTTTTTTATGTAAAATTTATGTATGGTGTGGGTCTGCCTGGTGGGTGGGGATTTTTATTTTAGTTTTTATTTATTTTTGTACTTTTCTCAATAAAAGTAATTGTTCACAAAAAAAATAAATAAATAACATGACAATTTAGAGTGAAAACTCCTTACACATCCTTAGAAGTAAGACTCTTTCTGCATAAAATAGGGGGTTGCACACACTGGTCCTGCAGAGTTTATCTCCAACCCAAATCAAACACACTGAACAGCTACAGGCGGTGAGTTTGTATGAGGGTTGGAGCTAAACTAACCTGGTCTAACATGTCCTTCTTGGCAGAACTTTAATTTATCCTTTCAGGCAAGAATGAGGTTAATTCTGCTCAAAAAGAAGAAAGAAGACTGACTGCCTACTTTTTTTCCCCCTCAACCGTATAATGCTGTATTTTAGCTCCAGTGAAGAGATCAGATTGTTCATGTCTCAATCTTATAAACTTCTCCATATTTTCCTTGCTCCCTATTCATAACTAAATTTAACAGGAATTATTTCTACTTGTATTCTTACTGTTGATTTTTCCCTCTTGTAGTGTTTGGTCATTTTAGTTTTATTTTTTTCATATTTTTTCCTGAATTTGACTTATTTTAACTGTAATAATAATGCAAAAAACAATACTTAAACATTTTGAACAAAAATCTAAATTTTGACTTATACTAGATAAATACACACACACACACTCTTATTACTATCATTATGAACACATTCCATAGGCATAATTGTCTTTACACCGTACAAACATATTCTATTCCCCTAAACCTATCATTTATATTAAAACTACACTTGCTTTCTATACTTGATACAGAAAAAATTTGCATAATTTATTTGCATTAAAGAAAAAAAAATGTCAGTGAACTAAAATTTCATAAAACTAAAAGCAGAAATTAATTTATTATTAGATTATTGTCTTCAGTCAGTTTCTACAGTGAACAATATCAAAGTGACCCCGAAATGTACAACACCAGAATGTTAAAATAATTATTTCTCGCCTCGCTAACAAAGTACTGCTCTAAATGTTTGTAATCCCGTTCACCACACCTACCCACTGAGGTAACACAATAAAAAAAAGAAGAACTTGAAAATACTTACATTTAAACACCACATCTGCGTTTGTGTGTACATCTGCCGGCGCCGCCATTTTTCAAATAAACGACGGTTGTTTATGGCGACGCAAAGAATTGTGGGTTACCTGTAACAGTGAATGATACACCACCTGCATCCTCTGAATCCCTGTGAAAGAAGGCTGCATTCGAAGTGTCCTGCATGCTAATGAGACACAGCTATAGTCTCTCTGACAGTGCATTAATAAAAAATAAAAATGAAAATATATTAAAAAGTTCAGTGAATCTCTGTCTTCCTTTCAGATAGATCGTCAAACCGGCTCGTTCAACTGCGCACACCTCACAAATGCAAGCCGACAGCATTCTGCTCAGTTCGTAACGATGCCAACCACGACCATGGGAGCATCAATGATGCTAAATGATGATAAATCACATACGATGTCGGACGACAGCAAATATCACACTGTGTAGGTGTATGTTTATTTCAGCTGAAACAGCTCACTCTTTTTTTGAAGATATACAAACAATATATGACATATAAGAACAATTACTAAACAAGTTTCAAACAAAGAGGACAAAACTAATGAAACAAATCATGAAATAGTACATCATCCTTTGAATTTTATTAGAATCAGCCTAAACTCTTTTTTCCCCAACTTGTTTAACTTTTCTTTCTAAAAGTTATCAAGTCAGCAGATCTTCTCTCTTTTAGCAATGAAGTCTACATCTCCGTCTCATTATCTCATATCTCTCACCAAGAGGAATTTACTAGCTACAGCAACCGCTTTCTGTTCTCTTTCTTTGAATGTTGAAGACCCTGACATTTTATAGGGGTTACATGCATATAAATAAATCAAATAAAACACAATATGTAGTTCTCAAACAAAATAAACAAAATTAAATTTCACCTTCTTTTAACCATGTTTTTGTAATAGAAATGTATTAACCTTTAATTGTGTTCCCTTCAAAATTCCACTCTTATTTCTTTCCATTTCTCTGAAAAACGCTGTGAATTCAAGTTATGAGTGAAAATTCAATTCAAGGAAATGATTATGAGGAAACAATCCCTTATTTGATACCTTTTGAAACTTGTTAAATTGATTTCTCCTTCTTGCTTTAAATTTGCAACAAAAAAAAAGAAAATGGTAAAAAATAAATTATATTTGACCAGTGAACAATTAGAAGGGGAGAAAAAACCCAAATAAATTCACATGTAAATCCCTTTCAGAAATATTTAAACCTCAGTTTATGAAATGAGCAATTCAGTCTCTCGCATTACAAATCCATCCTTTGGTAAGCGGTGGAAACTTCTGGACTCTGCTGTGGAGAGGAGTATCTAGCACAACATTATGGGTTTCTTTCCACAATGGACTCATCTATCTACACTGAACAAAAATATAAACGCAACACTTTTGTTTTTGCCCCCATTTTTCATGAGCTGAACATTTTAGAGTGGCCTTTTATTGTGGCCAGCCTAAAGCAATAATCACCTGTGCAATAATCATGCTGTCTAATCAGCATCTTGATATGCCACACCTGTGAGGTGGATGGAGTATCTCGGCAAAGGAGAAGTGCTCACTAACACAGATTTAGACAGATTTGTGAACAATATTTGAGAGAAATAGGCCTTTTGTGTACATAGAAAAAGTCTTGGATCTTTGAGTTCAGCTCATGAAAAATGGGGGCAAAAACAAAAGTGTTGCGTTTATATTTTTGTTCAGTGTATTTAAGGGATCGAACACCGTCCCTATGCAAATATGATGCTTCAAACACGCTTGGCTCAGAGGTTTCTGATCTATAAATCCATCACCCACAGGTGGTCTACTTTCAGACAGTCTGGATTCATTGCTAAGGCTTAGGTTCATTTAAGATATCCAGTATACAGGTGCATCTCAATAAATTAGAATGTCATGAAAAAGTTCATTTTTTCTTGTAACTTATTTCAAAAAGTGAAACTTTCATATATTTTAGATTCATTGCATGTAAAGTAAAACATTTCAAAAGTTTTTTTTTGTTTTAATTTTGATGATTAGCGCTTACAGCTCATGAAAGTCAAAAATCAGTATCTCAAAATATTAGAATATTTACATTTGAGTTTCAATAAATGATCATCCATACAGTATAAATTCTGGGTATCTCTTGTTCGTCATGGCCTAATGGTTACCAACTTACCAACTACCAATAGCAACTTCTCATTGAGTCCCGTGCGCACCCGTAACCTCGCAACTGTTCCAAAGATGAAGAAAAGTTTGTGGGTTTGAACTGATTTGAATTGATATGCAGGTGAGTAAATGATGACAGAATGTCCAGTTTTAGGTCAACTATTCCTTTAAGCAGCACTTACGAATATATGAATTCTATTACATTAGAGCAGAGGCACTCAAGCTCAGACGCCATCACGCCAAGGGGACACATTTAAACACATAAAATGCAAAGGGCCACAAATTACAATTTGCAAGACTTTAAGACAATATTTGCAGGTTTACTGATTTAGAAATTGAGTTTATTACTTATCTACTGTAAGTCTTGCTTGTCCTATTTAAAATAATACTGAACATGAAAAAAAAAAACTATAACAAAAAAGTGGATTAACAGTTTGTTTTGCTATATTAATGCAAAAAAAATGCATTTATACTCAAAGTATTAAACAAACCCATTGTTCAAACTCATTGAGCAAATATATTTGACAAATTTCTTTAGAGAGAAGTGCTATTTTTCATATTTATGGCCAAAATAGGGCGGAGTGTGCATTACTGAGCGTTAAACACCGTTCATACTGGACACCAGAGAGCGCCCTTGCACAGAAACTTCATATGTACATCACAAAAGTGATAGAACTCATAATGCTCCAGGAAACCCCTAATATATACAGTATATAAGGGATTTTGTATATTGTATATCGCATTGTACAGTACAGAGTATTACATATAATAGTAGAGTCTTTAGTGAATAATTTGTACATGGTACATCACTTGTTGTACAGTGACAAAGTTCTTTATGGACAAAGGCATCCAGCTATCTATCGCTGTAGCTGAGAAAAAGAAGAAATGCTTTAATGGATCAAATATGAAGACACACACACACAACTGCGACAATATATAAATAAATAAATAAATAAAAATAATTATATATGTACACACACACACACAGGTTTTGTTTTAATTTTGATGATTAGAGCTTACAGCTCATGTAAGTCATAAATCAGTATCTCAAAATATTAGAATATTTACATTTGAGTTTCAATAAATGACCAATAAATAAATTCTGGGTATCTCTTGTTCTTTGAAACCACAATAATGGGGAAGACTGCTGACTTGGCCATGATCCAGAAGACGAACATTGACACCCTCCACAAAGAGGGTAAGTCACAGAGTGTCATTACTGAAAGGGGTGGCTGTTTACAGAGTGCTGTATCAAAGCATATTAAATGCAAAGTTGACTGGAAAGAAGAATTTGTGTAGGAAAAGGTGCACAAGCAACAGGTATGACCGTAAGCTTGAGAATACAGTCAAGCAAAGCTGATTCAAACACTTGGGAGAGCTTCACAAGGAGAGAACTGAAGCTGGAGTCAGTGCATCAAGAGTCACCACGCTCAGACGTCTTCAGGAAAAGGGCTACCAAGCCACTTCTGAACCAGAGACAACGTCAGAAGCATCTTAACTGGGCTGTGGAGAAAAAGAACTGGACTGTTGCTCAGTGGTCCAAAGTCCTCTTTTCAGATGAAAGTAAATTTTGCATTTAATTTAGAAATCAAGGTCCCAGAGTCTGAAGGAAGAGTGGAGAGGCACAGAATCCATGTTGCTTGAAGTCCAGTGTGAAGTTCCCACAGTCAGTGATGATTTGGGCTGCCATGTCATCTGCTGGCGTTGGTCCATTGTGTTTTCTGAAGTCCACAGTCAACGCAGCCATCTACCAGGAAATTTTAGAGCACTTCATGCTTCCTTCTGCTGACAAGCTTTATGGAGATGCTGATTTCATTTTCCAGCAGAACTTGGCACCTGCCTACACTGCCAAAGGTACCAAAAGCTGGTTCAATGACCATGGTGTTACTGTGCTTGATTGGCCAGCAAACTCGCCTGACCTGAATCCCATAGAGAATCTGTGAGGTATTGTCAAGAGGAAGATGAGAGACACCAGACCCAATAATGCAGATGAGCTGAAGGCCACTGTCAAAGAAACCTGGGCTTCCATACCACCTCAGCAATGCCACAAACTGATCACCTCCATGCCACGCCGAATTGAGGCAGTAATTAAAGCAAAAGGAGCCCCTACCAAGTATTGAGTACATATACAGTAAATGAACATACTTTCCAGAAGGCCAACAATTCACTAAAAATGTTTTTTTTATTGGTCTTATGAAGTATTCTAATTTGTTGAGATAGTGAATTGGTGGGTTTTTGTTAAATGTGAGCCTAAATCATCACAATTAAAAGAACCAAAGACTTAAACTACTTCAGTCTGTGTGCATTGAATTTATTTAATACACGAGTTTCACAATTTGAGTTGAATTACTGAAATAAATTAACTTTTCCACGACATTCTAATTTATTGAGATGCACCTGTATATATATATATATCTCATTCATTCAATCAATATATGGTTTATCTGTGATTATCTGTGCCTTCTCTGGTATCTTCATAGTAATGAAGTAGATTTATAATCCAATGCTAGTCAACATGTAAAGTAATCGTGGCGTTCACGTTTTGCATGCAGAGATGAATAATATCGGGAAATAAACTGATTAATACTGTTTAGGTTAAATCAAGTCGTGTCTGTGCCAGTTTACTGCTTTGTGTTCTGGTCCAGAGTAGAGCTGGGCGATAAATCAATAACGATAATTAATCGCAACATAACCAGACAGTCAGAAGACTTTTCAATCAAAAAATAAATAAATAAATAAATAAATCACCATCGTTTATCATGGATTTACTCTAGTAGCACCATGGTATCGTGTCAGAAATGTGGGAAATTCATATCAAATTTTATTATATTATTAATGTAGATATGTATTAAACATATTAAAGGAACAATGGAATATAATAATAGTATTTTTTTGTGATTAAGCTATAGTATTTATGCATTTATATGCTACATGGCAGACAACCTGAATGAGTTCTACTGCAGGTTTGAAAAAACACCCCACACCCGCCCTGAACACCTCTCCACACAACCATTAACACCCCCAGCAACCCCCCTTTCCCCCACACCTGCAATTCAGATCAGGGAAGATAACGTGTGCCAGGTCTTCAGAAAGAACAAAAGAAGTTAAGCACCAGGCCCAGAGGGTGTGTCACCAGCCTGCCTAAAAACCTGTGCTGACTAGCTGGTCCCCATCTTCACCCAGATCTTCAACAGATCACTGGAGTTGTGTGAAGTCCCTTCATGCTTCAAACGCTCCACCATCATCCCCGTCCCAAAGAAACCCAAAATTACTGGACTTAATGACTACAGACCTGTGGCTCTAACGTCTGTGGCCATGAAATCATTTGAAAGACTGGTTTTGGCTTATCTGAAGGCCTCCACTGGACCCCCTGCAGTTTGCCTACAGAGCAAACAGGTCTGTGGATGATGAAAACACACTTCCAGCACCCATACGATCAGCACTGGAGCTCCTCAGGGCTGTGTTCTCTCCCCACTGCTCTTCTCCCTCTACACCAACGACTGCACATCTAAAGACACCACACTGATCGGCCTCATTCAGGACGGTGACGAGTCTGCTTACAGACAGGAGGTTAAGGAGCTCGCTGTCTGGTGCAGTCTTAACAACCTGGAGCTCAACACGCTCAAAACTGTGGAGATGATCGTGGACTTCAGGAGAAACCCTCCTGCACTCCCCCCACTCACCATCATGAACAGCACTGTGACTGCAGTGGAGCCATTCAGGTTCCTGGGCACCACAATTTCTCAGGACCTGATGTGGGATAATCACATTGCGTCCATTGTGAAAAAGGCCCAGCAGAGGTTGTACTTCCTTCGCCAGCTGAGGAAGTTCAACCTATCACAGGAGCTGCTGAAACAGTTCTACTCCGCCATCATTGAATCCATCCTCTGCACTTCAATAACTGTCTGGTTCAGCTCAGCTACCAAATCTGACCTCAGAAGACTACAGAGGGTAGTCCGGACTGCTGAGCGAATCATTGGTACAACCCTCCCCACTCTCCAAGAACTGTACTCATCCAGAGTGAGCAGAAGGGCTGAAATCACTCTGGACCCTCACATCCAGCACACTCCCTCTTTGAACTGCTGCCGTCTGGTCGACGCTACAGAGCTCTGAGCACCAGAACGACCAGCACAGGAACAGTTTCTTCCCTCAGGCAATCCATCTCATGAACACCTGACAATAAACGCGGAACACACAACACTATTATACATTATTTATTCACCACACATACTTATTTTATTTATTTATTTATTTTCATTTCAATTTGCACATATCAGACCTGTACACACATAATTGTCTATATTATATATTGTGTTTTTGCTGTTTTGTACATTTGCCTATTTGTATATTATTCTTTTATTATCTGTGTCCTGTCCTGTTGCTGTCTTTGTTGCACTGTGGAGCTTCTGTCAAATTCCTCGTATGTGTAAACATATCTGGCCAATAAAGCTCATTCTGATTCTGATACATTTATTTAATTACTGTTTTTCATATAAATACCTAGAAACCATATTACATTTTTGTCTAGGGCCAGCTGTAACAAAAGAAAACTGTGTTAACTCCCAAGATAGAATTCAACAAAGAAAATATAAATAATTAAATAAATTAAAATTAGTAACAAAAAAAGGGAACAAATTCAAGTGGACAAGGCCAAAATAACAAACAAAAATCACTTATTTTAGTATAGCCTCTAAATTCCCTAACAAAAATAAAACAAAAAAATACAACAACTTCTTAACTGCCATAACTCAAAACATAGAAACAATATATGCAAAAGAAATGGTGTCACACTTCCCTAAAACAAAAGTGACCCTGGACCACAAAACCAGTCAATAAGGGTCAGATTTTTTTAATAATAATAATAAATAATCTTTCCATTGATGTATGGTTTGTTATGATAGGACAATATTTGGCCGAGATACAACTATTTGAAAATCTGGAATCTGAGGGTGCAAAAAAACTAAAAAAATCTAAATAATGAGAAAATCGTCTTTAAAGTTGTCCAAATTAAGTTCTTAGCAATGCATATTACTAATCAAAAATTAATTTTTATATATTTACGGTAGGAATTCTACAAAATATCTTCATGGAACATGATTTTTACTTGTCCTAATGAATTTTGGCATGAAAAATCAATCATTTTGACCCATATGTATTTTTGGCTATTACTACAAATATACCCCAGCGACTTAAGATTGTTTTTGTGCTCCAGGATCACAAATTATTTACAAATAACAATTGGAAACCAAATGAGCAAAAGCAAGTCTTTAAAAACACACAATCACAGCAAAAACCAAGACAGGTGGCACACGTTTGGCCTTTATAGTGTGTTCGGGGAGGTCCTTTTCACCGGAACCAGGGCCAGACCAACCAGGATCTCTGCTGGCTTGAGTACAGGCCACACCTTCTCTTGCACAGACACACTCAGAAACACAAACATGTAAACAGACTAGAGATGCTCATATTGACCGTTTAACCATTAACTGAAAGTTAGAATTTTAACCAATTAATACTATCAGTTAAATCAGTGGTGTTCAAACCTCTCCATGAAGTATTTTGTATGTCTCCCTATATCTGACACAGCCTCTTCAGGTCTTGCAGTCTCCACTAATGAGCCGATGAGTTGAATCAGGTGTGATAGATGAGGGAGACATACAGATGCAGGGCTGGGGGTCCTCCAGGACAGGCTTGAGAACCAAGCCCGAAAAGCCCGAAACACACTGCATGATTTTCGGCATCGTGAAGCAATCGTGGTGATTTCTGATTCGCCATGACTGTTTCACGATGCCAATCTTTCGTCTGGGACAGCCGACAATCGTGCAGTGTGTTTAGAGCTTAAAAGGTTGTTTTGTTTTTTTGTTATGTCTTTTTCACAAATATTTTTACGTTTGCTGCATGGTAAAAGAAAAAATAAAGCTATACATACAGTAGTCTATTTGTTTACCTATTTGTGCATACAGGCACCTGCTACTCCTTCACTTAGTTAACTGATGTAGTAGGCTATACGTAACACAATGGCAGGTGGCAATACTGGATAAATGGTTATTAGAGTGAATCCATGAGTGAATGCATGTAAATTCTGAATGGAGTATAGTGCGCAATGGGCGCACCCCTAATATCTCTGGGAAGATTCTTAAAACAAAAACAGTATTAGCTGGTTATGAAGCAGTATTATAAGCAGGGCTCTAAACCGCTTCAAGGAACGAAAACGGAAACTGTGCTGAGTTAGCTACGGTTCATTGTGACGCGTTCCAAAGTTCTCGGAAAGGAAAACGAGACGGCAGAAAGTAGTTGTCTTTATTTTGCAAAAGCTTTACAGTTTTATTTATTTTACAGTTTTATTTGTTTTGCAAAAGCTTGACAGTTTTGAATGTTGTCTTGCACCTGTATAACCCCCATATCGCGCTGGCGCCTCATTCACACACAGACACAACATATTTTTGCGACATTGCAGGCTGTTCATTATCAAAATAAAATACAGTTAAAGAAACGTATAAAAAGTTCTGTTGCGTTCAGTGTGACCACCATCTCACTGTGCTGATATAGCCGATGTGAAGGATGATGTTTTACGTCGATGAAAGAACAAAGCCTATAATAAATAATATTTCAGCATCCAGATACATCACGAATATGGAAACATTTGGATTTGTGCCGAATGAGAGAGGTACGCATATCAGTTTCAACTTAAATTAATTTGTTTTCAGACAGACGTTAGCTATAGCCTTAGGTTTAGAGGATTTGTTGTGGAGAGAAACTAATAACTGTGTTTATAATGTTTGTAAACATTTTGATTTACCGGCATTTTATCCTACATCATTTCTGAATGTAATAGCCTAATATGTGATGTGACTTGTTTGTTTTTCCCTTAAAATGCAATTTTATACAAGTAGCATTTTTTTTAACAATGCAGCAAACATTTTTAAATATCTTTAAAAAAATACTTGAATGTCTTTAAAGCATTTATAGTTTTTTATTTTGTTTAGTAGCCTACATTTAGGCAAATCTAGAAAAGATGATGCTGTATTGCCTGTGACTAAGCGCAGCGGGTTAAGATACCATCTCTTCCTGTTTTTTTTTTCTTTCTTTTTCTTTTTGTGAAAACTCTGTACTTTATTATTATTATTATTATAGACAAAAAACATTTAAAAAAATGTATATTATATTAAGTCAATTCATTGCGATATAATCCATGCTGCATACTCCGGTACAGTAGGTGGCGGTATGCACCTGATAAGTCATGATTGAAATCCGCCATAAAACTAATAATAATAAGAAAATGCCTCTTGGAAGAGAATTGGGAGGAAGATGGAAGAAGGGAGAATGGCATGGGGAGATACTTCGGATTGCGATAACAAGCAAGACACGGAATATCAGGAAGTAATATATAATAAAAGGGGAAAAAAAGAGCAGCTTGGGTGATGGATCTGATTGTGAGCAAACAATTAATAAAGTAAGACATACGAGAACTGAAGTTGATAAAGAGGTGGAAGAAAGAGAAGTCAAAGTAATAATTACTTTTGCTAAACAGTCAGAACAATAAGTTCATCCTGTTAAATTATCAAAAGCAATCGAGAAAGAGATAGGAATAGTGAAAGTTGTATCTTGTCTTAGCAATGGAAGAATAATGATTAAATGCAAGGATGAAAAACAGAAGCAAAAAATTCTGAAAATGAAAACACTAGCGGGAGGAAGAATAGCATGCACAGAAATAGGCAATGAAGTTATTTCATGAGTACCTCATAATGTAAGTATGGATGATATTAAAGGAAGTTTGAGTGGAGGCACAGTCATCAATGCTAGAAAATTGCAGATGTGGAAAGATAATAAAAGATGTGAAAGCATGAGCGTAATGATTCAGTTTGAAGGAGTACTCTGCTAATAAGGGTGAAGTTAGGATCTGTAAGCTTCTTGGTACGAGAGTTCATACCTCCACCTTTGAGATGCTTCAAATGCCAGCGCATGGTACATACTGCAAATCTTTGTAAAGGGAAAATACGTTGTGTAAAATGCAGGAGAGAACATGAACATGGCAAGTGTGAGGAGGGGGCAGAGATTAAATGCTGTAATTGTGGGGGAGGACATAGTGCAGCATATACAGGGTGTCCTGTACAGCAAGAAGCTCGTGAAGAACAAAAAAATAAAAAGTGCAAAATGTAACACATACAGTGTGGGGGAGGATATAACACAGGATGTCCTGTACAGCAAGAAGCTTGTGAAGAACAAAAAATTAAAACAGTGCAAAAATTAACATATGCAGAAGCTACCCGTAAAAGGTATAGCTGAAACAAAGAGAACTAATGTGCAAGTGTAACTGGAGCCGGAATAATTATTACAGCTACCACTACCCAGACCCCAGAATATAACCTTTTCTTCTCCAATGGTAAGTTTCCAACTGAATGGAAAGTGACAAGCAAAGACAGATTTCCACTAAAAATCACAACTTTATTTTTCAACATTCACTATTAAAACACTGAGAGCTCAACATTAATATAAAACCCTTTCTCCCTTTTGTTCACAATTTACTTAACCAGCGCGAACACCTGGTAACAATGTTTAGGGTGGCCAAGACACCTTACATATAGGGCCCACAATACAAAACTACAATGGTATGCACTATACCTCAAATAAAATAGCCTACCAAGAGGCTCTATTACACAACCATGTCACGGATCTGTCTGTCCTGTTCCCTCTCCAATCACAGTGCACACCCTCACCTGCTTTCACCTAATCATTGATTGAGCACCCCTGCACGTCATTTGGACACTCATCAGCACAGCAATAAAGACACACACCTCACATCACTCCAATGTCTGGTCTTGTTCGTACGAAGAGGACTGCTAATGATATCACAACGTAGTACCTGCTGCTTACCGTCAGTCTGCTCCTGTGTCCAGTTTCTGCAACCGCCTTGGTGAGGTGTGTGTCTCGATCCTGTTCCAAGAAAACCTGTCAAGAAAGATATTCAAAGTTTACGTCTCATTGTTCTCAAACTGGTCTCCTGATTTACCTGATCCATTACATTCTGCTCATCTGTTATCAAATAAATACCATCTCTCTGTCCTGCTTTCTGTAAAAAAAAAAAATACTGTTACACCCATCACACAAAATATCAACCATACAGTAATCAAAATATTTTAACTTATAACATACAACACCAAAAGTATAATAATAATAATAACAGTAATGAAAATAAGAAAAGAAATAACACCAAAATTATCTGTTGCTTGTTAGTTGGTTTTTTTTAGGCAACGGTTGCCTAATATCAAAACACTGAATAAGGCACAATCAGAAACACAAAAAAAGTCCTTCAATAATGTAGGGTTTGATACATAAATATAATTTTAATTTAGCTCAAAGGGAATCATTTATGATTTTATAGGTAATTTGAACAGAATCACTGTTTTGCGGCTGATCACTGAGTCTTCCGCGATTCACTGAACGAGCCGTATAACATCAACTCTGCACTGGATATTAAAATCCAAAATATAGTGAAAACACTATTAATAAGCACAGTAACAAGATTGGCAGATTAAGACATTAACTTGTAAGCACAAAACACAAGATACTTCTCTTTTGAATATAAATAAGACTTTATTTATATAAACCCAAGACATAAACTAATCTAACATGAACACACGCATTCACACATTCACACGTTGCAGAAAGAGAGAAAGGATGAGTTTAGAGAATGAAAATGTGAAATCCCAAGTTTATAGCAATATGTGCTATCGCATAGACCTGAACAACCATCAATCACTTAATTAACCCTCGCATTGAGTTTCTCAATGAGGCTAAAATTTATATTAAATGCACCAGTTCAGTTAGGATCTGGAGTTGTTTTACTTGCATTGCCTTGTGTTACAGGGATTCCCTTCTGTCGTCATCGTTGCAGGAAAGGGGTTTTCCGAGTTGGTGATTGGCTGGAAGTTCAGTAGTCTTTGAAGTGATGTCTTGGGAAGCCAATGGTTGGGCGTTGGCTGAGGATGGTCTTGGAGTCCGTTGCTGGTTGAAGTTTGAAGCGGGTGCAGTCGGAGCTGGACTTTGCGGCAAACTTAACTTTTGAACACGAGACTCAACGGAAAGAAAAGAAACTAAAGTAAAAGAATAAAATGAGTAACGAGACTAGGTGGTTTTTCTTCTCATCGTGGTGTTAAGTAGCAACTGGCCTGTAGGCCAGAGCACGCTCAAAGAGCGCTAAAACAGCGTCAAAACGCAGTGGCGAGAAGAAGAGAGGAGAAGGAAGAAGGAGATTTGATGGTGTCCTGAGGTTTTAAACTCGGCTTTTGGACACATCCCATCTGGTGTCTTGACCAATTAGATAGGCTATTATCTTAGCTAGGGTTGTTCCTTCCATCATAAATCAGTTTGTTATCTGGTCACATGGTCTGAATTTTACACACTCTTGCAAAGTATAATTTCGGATGTGATTTCTATAACCAGAATATGATACATTTGACAAAGAATCAGTTGGAAGAAACGTTTCAAGCTAGAATTGTCAAGCTCATACATACCAAACACGAATAAACCTTAAAGTCATTCAATAGTTATTAAAAGACATACATAATATGTGCTTAAAACATGATAGTCTAATGTGTGGTTACATACATAATATAGTGTTACGCCTAGAAATGTCCTTTTAGGATGATTTTACGTGCATATGAAAAGAAAGTCTCTGTATAGTTCTGTGGAGACCAAAAGACATGTTCTTTGGACAAAGGAATTTCAGTCTCAGCCTTTGTCTTGTATGTGTGGGGGAAAAGTCAATCTAAAGAAGCTTGTGATTTCTCTTGTGGAACACATGTGATGGCCATCTCTTTGACCATTAATCTTGATTATTTACCCCAAATTTGATGATCTCCTTCCTGCGTTGGACTTATCAATAAATGTTCTTTTGTCTTAATGTTGCGAGCTGTTCTGGAAGAGGCTTGTTGGTTAGGCTTGCTCCAGAGGTTGGAGATAGGCATCTTTACGACGTTGTCGTGTTCTCCTGGAATTTCGGCTCCTCATGTTTCGATGTCCTGATCGAATCTTAGTTTTGTCTGACTCGTTCTGATGCTACATACCCCCTTGATTGGCGATGTGTCGAGTTGGAGACATCGGCAAGCACTGGATAATCAGAGGCAGAAGAAGCAGACACAAACACAGCAAACAACAAGACAACACCTCCATGACAGTTACTGTACTGGTGCAGGGCATCAGGTTATTCGGTACAGGCGGTTATATTCAATTGGTCAATCTAGTTCGGTAAACTGAATAGTTTAGTTCAATTTTGGAAATTGTTGTTCTAATTTAGTTTAGTATGTTGATTCTTCAATCAAATTTTGTGATTAGATTTGTTTGTTTCTTCTAAGTTGTCTTAACTTAAGAGTGTTCACCTTTAGTTTCTGGTGACATCATTTGTGGTAAAATTAATTGACCTATCGTGCATGGAGCTCTCTGGCTTCCATTCAGTTTAGAGTGGCTTATGGATATTAGGTGTGGTGAGTCAATCCTAATATCAGACCTTTGACCCTTGCAGGGTGTCTAGGTTTTCACCTACTAAAGAAAGAGGGGAAGGAAAAGGATAGGTAAAGAAGAACAAAACAAAACAAAGCTGCTGTGGGTTTTCCTAGCATGGTTTGCAACTACTGTTGAGCTAGGATGTTATGTGCAGCTAGGAGTCATGTACCTTAACTTAGTGTCAGGTGTTCTAACTATGGTGAGGATAGCTGCATGTTCCTTCATGGTGGTGTATGTAACTTTATGTTACGCTAAAATTTGGATATTCTACTTGTGGGAAGAATATGTTTGTTAAATGTGTTATCAGTAGATGTGGTTACCTCTGGGTGTAGGTAATGTTGTGTGTTACTGGTATAGTGTAGGTGTGATCAGATCTGTTTCAGTCTGTGTTGTCTCCCCCCTTTTCGGGTATGTCAGTGAAGACGGGCTCTCTGCATCCTTGGCTTGGATGAGGGCGTGTCCATGATCTAATGGGGGTCAGTCCAGAAAGGCAGGAAGTTCTTTAGCAGACAGTCGGAGGTAGTTTGGCATGGCTGTGTGAAGCTGGGATGCAAACTTCGCCTCTTATGTTGCATTCCTCTCGTGCTGCCTTCTGGATGTGGCAGACTTTCTGACCTTCTGTGCTTTGGTGGTTGCTGTTGCACAGACAGGAATGTGGTTCTTGGAGTTGGAGTTCATTTACCAGTTTGTTAGTGAGTGATGGGTGACTGAGGTGATGTTCTCTGGTACCTCAGTTTTCATCAACAGTTGGCCGTGAGAGACTTGCTCGTTCTGGGTGGTTGTTGAACAGGTGTTTGTCATCTCTGATATGGTGGTGTACCATGTGATCACCGGTCTTCCGTTCTGTCGCTGGTCACAGCGAGCATGATTCAATTTTGTAGTCATCCGTGTTCAGCTTATCTTGAAGGAACTCTTTCAGTTGTCTCATGACTTGTTCCATGTCTTCTGATGGTAAGCTGTCTTGTTCTTGTGCGTACTCAGCACTGTGCATGTCTGAGTGGTGCTGAGGTGGGTTTCGTTGTCGCTTACCCACACGAGTTGCTCTTGGATGAGTCAGGCGATTACTTTTGGATGTCTGATCCTTTGGGTTTCTTGAGAAGCGTGGCTTGTCCCATGGATTTTTCCAGTGGTTGGGCTGATAGCTGTCATGGACATGGGGGTCATGTTCTCCGTGCTCTTGATGGAAAACTCTGGTGTTGTGATGCAACTGGGTGTCGTACAGTGCAAGGCTAGAGTCTTTGGTGACAGAGTTCAAGAGTGTGGAGGTTTTGTTACCTTTCTTTGAGGCCATCTTCTGCTTGTTGTAGGCTTTCTGTGTTAGATCACGCAACTGTTGGATGGTCATGGAGCGTGGACAGGCCATGACGCCTAGATGGTGACTGACTCCAGGGTGCAGATTTTTTAGGAAGAGGCTTTTGAAGTTCACATCCTCTTCAAGGTCAGGTTCGTTGTGTGCACCAAAGTAAGCTTGTCGGAGTCGGTTGTAGTAAGCTTGTGGAGTCTCTTGTCGACCTTGTTTGGTTTCCAAGGCAGTTAACAGTCCGTTTTCCGACTCTGGGTCTGTAAATTCTCTAATCAGGACCTCACAAAGCAGCTGGTAGTCTGACTTCGTTCGACTGGGCTGTCGATCTAGGAAGTTTCGTACCTCAGGACCGGACGTGGCTCTAAGGAGGTATAACCTGTCTCTGTTAGTCACATGAGGTCTCATTTCTAGATAAAAGTCGATATCTTGCAGATGAGCCTCGATGGTGTGGCCCTCTGTGGAGTTCGGGTTGAACTTGCTGATGTTTTTAGACAGCTTGTCGAGGTCTTTGACGGTCATCCCAAGTGCAGCTCAAGGTCTGCTTGGATGGGAGGTTTTCTTTCGTTGACAGGAAAGAGTTCTGTGGCGAAGGCAGGTGAGGTTTTGGGTTGTGGCCCTTCGCTTCTTCGTTGCGTACCAGTTCTTGGACGTGGGACTCGGCTCTGCTCAGCAGTGGTGAGGCTGAGAGATGTTTCTCTTGCCTTGGCTCTTGTTTCTGCTCATAAGCATGTTTGAGTTCTTTTCTGACCATATAGAGCTCATAGTTGGTATCGTCTAGTTGTTGGGTCAGATTGTCCATTTCAGTTCCATACCTTTCAAGGTGGTCTTTCAGGGTACTGATTTCAGCATTCTTGTTACTGATGTCATTCTTGGCTTTCTCTAGTAGCTGTTCGGCATACTGGAGTCTGTTCACCAGGTCTTTCTGGGCAGCTTTTGCATGTTGTTGGTCAAGCTGAGCTGCTGTCAGGGCTGCTTGGAGCTCCTTAACTTGTTCCGTAGTTTCCTGCTCCCTCTCGTTGGGTGCTTTGGGTTGATCTTGAACTTTCACTTCCAGCTTGTCTATGCGGCGTTGAGCACATGTCAGCTCCTCTTGAAGATGGGTGATGTGCTTGTCGCTCAGTTTCAGCTGGGTCGTGAAGGCATAGCTTAGGGAGCTGGTGATTTTGACTAGCTCCTCGTGGTTGGTGTTCTGGCTCGAATCTTGTGTCAGAAATCTTCTCAGAATTAGGATTATTATTAAAAATAATAACAGTTCAAGGGTCTTGGGGGTGAGGCTGTCTGTCGTGCCTCTCGGCCAAGTGTTCCCATCTTCCCATTGGGCAAAGGGGGCTGCAGTCTGCGGCATGTTAGCACGCTGGGGAGAAGAGAGACTGACACAGATCTGTGTGGAGTAGAAACCTATGTGTGGTGGGACAACTAAGTGTTGTGTCAGTGATTTTGAACCACTAGTGTAGTGTGGTGATGACTGTGTTGGTCTCAGGGTATCTAGGTAGACTAGAGATGTGAAGACTTCATCACTTCTAATGAGGAAGAGGGAAAACGGAGAAAAAGGTGAAAAACAAATTCAATTAAAGAAACAATTCCTTTTTTTTTTTCAAATGAGGAAAATTCTTTTTTTTTTTTTTTCAATTAAATGTTATCAAAGAGGCAAACAATATTATTAAATCTCTGTTTTAGACAAACGAATATAATAATAATTCTGATATCTCTTTCTTAGTCTGACAGGATTGACAACATACACCTTACAGTTGGACCGCTCGCTCACCAGGGAGGCTGCGACGGCAACGGTTGCCCAAAATTTATCTCTGTTAAATTGATTTCAGCGTTGCTAAAATTTGAATTGCGTTTTCAAATGTGGGGAGGCTAGGAAGAACGAAAGGTTTGATTACAATCAAATTCCTAAGGATGATTCGCCTTTTGACAGGATTGTGTATTTCATTCACTTAGAATCGATTGATGGTTCTTACAGGTCCCTACAAATGTGAAAAGTGAAGAGGAAAGAAAGCAGAAGGGAAGGAGACAGTAGATTAAGTGGATCGGGTCCACTAGCAAGTTGTTATGCCCGACTACGAGTGGAGCGTTATTTTCAGTTGCTGCACAACTAATAACAAATAAATAAATTTCGGTGAAAGAGATTTGTCTCTAATTTATTTGAACTCGTAGTGAGGGATAACAATGTCTCCTATTAAGGCTCAGGTTTGTCGTTCCCAAGCTAGGATACACAGAGGAAAGAAAATGGTAAGACAAAGTAAACTTGAAAAGTAATAAATGGGTAAAATAAGCAAAAATGAAATTAAATAAAGGATGAACTCTTTAGTTTTAGTAACTAAAAATAGTGGCTAAGTCTATAACCAAAACAGGAAGAAAGAGGGTAAAACGCAATAAAGTAATGAGTATAAGTCTAAATAGAATCTATTGATATGGGTAATAAATCAATTAGGTAGAATAAGTTTAAAACTTTCAAAGTTCAAGGCTTATTTGTACCTAAAATGATTAGGCCCAAACGAGAATACTAGGAGTAATGATCATATGAAATGATCTGAAGAGAAATTTGAATGATTCCAAATAAATTTAATGTTTTAATCAAATTTGAATTTGACACAATTAATAATTGTGAACTAGTATTTCCTCTCTAGTAAAATGCAAATAAGTGGTAAGAAGTGAGAAATTAGATAAATAAGAAGAGAAAGACCAACAAGTGTATTAGTTTAGATGTTTAAAGGGTTAAACCACTTTAGCTTTTCAAACACACACACACTGTATTCAACCACTGGATACTAATGCTAACTTCTAACCTTTGAGGCTAATGGCTTTAGCATAGGCTTCAATGTAAACACAACCGTTTCGTTAGCTTAGCAACAGTATGGAGTTTGTTTACAATAGCTTCGATGTGCTGCGCGTGCGCAGTTCAGAGTTGCTCGAAGTAGGTTAAGACTTCCGTGTCACGATCGTAACTGTGGCAACCAAAACAAACTCTAGTGGACTAGCACGTGAATGTTGCACTGCAATTACAGTTAAGCATGTTACATGAAATGTCGGCGCATTTCAACACTGTACAAATAACAACACCGCTTTTAGTTGGTTCTGCGATGTGGCGCTTAAACTCAGTTCGTTCAGAGTTTGATTAAACTTTATTCGAATCGCCGCTTCGTGCTGCATTCGAGGAAAACAGGGATCAGACCATAAAAGCCTGTGCCAGTTTCTCTGGACACATAAACAACAGGTTTGCTTCGCTGTTGGCACAAAGTTAACTTTAACTTTATCAAGCTTATAGCATAGATGATCTGACAATGGAACACGCACTGAAAATCAAACTATGAATAATAAGGCTTTGATCAAATAGAATTGAGGAACACGCTCAAAACTAATTTTATCCACCGATTTATTTCCTTTTAATTATTGCAGTTTCGCTCCGTTCTACTAACAGTAACTGAGATTCAGGAGTATAGCTATTGAATGACCTGGAACTCGCAAGACATCAATTCAGCTATAAAACAAGGCATTACAGAAAAGAGGAACACGCTCAATTTCAACCTTATTGTACAATCTCAGATAACTTTAAGTTCACTTACTGCAGTTGAACAATGGAGAGACGGACTCAGGTTACAGCCTTCTCTGCGTTCATTCATTCATTCAAGCAGGCGCGCGCTGCTGACGTCACACACACACCTAGTCTCGCTCAGAAGCGTCTCATCTTTCATCCACAGCAATGGAAAAGATTAAATAACTTGGTTTATGCTTACAATTTAGATTAATCTGCCCGCATTCTCCACCATTATTATGTAGGGTTTGATACATAAATATAATTTTAATTTAGCTCAAAGGGAATCATTTATGATTTTATAGGTAATTTGAACAGAATCACTGTTTTGCGGCTGATCACTGAGTCTTCCGCGATTCACTGAACGAGCCGTATAACATCAACTCTGCACTGGATATTAAAATCCAAAATATAGTGAAAACACTATTAATAAGCACAGTAACAAGATTGGCAGATTAAGACATTAACTTGTAAGCACAAAACACAAGATACTTCTCTTTTGAATATAAATAAGACTTTATTTATATAAACCTAAGACATAAACTAATCTAACATGAACACACGCATTCACACATTCACACGTTGCAGAAAGAGAAAGGATGAGTTTAGAGAATGAGAATGTGAAATCCCAAGTTTATAGCAATATGTGCTATCACATAGACCTGAACAACCATCAATCACTTAATTAACCCTCGCATTGAGTTTCTCAATGAGGCTAAAATTTATATTAAATGCACCACTTCAGTTAGGATCTGGAGTTGTTTTACTTGCGTTGCCTTGTGTTACAGGGATTCCCTTCTGTCGTCGTCGTTGCAGGAAAGGGTTTTCCGAGTTGGTGATTGGCTGGAAGTTCAGTAGTCTTTGAAGTGATGTCTTGGGAAGCCAATGGTTGGCGTTGGCTGAGGGTGGTCTTGGAGTCCGTTGCTGGTTGAAGTTTGAAGCGGGTGCAGTCGGAGCTGGACTTTGCGGCAAACTTAACTTTTGAACACGAGACTCAACGGAAAGAAAAGAAACTAAAGTAAAAGAATAAAATGAGTAACGAGACTAGGTGGTTTTTCCTCTCATCGTGGTGTTAAGTAGCAACTGGCCTGTAGGCCAGAGCACGCTCAAAGAGCGCTAAAACAGCATCAAAACGCAGTGGCGAGAAGAAGAGAGGAGAAGGGAAGAAGGGAGATTTGATGGTGTCCTGAGGTTTTAAACTCGGCTTTTTGGACACATCCCATCTGGTGTCTTGACCAATTAGATAGGCTATTATCTTAGCTAGGGTTGTTCCTTCCATCATAAATCAGCATGTTATCAGTCACATGGTCTGAATTTTACACACTCTTGCAAAGTATAATTTCGGATGTGATTTCTATAACCAGAATATGATACATTTGACAAAGAATCAGTTGGAAGAAACGTTTCAAGCTAGAATTGTCAAGCTCATACATACCAAACACGAATAAACCTTAAAGTCATTCAATAGTTATTAAAAAGACACATAATATGTGCTTAAAACATGATAGTCTAATGTGTGGTTACATACATAATATAGTGTTATGCCTAGAAATGTCCTTTTAGGATGATTTTACGTGCATATGAAAAAGAAAGTCTCTGTATAGTTCTGTGGAGACCAAAAGACATGTTCTTTGGACAAAGGAATTTCAGTCTCAGCCTTTGTCTTGTATGTGTGGGGGAAAAGTCAATCTAAAGAAGCTTGTGATTTCTCTTGTGGAACACATGTGATGGCCATCTCTTTGACCATTAATCTTGACTATTTACCCCAAATTTGATGATCTCCTTCCTGCGTTGGACTTATCAATAAATGTTCTTTTGTCTTAATGTTGCGAGCTGTTCTGGAAGAGGCTTGTTGGTTAGGCTTGCTCCAGAGGTTGGAGATAGGCATCTTTACGACGTTGTCGTGTTCTCCTGGAATTTCGGCTCCTCATGTTTCGATGTCCTGATCGAATCTTAGTTTTGTCTGACTCGTTCTGATGCTACAATAACCATAAACCAAATCACTCGAACCATCAAATAAAAAAAGAAAAACCCATGCTTCTTATCACGCCACAAAAACACACACACACAAAAAAAATAATCCAATGAAATCAACCCCAAAATAAACCATTTCTGAAATGAGCAATACAGATTTGAGCAAGACAAGATGGTACATAACCCAATACAATCACAAAATTACCAACAACCTAAGCATATATATCAAAATATACACTTATAATTAAAGAAAAATACATTAAAAAAAAAAAAAAAGGAAAAGGAAAAAAATTACCAAATAATTTACACACAAATCAATACCCACTCACATTCATCCACTCATGCACACACACACAATCAACCAACGACTCAGCCAACAAACACACCAGATGCTGAAGCAGTTCAGGTAGGCTGTAGGCTACAAGGCCCAAAGCTTAGAGTGCATCCAAGGCAACGATAAATCTGCCGCCATCGAGCGAAGAAAACAAAGATTTGAAATCGAGCATACAGTAGGCGCACCCCAAACTGGAACAACTGGAACTTAAGCCACAGCAAAGCAGCGGCTGGCAGGCTCTGCAAAGCAACAAACAATGATGTCTCTTTGTTTTTTCTTACAGTTTGATCATACAACGTTTTTCGCTGCTCTGCGGCTGCCTCAAGCCGGGCCTTCACCCTTCCATAGGTGACTCTTAACCCCTCCTGATGTCTAGCCACCCAATCTTCCACACTACCCATAACTGGGTCTTCCACCCCAGCAAGTAGAAAGTCTACAGGCAACCGTGGTGTCTGTCCGAACATCAGGAAATGGGGAGACTAACCAGTAGTATGATGGCAAATGGTATTACAGGTAAAAACCACATGCGCGAAGTGCAGAGTCCAGGAACGTTTCTGTTCATGTGAAAGGGAACGGAGCAGATCATGCAGTGTTCGATCGAAGCGTTCACACTGCCCATTCCCCTGTGGATGATATGGGGTCATATGAGCCTTCTGAATTCCATAAAGATGACACAATTGAGCAAGCACTGCACTTTCAAAATTCCGACCCTGGTCAGAATGAATTCTAGCTGGCACACCCAACTTATAGAACGATTCCTGGACCAAAACACTCGCCACAGTGGTCGCCCTCTGGTCCCTTGTTGGCACCTCCAATGTGTATTTAGAAAATACATCCGTCATAATTAGAACATGCTCCCTCCCATCACTAGATGGTTCCAATGACGTAAAATGAATGGCCAATATCTGATTGGGCTTCGATGCCAACAAGTGGCCCATAGGAGCACTCATACTCGGCCAATAACACCTCCTACGAATTAACTCATAGTTTCAGTCCCTGCCTTGATGACCATGCCCCTCATGCAGCTGCCTAAATATCTCATCCCACAGAATCTCTGGTAGTACCAACTGATCTACCTCCTCCCCACCATCAGGAAGATGGCAATACAACAATCCTTCCTTAAAAAACTGTGCGGAGCATCTTAGGCAATGGTGTACCAGAGGACTGTGTCAAAATACTGGGGAAATACTGCCTCGACAGGGAGTCTGCGTTTCCATTCACACGGCCAGGATGATACTTGATCTCATAATCAAAAATTTCCAACTGGGACACCCAGCGCTGCTCAGTAGCACCTAACTTAGCAGAGCTCAGATAGCTCAATGGGTTATTATCCGTATAGACTGTGCAATAATAACCCAAACGATAGTCCTTGAACTTCTCTGCCATCGCCCGGTCTGTAAGCAGACTCGTCTCCGTTCTTGATGAGGCCGATGACTGTAGTGTCATCCACAAACTTCAGGAGCTTGACAGAGGGGTCATTAGATGTGCAGTCGTTGGTGTAGAGGGAGAAGAGCAGTGGGGAGAGAACACAGCCCTGAGGGGCACCAGTGCTGATAGTGATAGTCCTGGATGTGAGTTTGCCCAGCCTCACTAGCTGCTGCCTGTCTGTCAGGAAGCTGTTGATCCACTGACAGATGGAGGTGGGCACAGAGAGCTGAGTGAGTTTGTCTGAGAGAAGGTCAGGCATGATGGTATTGAAGGCCGAGCTTAAGTCCACAAATAAGATCCTTGTGTAAGTCCTAGGTTTGTCAAGGTGTTGCAGGATGTAATGCAGTCCCATATTGACAACGTCATCCACAGACCTGTTTGCTCTGTATTGTGGTTATCACCAATACCGGTATATCGTCACACACTAAATTAACACAATATCGATAATTGTATATCACAAAACCCCTACTGCACACACTCTAATATTTGCGTTGTACTGTTCTGGAACAGTGTTGTAAATACAACTTAACCACTGAATTCTAGTTGTGTCCTCTTTTGGAAGCTCAAACAAAGTACTTTCTCTTTCACAACGAAACACAGCGTCTCCAGGACATGGCGGCAGCAACAACACTACAGCCAGAATAATAGTCCCGCCTTCTTTCACTGCGTATATATTTGGGCGGTGTCTTGCAAATCTTCACACACCGTGACGTAGACATGTGGGGGCGTGTTTGAATGAGCCGTTTTAGGAGGACGTGGCAGAGTGTTAACTTTGATAAAGAATATCTCTTTGGTTTTGAGACTTTAGTCTTTGCAACTTCAGGGATCTTATCTATGGACAATGAGCTTGTAACACTCCAAAGAGAAAGCAAAACTTGAAATCGCATCATATAACCCCTTTAAGGCAGTTTTAACATTTTTAGAGCTTACAGGACTAGACCACAGGATTTAGTGTTTGAGGATGAGGGTCATGATGCTTCTGCCCATCTCGGAGGTTGAGGAGACCAGTGCAGAAGCTGGAGGAGCTGAACACACAGCACCAGCTGAAGCTTGGGCTCCGATCCTCTGGGGTGAGTGGGACATTCCAAATTTATTATTATTTGTTTTTAGCAATACAGATTCATCACCCATGTGCGCAAGATATAAAGTAGGTATATATAAGGAATATATACAGTAGGTAATACTCCTAAGGAGTGAACGGCCAGTGAACAAAATGAAGAAGAAAATGCCTCTTCTTTGCCTTCGCTGCCAGCTGAGACTGTTTCCTCCTGTCCCAGACATTATCACGTGTGCTAGTAGTTGGTCTGTTGGCCTTCTTGTTGTTAGTGTACAACGTATTGATCTTTGAATCTTTGAAGAGATGTTGTTGCTCTGTTTTACTCAGGTAAATTCACAACCTGAGATTTTAC
This sequence comes from Onychostoma macrolepis, assembly GCF_012432095.1. NCBI lineage: Eukaryota > Metazoa > Chordata > Actinopteri > Cypriniformes > Cyprinidae > Onychostoma > Onychostoma macrolepis. The sequence goes on along the minus strand of NC_081158.1, from coordinate 6,288,804 downwards.
TTTATAATTGTCATTTTTGGAGCAGTAGGGAGGTGGATGCCGTTTTTATGTTCATGTTTTCTCCTGTTTTTGGTTAGACCTTTTTTATGTTTGTTGTTTTGGCCTGGTCCCCTCCCAGAGCTTTATTCAAGTAGGGCTCGCTGCAGTCCACAAGATCCAGTGGGCGGGGTTGGATCCACATCTAAGGGGTGGAGATGGGTAGGTTTAGGTATATGTAAGGTGGGAGGAGTTGGATCTGGATCCATCCATGCCCCCTGGATGTTGTAGGCTGCAGTGAGACGCTCCTCGCTGTATTTGCTACCCTCTTTATACCTTTTCTGAGATAGTCAAATAAACCACTTTTCCTTAGTGTTACAAAAATATGTGATTTTTGTGGACTGCTGGGACAGGAGAGAGGAGTTTCTGGTTGCCTATTTTTTTTTTCCGGTTTGCATTTGTAAATTTCCTTGGTACCCCCTTCTTGACCCTTGACTAGGAAGGCACATAACAAAAGATACAAGTAAAGGTACAGTAATAGTGAGAGAGATGTGCACTCTGGAAAGTTTAAATAAATAAATAGGACACACCTTTTTAGATTTATTTTGCACCTGTAATACATCATTTTTAAATTTGTTTAAGCCTTACCTTTGTTATTATTGATCTATTTGTCTCTGCCTAGCAAGGGATCAAATAATTCCTAAATCAAACAATGAAAATGTATGGAATACAGGCTGAAGAATACATAAATTCCAAGATTTAAAAAAAACAAACAAACATGTAATGTTTCAATCTAGAAGAATTAGCCCAATACACTCACCCTACTCCTTTCTCGCATTGACTTTGAGTTTTTTGAAAGGCTTTTATTTTTTTTATTTTTCTGCATGCAGTGAAAGAAATGATACAGTTTCTCTGAAAAACCACTGCGCAAAAAGAAAGAAAAGATGTATACCATACCCACATATATTATGAGACAGGATGTAGACCATTTATATCACACATGATAAATGACAAATGTCATGTATATAGTAAACATTGACAAATACAGACATTTACATTTATGCATTTAGCAGACGCTTTTATCCAAAACTACTTACAGTGCATTCAGGCTATACATTTATTTTTTTATTAGTATGTGTGTTCCCATATTGAACCCATGACCTTTTGCGCTGCTACCACTGAGCCACAGGAACATGCTCTACCACTGAGCCACAGGAACACACAGAGAGTGGTTAAAGGTGACTAGCTCTATGGAATAAATGCAGTTGCATGTCTGCAAGTATTGCAAAGGTTGCTTCTGCAAAGAAAAAAAAAGAAAAAAATCAACCACAGAAATGAACATATATCCTGTTCTCACAAAACATTTCCTGCATTAGAATGATTACAGATGAAACGTTTGACTCGGCTGCAAATGTAACCTGCGCTCAATTTGTCACTCTACATAAAATATATTGCAATGCACACAACAGTGTTTGGCTGCTTCAATGCAACAAATCCCAATTCTATGCAAAAATCACGAAATGAGTAAAGTAATGATTACACACACATATACACACACACACACACATATACATATGTGTGTGTGTGTGTGTGTGTGTGTGTGTGTCAACACTGCACTGGCTCCCTATCAAACATCAGACAGATTTTAAAATCTTGTTAATTACTTATAAAGCCCTGAATGGCTTAGCTCCTCAGTACTTGAGTGAGCTCTTATCACATTATAGTCCTCCACGTCCACTGCGTTCTCAAAACTCTGGCTGTTTGATAATCGAATATTCTATTAATATAATAGAATATCTAAATCGACTGCGAGCAGCAGATCCTTTTCCTATTTAGCACCCAAACTCTGGAATAATCTACCTAACACTGTTCGGGAGGCAGACACACTCTGTCAGTTTAAATCTAGATTAAAGACACATCTCTTTAACCTGGCGTACACACTAATACGCTTCTATTATTCAAATCCGTTAAAGGATTGTTAGGCTGCATTAATTAGATTGTAAGTAGAATGGCATCTAAAATGGCATCTTGTAAAAGACGATATTTGTGCAGTGTTGCTGAGGAAAAAAAACAACAACTCACTGATCTATGTGAATACAAGGAATTTATTTTGTTACACTCCCCCATTTTTTTTGCAAATGAAAGGATCAAAGTTTGTTGATCTAATTTTAAAAATAGTTGCTTATTACAACTGCGTCCGATAACGAAGGCTGCTTCCGAGGACTAGGACCGGTTGCCTAGCAACTGTGACAGCTGTCATTGAGGAGAGGCAGTAAAGTTTGTAAGTGGACTTTTTATATTCAGCTGCATAAAACTAAACAGGGTTGAAAACCTGTTTAAATATGTTCACCATGGTCCATTTATGTACATAATGAATAATAAACAACATAAAATCACATTTTGGTAAGATATAAGTCCGCAATATTTTGTATTTTTTGTCATTGCAATATTCAAGTAAGTCGAAACCCAAGACTAACATGTAAATTGTAATTCGGTAATTAACCATTCAGTCTCCATAGTTATTTTCATTAACAAATAACATCCATGGCAGCTCTCTTCTGGCACCTTTGCTACACGACAGGAGCGGCGATCTGAACACCTGCTGGTACAATCAGGAAATCCTGCGAAGGCTAGACTATGGAAGCAGAATAATGACAATAGTTTTTGAAATATAAAGCATACTGAATTCCACAAATCGAAAAAAAGATGCATTGCAATTAACAGTGCTAGCATTTTTAATGCCTTGTATTTCCAGGGCTTGCATTTTTAGGTCCTGAAATTTAACATAGTTGTTTATTTAAGCTGCGACTATTTCAATTCAAAATATTTCACACACATTTTCATAATTAAAAATTCAATAATTCATATTCACCTTCCAGAATTCACTTCCAAAATATTCAATCGGTTTAAAAATACGATGTATAATATTCGACAGGCAAATTTCAGTCATTTTATTTCACTTTCCAAATTCGCTGCCACAAATGTAGTGGTTAAAATTCGGCAGAAAATTCAGCGTTGCACATCCGGGAACCGCAGGAATAGTAGTAGAGCACCGATGCATGATCTCCAGCTGATGTCAGCCGCTCACCAGCAGGTGGCGCAAGCGGCTGTTGATGAAGGCCATATGTGGATCAAGTTAATCATTTACAAAAACTGATTTGCAGAAATGGAGCTAGTGCTAGAAGTTTTGATTATCGGGGCCAGTATAAACATGTGGAAACGCTGATTGTGTGTATGTTTAATTCAACATTTTAATTCAACAGTTTCTCGTAGCCTACATATAAGCAGCTTTCTCTACCACAAAGGATATAATAATGCTCTTTTACCCAACGCAGAACTAACATTACATCTGAGGAAGACATATTGCTTTCGGTTGCTTATTTCTGTAACTTTGTATCATGGCTTGTGTGACGCTGTGCTGTACTGGGGTTCCCCTCATACGTCACACTCCAGGATTCCCAACGACGCGTAACGCGCCTCAGTGAACTAATACAGTGATATAAGACCTCAGATCTCAGAATACACTTTATTGATGATTATGCAAACTAAATGGACAGTTAAGCAGATGTAGAATATGAACGAACGCGCAAGGTTTCACGCTGTTTCCCACAGACATTGGTTTCCCTGCCACGCAAAGATTTTACCCTTACTGGTCAGTAGTGCACTAACACAATAACAGCTATAGGCTTGTTTGAGATGTGCCTCGCCTGAAATGTAGGCGTCTGCAGTGAGGGGAGGAGTGAAATAAGCGCAGTCGAGACGACAGTTCTGACCTCTCGAAGTGGAACAGATAGACTATACGAGATCAAAGGCGGATATCGCGTTATTCTCACTCATGTGCTGTGCTGCTAATAAATGTGATATAATTTCAGTTCTGTTGCTCTTATATGAATATAAATGTGAAGAACAAGGCACTCAAAGTGCTTCCTATTTAATCCCATACGAAAGGCGTATTTATCATCCATTCTACTTTAATACAAACATGCAGCATCACAGTTGTCTGAACCAATGAGCAGTGTCGCCAGTCAGTCGTTTCCCATCATGCTCTTGATCAGCGCAGTCGGTGGAGAGCAACTGCGCGCGACTGCTCAATCCGACACAGCCGCCTCGCCATCGCGAGAGTTTTTTGGCACACATCAGCATGACATCAGAGCAAGGCGGACATAACTCGGACACTTTTTTTTTTTTTTGTTATTTTAAAAGATGTTTATGGCAACTATTATTTATTTGTTTTTCTCTTTATATTTCTTTTTTGTTATTACTATTATTGAGGTATTCACTGTTTTGTATTCTGGTTGTGTATGTATTTTATTGCTTTGACTGTATCCCTGTGAATGTTATATGTTTAATAAAATGTAAAAAAACTCAGACACTTTTCTAACCGGCATGCATCTCGTGGTGATCACCGGTGAACGGTTCTGCACAGATTTTGCTCATCTCAAACAAGCCTATTAAAAGACCAAACTCAGATCTTACTGATGATGCAAACAGATGCAGATATGAACACAAGTTACGGAACGCGCAAAACTGCACGTTAAACATTTCCCATAAAGAAAACACTTAACGCGGTTTGCCTCAGTGATAATAAATGATTAAATTCAGCATCTAATTAATAATATATTACTGTATATTATGTACATTTAAGCAGATGAGCCCACAACCAACAAGTTTCACCAAACCATTTTTTTCTCCCATAGAAAACCAAGCGCGAAATTATAGGTTTTAGGTTTGATATTCACTGCATATTCACTACACAAATATTTTTAATTCACCAAAATGGGATTTTTCGTGTTCCAAATGTCTGACTTACTACAGTTGAAATTTTGCCAATATCTTCCTCACTGTACATACAGTATATAATTATTCTTAAGAAATTAATTCACAAAGTTGTTGTTTTCTTCTTTTTTTGGGGGGGGGGGGTGATTTTTCACATACCAAAAGTTTTAGTACATTCCTAGTGACTAGACTCACTTACTATTTGGAAAATGAACAATTCCTTTTGAGGTCTTACAGATTTTTTTGTTTTAAAAATGAAAACAGTGAATTGTACATACAGTAAGGGAGATATTGGCAAAATGTACTACAACCTGTGGAACACGAAAAACCCTTTTGGTGAATTACTGTAGTTTTTTTTTTTACCAACAATTACCAACATCAATAATAACGATCACACAGTTGTTTTGTATCTAGCAATGTACTACAACCATTGGAACATGAAAAAAAAACCTTTCCAGGGATCTTTTAAATGTCAATAATTGTGTACTGTACATACAGTATATATATTGGCAAAATCTCATCTGTAGTAAATCACTATGAGCAATACAAGCTTTACAATTTGACTGTGTTATTTTAAATGTTAAAAGTAATTTTAATTTAAATACATTGGACGTTTTAACCCAGTCGGTGGAATTGTCAGACGGCCCCTCGGGTGCGATAGCGCGTCAATGCTTTCTCAGGTTTACATTTGCAGCAACAATACACCTAGGCGGTTTTGAACTCATTTTTATGTTGATATAAAGTTGTTGCTTACTGTTAAAACTAATCGTGGTATTGATATCGTTGTAGGACTGTCGCCTCTATAGGTCAGTGGTAAGGGAAAGCAAGGGAAATGCAGCGCGTTGCTTTCTTCAGACCTCATTTGCTTGCCTGTATATAGTTCGCATAATCATCAATAAAGTGTATTCTGAGGTCTTATATCACTGTATTAGTTCACTGAGGCGCGTTACGCGTCGTTGGGAATCCTGGAGTGTGACGTATGAGGGGAACCCCAGTACAGCACAGCGTCACACAAGCCATGATACAAAGTTACAGAAATAAGCAACCGAAAGCAATATATGTCTTCCCCAGATGTAATGTTAGTTCTGCGTTGGGTAAAAGAGCATTATAATCTCCTTTGTGGTAGAGAAAGCTGCTTATATGTAGGCTACGAGAAACTGTTGAATTAAAATGTTGAATTAAACATACACACAATCAGCGTTTCCACATGTTTATACTGGCCCCGATAATCAAAACTTCTAGCACTAGCTCCATTTCTGCAAATCAGTTTTTGTAAATGATTAACTTGATCCACATATGGCCTTCATCAACAGCCGCTTGCGCCACCTGCTGGTGAGCGGCTGACATCAGCTGGAGATCATGCATCGGTGCTCTACTACTATTCCTGCGGTTCCCGGATGTGCAACGCTGAATTTTCTGCCGAATTTTAACCACTACATTTGTGGCAGCGAATTTGGAAAGTGAAATAAAATGACTGAAATTTGCCTGTCGAATATTATACATCGTATTTTTAAACCGATTGAATATTTTGGAAGTGAATTCTGGAAGGTGAATATGAATTATTGAATTTTTAATTATGAAAATGTATGTGAAATATTTTGAATTGAAATAGTCGCAGCTTAAATAAACAACTATGTTAAATTTCAGGACCTAAAAATGCAAGCCCTGGAAATACAAGGCATTAAAATGCAAGCACTGTTAATTGCAATGCATCTTTTTTTCGATTTGTGGAATTCAGTATGCTTTATATTTCAAAAACTATTGTCATTATTCTGCTTCCATACTAGACTCGGAGTGGCCTTAGAAGGCCACATTGGCCGCATCCTTCGAAGGACCTGTCCTCTGAAGGATGCAGTCTGTGAATTGGGACACAGCTAGAGAAAACACTTCTGTGTGTCAACACAAATTCATCAGCTGCAATGGCAGCATCAGTTAACACGTGAACTTTTTGTTCGTTAAGATAAACGACAACTTTTTCTGGCACACAGGCTTTAAAGTCTTCCAGCAGAATTAACTCCTGAAGCTGGTCAAGAGTGGAAATTCCACTGGAAAGACACCACTTATCAAATAGGTTCTGCAGGGAGAGAAAAAGAGAAAACAAGGCACAGAATTCACACAATAACGGAACCTTGCGGCTCTGGACATAACAACACATATTAAAAGATTAAATAATGAAACTATGATTTTTATTTATCTCATAAATTCACCTTTTAATGTGGAAACCCATCATTGTCCCATCAAACATTACACAACACTATAAATATCTTTTAATATTTAATAAACTACTTTTAGCGTTTCCTGAGAACAAACCTTTCATTTTAACAGCACTGTTCCGCCGCCGTGCAGAGAAATAATGTCAAAAAAATTAGTTGGGAAGCAAGCCAGATTGAATTTTAGTAAAAACGAAAGAATCACAATGCTCGGGCAACCTGCTATAGAGTTGATGCCGCTATAGAGTTAGTGAATGCGGTTTACAGGTTTCATAGAAAGACTGAAAGAGAATTATGTGCGCCAAATGAGTCGCCATAGAAACCGAATACTTCAATGGTTGCGGACGAAATAGCTTAACACGAGAGCCAATGCAAACGCAGTGACATGAAATAAAACGTTCTCATGTATTAAAGAAGAGTGGCATGATTAATTGCTGGAAATAGCGGAGGAGAACGGTAACAAAACTCCGAGACATTTAGATACAGTCACACACAGGTGTATTGTGCAAACTACACTTCATAGGAATGTTTAGATAGCCTAGCTATAAGTTTTTAAAAAATATTTAGCTTACAGATCTCAGTTTGTTTTGATGTTATATGTTATGTTAGGCCTATATCATAAACCTAATAAATAACTGACCTTGTTTTAATGGACTCTCATGTTCATCAAGGCTGTATTTATTTGATCAAAATACAGAAGAAAAAACAAGTAATATTGTGAAATATTATTGCAATTTCTAATATTGGTTTCCTGTTTTATATACTTTACAATACAATTTATTCCTGTGAACTTGAAGCAAAGCTGAATTTTCAGCATCATTACTCCAGTCTTCAGTGTCACATGATCCTTCAGAAATCATGTAATACTTTTTTCTTTGATTCTTTGATGAATACAAGGTTAAAAAGAACAGCATTTATTCAAAATAAAAAGTTTTTCTAACAATATAAGTCTTTACTATCACCTTTTATCCATTTAACACATCCCTCCTAAATAAAAGTATTACTTTCTTAAAAATTTAAAAATGACTGACCCCAAATTTTTGAATAGTAGTGCATATTGAAACACAACATTTCTATTTTGAATAAACACTTTTCTTTTTATCTTTTTATTTAATCAAAGAATCCTGAAAAATTATCCCAAACAATATTAAGCAGCGAAACTGTTTCCTACATTGATTATAAATCAGTATATTAGAATGATTTCTGAAGGATCATGTGACACTGAAGACTGAAGTAATGATGCTGAAAAGTCAGCTTTGCTTCAAAGGAATAAATTATATATTAAAATAGAAAACTTTAATTTTAAATTGCAATAATATTTCAAATAGATACAACATTGATGAGCATAAGAAACTTCTTTAAAAAAAACTTTACCAATCCCAAACTTTTGAACTGCAGTGTATTATACTGTAAAAAAATGTTTTCTCAGGTAACCTAAAATGTACATTTAGTTAAAATCAAGGGTCAAATCAAATCAAAATAGCACATTAACGTTAAAAGTTTCACACTTTTTTGTGTGCGCGCTGTACAGGGCTGCGTTTCCCAAAAGAATCGTAAGCCTAAGAAGTTCGTAAAAACGATCGTACGACTGATCTTAATATTACGGCCTGTTTCCCAAAAGCATCGTAACTTAAGTAGCACTTGAAAATCATCGTAGATCTACGAGTACTCTGGAGTAATCGTAAAGCCCTACGTGCATCGTAAAAAGACAGAATTATGAGGTCACCTGCAGGACAATCGGCAGATTACACCTGTAACTTTATTCAAGTGCAAATGTGATTATAATTAAAGCTTTTGATTGTACTTTACTGTACACTTTATTACTTGTTTTTTTTATGAATTTATAAATGAAATAATTAAAAATGGCAGAAAACAAAAAATAGACATTTAAATTAAATGACTGGGAAAAAAACCCCAATAAAATAAATAATGTAGGAAACACGCTTCAAAGACTGGGAAAAATAGGGATAAACTCTATTTTATAAAATATAAATAATAATAATAATAATAATTCTGTCAATGACGAAAACCAGCCATGTATTGGACCCAGAAATAATGTCTCTACAGATATTATATACTATATAGAATAATATTAATGTACAAATATAATATATATATATTTTTTTAAATATTCTATTTTATCTATCTGTCTTCTTTTAAAAAAAAAAAAAAAAACACACAGAGACACTTGAATTGCATCAATTGCATATTTATTCTGCTAGTTTTTCTTGAAAAACTAACACTAGCTTTCTTTCTTTTTTCTATTCTATCTACTTGTTTCTTATAAATAAATAAAAAACAATAAAAAAAAAAAAACACTAGGCTACTTTTTTTCTATATTCTATCTACTCGTTTTCTTAAAAAAAATAAATAAAACATTGCTACGTGTGCTGTGTTAGGCTAACCGAGACTTGTCATAGCACTTGCATGTTGTTGCTCTTTTGTTGGTTTTGATTGCTTCTATTGTCCTCATTTGTAAGTCGTTTTGGATAAAAGCGCCTGCTAAATGTATATTATATTATATTATATTATATTATCTGAGCTGTCTGGAACGCAGCATTAGGTTAACATTTCAATAAACGAGCGTGTACTACAAATACAAGCCATTCTATAAATTGACATTTCAGCACTTGACAAACGGATAGCGACTCCTAAGTTCCAGCGATCGGCCGGCTGAACAATTCCTAACACTTCCGAACAACATTTGAATACTTCCGAACGAGGTCCTAACGAAAGTCCGAACGAGGTGCGAACACCTCCTAACTAAATCCAAACAGGTCCTAACGCAAATCTGAAACCTTCGAACAGATGGGCAAAGGAGCCAATCAATTCCTACCAAGAGGAAAGAGCCAATCAGCAATCGAGTTGACATGCCAATCTCGCCACTGATTGGCTGAATGAGTTTCGTGTCATTCCAGCTGTTTGCAACTCACTGCACATCTGCTATCCGGAGATTCAAGGTAAGCGTTATCAAATTAAAATTACAAATTGGTTAGAGATGGTTAGAGAGTCGGACTTGTAATCCAAAGGTTGCAAGTTCGAGTCTCGGGCCGCGAGGGATTGTAGGTGGGGGGAGTGAATGTCCAGCGCTCTCTCCGCCTCAATACCACGACTGAGGTGCCCTCGAACCCCCAACTGCTCCCCGGGCGACGCAGCATAAATGGCTGCCCACTGCTCTGGGTGTGAGTTCACGCTGTGTGTGTGTGTTCACTGCTGTGTGTGTGTTCACTGCTGTGTGTGTGCACGTTGGATGGCGTTAAATGCAAAGCGCGAATTCTGAGTATGGGTCACCGTATGTCACTTCACTTTCACTTTCACTAACAGTCTGATCAGATGAGAGTTTAGAAGACTGACTGTCATTCCTCTCGTTCTGCTAGAAGTGAAAGAGATTTGAGATCTGCTGTTCAACACAGTTCAGAGGAAGCAGAAAGGTCTACACGTATAATTTGAGGTGAGTGTTTCATCTTTCTTTCGTTGTTTGAGTGTCATCTTATGATGTGTCATTGATCAGTTGCTGCTTGTTTAATGCTGTGCTGAAGCTATTTTGATGGTTTTGTTTAAAGCTCTTCATGCAGTGATCAAACATGAACAAGTGTGTCTTTGTCTGTGAATCACAGAAAGCTGCTCATTCTGATGTTGTTCACATGCTGTGAAATCACTGTTTCTCATTTTCATTAGTGAGTCTATGATGCTCAAACTGCATTTCTTTTATCATGCACTCTTCACTTTTTGAGAGAGAAACTTTCACTCAACAGTTCTGATGTAATACTGTATCTGTGTGATGAACTCAAGCAAGCAGCATTTCTACTTCATTAACCGATTCAATTCAGTTCACTGTAACACAATAGAGTTACAGAAATACACTTCACACAGACACACACGAGAGAAAACCAGTTCTTGAGTCAAACACACACGCAGCAGATCTTCACTCTTCGTCCTCATGGTCACGCTGAGTCTAGTGTCCTCACCATACTGGACTTTATAATTTAAGTGCAATACCTGGATCCAGAGACGGGCACTCGAGTTAGTGACTCGGACTGGAGTCGCATTTTAATAGACTTCAGACTCAGACTCGGACTCAACCTGATATTGACTCGTATTTTTTCATCTAAAGCCAAACGCGCTTAATTCAAGCCCTCTCAGCTCCGTGCGCTCTCTCTCGATCTCTCTCTCTAGACGCGCGCCGGCGCAGATGACACGGTTATTTGAACAACAACAGAAACACGGTGTGAGCAGAAAAATTATAGACTACTTTCACTAAAACAGCAGAAAACAACAATGCTGCAAATATAGTTATTTTTCTTGCTATATTTATCTATCTATAACCTATGACTCTGACTGTTCAAACCAGATGTGACAAGACGTTTCTGATCTACATTTAGCATTATTAATCTGTAGACTAAGAACATTTCAAAAGAATCGTGTAATTATAATTGGGAAAATTGTTGTTAGATGGCTAGGATAGAACTTAAACTTTGAAACTACTAGTTATTTTTCTTTTCTGGTCAAGACGAGAATGTTTTGATTATTGTAGCTACATTGTTTTTAGTAGATAATGCTTTTGGGTCATTCTACAGAAACATCCACTTTTCTGTCCCTAGACTTTAAAGAAATATTACAATTGAAATGCACATTAGGGTTACAATTTTTTTATATTTTAAAATGAAACAATATGTTATTTGAACAATTACACCTTCCTGCGCCATCAATGTGGCATTATTACTTATTTTTTTTATTAATTATATAGAATTCCAAGCACCACAAAACTGCTCGTCCCCACAGCCATGCACAGCAGGAAAGTGCTTTATTTTGAGGTCAAAAACAGGATTTTATACCATTTAAAATACAAAAGTCTATTCATAACTATCAAATATATGATATAAATGGCATAATAAAACAAAATGCCAAAAAAATATTATAAAATATATAATGAAAATAGTGGTTCCCTGGAGTTGTGTCACTGGTTTTACCGCTTAACAAAAGTCTTTTATTTTGGAATAAAAAAATCACACTGATGACATCACTCGACTTCCTCCTTCCTATTTTCTAAACATCTATGAAAAAAGGCCCATGTTTAGTCCACTGTTTCTTTTCAGTTATGAGACATTTTCTCATTTTCTCATGAGTTCATATGAAGCTTTTAGTTGGTGTCACTGGTGTGATCTATTTATTGTTAGGGAAATGTAAAAAAAACTGTAATACAAATGGATTAAACTACCAGTGACGATCAGTATATCAGGTCTAATGTATGTCACTGGTGTTACTGTGCTGTTTTTGTCTGTCACATTAAATAAATAAAACATTTTGTGCATTTTCATAATTTTTCTGTAACTCTGACTACATGTGCTGAATTTTTTTTTTTTTTAGAAATAATATTTCATAAAAACTTTTAATATTGCCAAAGAAGGTAACACCAGTGACAAAAAATGCTAAAAAAACATTTACATTTTGATTCATAGACTTCTTTATAGAAATCAGCAAAGCAACGATTCATTTCCTTGGGGTTAACAATTATCTTCCCATTATTAAATTTTTTATTTTATGTATTGCACGAGTTGCCTGAGAGTGCTTTAATTGGCGTGCAAGTCATTTTTGGGGTTTATCACCTATTTCAAACTGTCTTTGCCTGATATACATAAGTTGTTTCGACACTTTCTTAGAAAGAATTGAGTTATATTCACTTCTCAGTGCAACAGTTTTCTTAAGAGTAGTCTCACAACTAGTTGATCTGTATTCCCTCTCCAAATTTGTCAGTTCTATGTCAATTGTATTGAATTTGGCTTTGTTCTCTCTATTCTTGGCTGTTTGATATGCTATAATATCGCCTCTGAGAACTGCCTTCATTGTCTCCCAAAGAACCGAATCGGATACATCTCCTTTATCATTAGTTTCTAAGAACAATGTAAACTTGTTGGAAAGATACTCACAAAATTTGTCATCATTTAATAACATATTATCAAATTTCCAGGAATAATTTCCTCTACTAAATTTTATAGTTAAATTAAGAGAAACCGGGGCATGATCTGATAATAATCTATTATGTTATTCCATTGAGACTACATGTTGCAACAATCTGGAATCTATTAGGAAAAAGTCAATCCTGGAATACGTTTTATGAACTGAGGAATAAAATAAAAAATCATGATCTGAGGGATGCAAAACTGATTTACGCGATCCGATGAGCATTAACTCACATTACGCGATCATATCTCTGTATGAATGAATGGCAGAGACGCGTTTTCCTTAACCACACACACACTGAAGCGCGCGTGACGCTCACAGTGATTTCAGCGTCTGCCGTCTCAATGAGGACATAAACACACGAACAACATCTCCAGAACTGCTCTGAGAGTCACTTCATGAGCGTTTCACCGTTTCATTTGAGTAAAACTAGCGTCATATCATATTCACACAGAAATTTTAAGGTATTCACGGCAACCCGTCAAAATAAAAGTCCAGTTTAATTTGAAGACATTGCAGCAGAAATATATTACTATTGTTCAGCAGAATGTACATACTACTAAAATTATGAAAACTTTATTTTTTAAGAAATGATCACACAACATTTCTTCCATGTTTTAATTTTAATAGTAAATCCCCTTTGTTTGCCAAAAAGTTTCATTTTCAGTAATTTACAGATAAATAAAATTAATGTTTTATGCCTTCATTTGATAACCAGACACACAACACAGAATTTCTGAGGAAAAATAAAACATTTCATAAGGCTATTTTAACAATAAAAATAAAACATAACTTTATAATTGTCATTTTCTTTAATCATAGCTATAATAACACCTAAAATATGTTGCGTGTAAAAAGTGTTTGTTTCATCCACTTGAAGGGTGGGTAGATTGTGTGCACAATGCACATGATCAGGATGGTACCACCTCCGCCGCATTTTGAGAAAGGAAAAACCCTGTTTGCAGGACTACACATTATTTGGATAATTACTCAAAAACAACAACAACAACAACAGTTATGTCTGATTCTGTTGCATAGAACTGAATAAAAATAATACATTGATATTTAATATTAATATTTTCTGTCCAATTTTCTTTAAATAAAAGTGTGGTTATTTTATTGGCTTGTGTTTTTTAAATTCTGTGTCATTAAAATTTAGTTAAATTAAAAAGTCTTACAAAACTACTTTATATTATTGAATAAAATAAATAATTATTACAAAGCAGTTTCGGTTTTCGACCAAGCACATCCAGAATTCTTGGTTTCGGCCCAGATTTTTCATTTCGGTGCATCTCTGTAACTGCATAGAGTGCACTGTGTTTGCAACCACATGCTCCTGTAAAGGATTACCCACACACACACACACACACACACACACCAGTATGCAGAGAGACATTTAAGAGGGTTTATTCTCCAAATAACTTTAAATTCATGATGCTGAAAAATGTGTTAATAAATGTTGTGTGTATGGACTCTTGTTTTTGTTCCACGTTAGCTTCCTGCCCACTAATTTTTGCCTCTTACAAAAGTCACAAAGCCTTCTAAGAAGACAGTAAAGGCTCATGTCACGCCTGAGCTGTAGTTAGGCTGAAACTTGAAAGTTAAGTTGCACAATGTTTAGGTTTATTACTATTATTTTGATATATGTCTTAGTTTTAGGTTGTACTATGTTTACCTTTTTTAAAGTAATTTGAAATAGATTTTTATATTTATATATATTTGTATTTGCATTTTGAATGTAATATGGCAATTAAATCCACTAAATGGGTTTAGTTTTAACAGTTATTAATATATGCAATTTCAGCAATAAAAATTTAAATTTTTCTAAGAAGGAAACAAATTTCTTGTTCATTTTAAGAGACCAGTCTTATTTTATCTTGTATATTTAGTATTGCTCTTTAAAAAGGAAAAGTACTTCATATCCGATTACTCAATTAATCGATAGAATTTTCGGCAGAATACTCGATTACTAAAATATTCGATAGCTACAGCCCTATTTTTCACATTCGGCCTCCAGGTGTACACACCGTTTCTCCAGTGATTCAATGCGGGTTTCATGAACTTTTGCTGCCTCAGTCACTGCCACTCTGGAAGTAATGTTAGCGATGGATACATTCAGCTCTGTTAAAGTATATCTGCTCAGTTTCGCTATTGCTTCCATTATGTCTGTGTTTGTTGGCACCGTTGCTTCAGCGCTAGTTTGATTAGCACTAGCCGGCGGCTCTTCATTAACATTATCGGTGCCTCCCGTTTCTTCAGTATTCGATTTTTCAGTTTTCTTATGCTTTGACGGCATTGCTCAGAATGTTAACAACCTGTGATATTTAAACGGCTACAAGGTGATTGGAGAGAAAATATTACACTCGTGGAGAGCTATAAAAAACACATTCACTCCATTCAGTACCGGAAGCGCCCCTCACTCATGATTTTACTTGAGAGAGTCACCATGTGTTCTCTCTTCGACTAATAATCTGTGGTTAAAGTTAACGATGTTGGAGGGGCTTTCCTGGTGTTATTTGTTCAAAGCTGTGAGGAGTTAGTTAGTTAGTTAGTTAGACTTTCTTCGGGATTGGTCCCGATCTAAATAGTGTTAAAGTAACACTGAAGCAGAGTTAAAGTTAATGAGATAATTAAGCGATTAATTAAGTGATGATTGAGCATTAGTGATGAACAACTGCGGTTAACAATTAATTTTATTATTTTACATGATTCTTGGTGTACAAAAACCGAATATTATACCATTTAAAATACAAAAGTCTATTCATAACTATCAAATATATGATATAAATGGCATAATAAAACAAAATGCCAAAAAATATTATAAAATATATAATGAAAATAGTGGTTCCCTGGAGTTGTGTCACTGGTTTTACCGCTTAACAAAAGTCTTTTATTTTTGGAATAAAAAATCACACTGATGACATCACTCGACTTCCTCCTTCCTATTTTCTAAACATCTATGAAAAAGGCCCATGTTTAGTCCACTGTTTCTTTTCAGTTATGAGACATTTTCTCATTTTTCTCATGAGTTCATATGAAGCTTTTAGTTGGTGTCACTGGTGTGATCTATTTATTGTTAGGGAAATGTAAAAAAAACTGTAATACAAATGGATTAAACTACCAGTGACGATCAGTATATCAGGTCTAATGTATGTCACTGGTGTTACTGTGCTGTTTTTGTCTGTCACATTAAATAAATAAAACATTTTGTGCATTTTCATAATTTTTCTGTAACTCTGACTACGTGCTGAATTTTTTTTTTTTTTAGAAATAATATTTCATAAAAACTTTTAATATTGCCAAAGAAGGTAACACCAGTGACAAAAAATGCTAAAAAAACATTTACATTTTGATTCATAGACTTCTTTATAGAAATCAGCAAAGCAACGATTCATTTCCTTGGGGTTAACAATTATCTTCCCATTATTAAATTTTTATTTTATGTATTGCACGAGTTGCCTGAGAGTGCTTTAATTGGCGTGCAAGTCATTTTGGGGTTTATCACCTATTTCAAACTGTCTTTGCCTGATATACATAAGTTGTTTCGACACTTTCTTAGAAAGAATTGAGTTATATTCACTTCTCAGTGCAACAGTTTTCTTAAGAGTAGTCTCACAACTAGTTGATCTGTATTCCCTCTCCAAATTTGTCGTTTCTATGTCAATTGTATTGAATTTGGCTTTGTTCTCTCTATTCTTGGCTGTTTGATATGCTATAATATCACCTCTGAGAACTGCCTTCATTGTCTCCCAAAGAACCGAATCGGATACATCTCCTTTATCATTAGTTTCTAAGAACAATGTAAACTTGTTGGAAAGATACTCACAAAATTTGTCATCATTTAATAACATATTATCAAATTTCCAGGAATAATTTCCTCTACTAAATTTTATAGTTAAATTAAGAGAAACCGGGCATGATCTGATAATAATCTATTATGTTATTCAGTTGAGACTACATGTTGCAACAATCTGGAATCTATTAGGAAAAAGTCAATCCTGGAATACGTTTTATGAACAGAGGAATAAAATAAAAATCATGATCTGAGGGATGCAAAACTGATTTACGCGATCTGATGAACATTAACTCATATTACGCGATCATATCTCTGTATGAATGAATGGCAGTGACGCTCGCGGTGATTTCAGCATCTGCCGACTCAATGAGGACATAAACACACGAACAACATCTCCAGAACTGCTCTGAGAGTCACTTCATGAGCGTTTCACCGTTTCATTTGAGTAAAACTAGCGTCATATCATATTCACACAGAAATTTTAAGGTATTCACGGCAACCCGTAAAAATAAAAGTCCAGTTTAATTTGAAGACATTTCAGCAGAATGTACATACTACTAAAATTATGAAAACTTTATTTTTTAAGAAATGATCACACAACATTTCTTCCATGTTTTAATTTTAATAGTAAATCCCCTTTGTTTGCCAAAAAGTTTCATTTTCAGTAATTTACAGATAAATAAAATTAATGTTTTATGCCTTCATTTGATAACCAGACACACAACACAGAATTTCTGAGGAAAAATAAAACATTTCATAAGGCTATTTTAAGAATAAATAACAATAAAAATAAAACATAACTTTATAATTGTCATTTTCTTTAATCATAGCTATAATAACACCTAAAATATGTTGCGTGTAAAAAGTGTTTGTTTCATCCACTTGAAGGGTGGGTACATTGTGTGCACAATGCACATGATTAAGATGGTACCACCTCCGCCGCATTTTGAGAAAGGAAAAACCCTGTTTGCAGGACTATACATTATTTGGATAATTACTCAAAAACAGCAACAACAACAGTTACGTCTGATTCTGTTGCATAGAACTGAATAAAAATAATACATTGATATTTAATATTAATATATTTTCTGTCCAATTTTCTTTCAATAAAAGTGTGGTTATTTTATTGGCTTGTGTTTTTTTAAATTCTGTGTCATTAAAATTTAGTTAAATTAAAAAGTCTTACAAAACTACTTAATATTATTGAATAAAATAAATAATTATTACAAAGCAGTTTTGGTTTTCGACCAAGCACATTCAGAATTCTCGGTTTCGGCCCAGAATTTTCATTTCGGTGCATCCCTGTAACTGCATAGAGTGCACTGTGTTTGCAACCACATGCTCCTGTAAAGGATTACACACACACACACACACACACACACACACCAGTATGCAGAGAGACATTTAAGAGGGTTTATTCTCCAAATAACTTGTTGCTGAAAAATGTGTTAATAAATGTTGTGTGTATGGACTCTTGTTTTTGTTCCACGTTAGCTTCCTGCCCACAAATTTTTGCCCCTTACAAAAGCCAAAAAGACTTCTAAGAAGACAGTAAAGGCTCATGTCACGCCTGAGCTGTAGTTAGGCTGAAACTTGAAAGTTAAGTTGCACAATGTTTAGGTTTTATTACTATTATTTTGATATATGTCTTAGTTTTAGGTTGTACTATGTTTACCTTTTTTAAAGTAATTTGAAATAGATTTTTACATTTATATATATTTGTATTTTAAATGTAATATGGCAATTAAATGCACTAAATGGGTTTAGTTTTCACAGTTATTAATATATGCAATTTCAGCAATAAAAATGTAAATTTTTCTAAAAAGGAAACAAATTACTTGTTCATTTTAAGAGACCCGTCTTATTTTCTCTTGTATATTTAGTATTGCTCTTTAAAAAGGAAAAGTTCTTCATATCCGATTACTCGATTAATCGATAGAATTTTCGGTAGAATACTCGATTACTAAAATATTCGATAGCTACAGCCCTATTTTTCACATTCGGTCTCCAGGTGTACACACCGTTTCTCCAGTGATTCGATGCGAGTTTCATGAACTTTTGCTGCCTCAGTCGTTGCCACTCTGGAAGTAATGTTAGCGATGGATACATTCAGCTCTGTTAAAGTATATCCGCTCAGTTTCGCTATTGCTTCCATTATGTCTGTGTTTGTCATCACCGTTGCATCAGCGCTAGTTTGATTAGCACTAGCCGGCGGCTCTTCATTAACATTATCGGTGCCTCCCGTTTCTTCAGTATTCGATTTTTCAGTTTTCTTATGCTTTGACGGCATTGCTCAGAATGTTAAGTTAACAACTTGTGATATTTAAACGGCTACAAGGTGATTGGAGAGAAAATATTACACTCGTGGAGAGCTATAAAAAACACGTTCACTCCATTCAGTACCGGAAGCGCCCCTCACTCATGATTTTACTTGAGAGAGTACCATGTGTTCTCTCTTCAACTAATAATCTTTAACGATGTTGGAGGGGCTTTCCTGGTGTTATTTGTTCAAAGCTGTGAGGAGTTAGTTAGTTAGTTAGTTAGACTTTCTTCGGGATTGGTCCCGATCTAAATAGTGTTAAAGTAACACTGAAGCAGAGTTAAAGTTAATGAGATAATTAAGCGATTAATTAAGTGATGATTGAGCATTAGTGATGAACAACTGCGGTTAACAATTAATTTTATTATTTTACATGATTCTTGGTGTACAAAAACCGAATATTATTTGTTTCTTTAAATATAGTGAATAATACATCCACAGAGAGACATTTAATAACTCATTTTATAAATGCTGCTATATTTTATTTGTGTGTTTATTTTCAAAAATAGATCCTTATTTATTTTTGGAAAGTGTCTAATGACAGAGGAGCTTTAAAAACCTTTTTCTTTCATTCCAACAGCAGTGAGTCAGTGAAGGACGATGGCATCTGTTGAGCAGCATTGTGACACACCAGATGAGCCGGAAGCAAAAAAACGGAAATACGAGCAAGGTAATTGTAACGGGGTGAACAAGACGTGAGACGCACAGATCCATGTGCAAAGCTTTTATTCAGAGACGTGGTCATAAACACAGACAGGGTCGAACAACAGCAATCAAGTACGGCATGGGCAAGACACAGAGTAATCCTAGGGCAAGCGTGGGTCTTTGATCGGCGAATGATATTCAGAGGGCTTGAGAAGAGGAGTAGTCCGTTAACATGAGCAATAATCCAAACGAAGTATAAACAGAGACAAGGGTTAATACAAGATACACAGGAAACGAGGCTATAAACAAAATAAACTAAACTTAGACTTATAAAACACAGAAGGGCTCCGTAATGTAGCTATCACTGGGAGAGTGATAAACGCTAGACAATACTGGAACTAAGCAAACACAGAATGGCTCAGTAAAGCCGCTATCACTAGGAGAGTGCTAAACGCAGAACAATACTCAGCGATCTGTGAAAGGAAGTCCATGGCTTATGAAGAGTGTCTAAAGGGATTCAGCTGTGTATGTGCAATCAGTGCAATGGATGATGGGAAATGCAGTCCAATGTGATGTGTGGTGTAAGAGTCAATATGATGGAGAGGGCGACCTCTTGTGGCAGTTGGACAAAAGACCACGAACCGGATTCGTGACAGTAATGAAGAACAGAATACCAGCAATGTTAAAATTCTGTAATGTACTTAAAGTGGTCTATTGTCACTCACTAATTTTGTGCTTAAAGGGTTACTCCACCTCAAAATGAAAATTGTGTCATTAATCACTTACCCCCATGTTGTTCCAAACCAGTAAAAGCTTAGTTCGTCTTCGGGAACACAATTTAAATGGGTCATCGGATGCCCATTTTCCACAAATTGATATGATTCATTAGGGTCTTAATGAAAAGTCTATAACATACTTTGGTTAAAATTTCTCAACGGTAGTGTAAAAAACATCTTCTTTACCCTGTCAAAATCAGCTCTGTTTTCAGCAAGCCGTTATTTAGTCCATGTTGCTTTAAATGCTAATGAGCTCTGCTGACCCCGCCCCTCTCTTCCGTGGGGTGACCAGAGCCATAGAGAGAGAGTTGGGACAACTCCGTTGACTCCAATGGACCGTTTTTTTACAACAATGGTGGATCATGGAGCCGCTCAATAGTTCCCGGAAGTTAGCGCTCATACTATCAGCGCCATAGAGATGCAGATGAAGAGACCGCTGTGATGAACTTTTAAATGGTAAGACATTTATAGGACAAAATTGTATATTATCAGCACAGCTAATCAAATTACCTTGTGCATTAAAACAGATTATTATTAGATTATTCCTCATTTAATTAGTAGATTTACAGGATGTTATTCATTCTCTTCAGGCAGTTTCATTCGTTGTTGTGTAATTAAAGCTTTTAAATGTGATTTCTGTTTCTGGGAAGTTATTTAATAGATTTAGATTTATTGCAAAGGATGCTGATGGACCTGAGTGAGAATAAAAAGTTTAAAATAGATGAGTAATTTTCATTTCAGAATCATGCTAGGCTAAATTTCCAAAAATGTATTATATACCACTACTATATTATAGACGTAATCACAATAAACCTGTACTGTATTACTGTATTTTATACTTAAATGTCTTAGCCTCTGTAGAAGCACTGTGTTGAAGGAGCAGATGCCACAGGACTGAAATGTGATGGAGAATCACTTAACCATTTCTCCTGTGTTTTTCTCCTCTATCTTTCTCAGAACAACCACCTGAAGACTCCCTGTAATGAGAAATCACCCTCACAATGAGTCTCTTCACTGGGTTTGGCGAGTCTTTCCCTGTTCTTTGTGAAAAAGAGCCAGTTCCCAAGTATGATTACATCACATTTTGTTGGTGTAATCTATAGATTGCTCCTGCTGACTACATCCAGCCTCTCATGAAGACTTCAGATGACCAGCAGCTGTGAAGAGATGACGCCAGCCCTTGAGAGGACTTCAGATGAAGCTGACTCTAAATAAACATACAAAACTGATCAATTTTCCTTGCATTGTAATCAACATGATCAAATCACGTAACCATTGCTTTAATTTATTCATTGTTTCTGAACTCATGACATTACTTAACTGCATGATTTGTATAGCCTAATTTTAGAACATTTCTGCCATATGAGCATTACTTTGACACAGTTACACCTGTTAACAGAACTCTTATTGTAATGTAGAAACATTAATTTTCTATAAAACTGCTTTGAAACAATGTTTGTAATAAAAAGTGCTATACAAATAAATGTGAATTGAACAAAACTTGATGCATCATTTTTTCTCTTCTCCATGTCACTATTGGGAAACCATACATTCATACTCCTTTCTGTGAGTGACTGGAGCATCCCATGCAGCACAGCAAACTATAGTGGAGACTGTTCAAGGACAGCTTGCTTTATAGCATGTAAATAAGTGCATAACAACAGTCAACATAAATAAAATTTATGATTAAATGGGTAAAAGTGTTTTAAGTTATTTTAAATGAGAATATACTACAAATATATTGTTATATATTAATAATTGAGGGGTGCACAAGAATCAAAAACATTAAACAAGATTAATTTCCACTTAACCTTAAAATATCTTCACTTATTTGGAATGAATTTTCAAAGACAACAAATTTAATATTTACCATGAGATTAATAAAACGACAATGAACATTAAGATGTGATTGCACTTGACTAACATGCAAGTTGTTAGAAAACACACACACACACACACACACACAATTATATTTATACAGAGAGGCTAATGTTACTTGGTAAAAGAACACGCTGTGGTTTATATAACAAATGTGGACTTTTACCATGGTAACATCAGCCTAAAATATGTTAACATGGTAGGTAAGGATAGCTGACCACATTAATCCTCAAATATTAGTGGATTTTATCTTTTAAAAACAACAGTGATACAACTACATGTGTATACTACGCATACATTTATATATTATTTATATAAATAATGTAAATAAATTACTTTATAGTCTACTAATAACCAAAAATCGCAGTTCTGTCTCACTATAGTCACTAACTCAATGTATTCCAGTTGCCCGCTATGAACTTCCTGGAACTATTTGAGGTCTACGTGAATCACGTGACGATCAAGTGTTCCCAAACTTCCGTTGTCTCAACTCTGTC
This sequence comes from Onychostoma macrolepis, assembly GCF_012432095.1. NCBI lineage: Eukaryota > Metazoa > Chordata > Actinopteri > Cypriniformes > Cyprinidae > Onychostoma > Onychostoma macrolepis. The sequence goes on along the minus strand of NC_081158.1, from coordinate 6,265,969 downwards.
TCTCTATGGCTCTGGGGGTGACGAGCAGTTTACTTTAGCCGTGAAACTGGCTAACTAGCACATTGTTAGGAAAGGCGATTTGCAAAGATTCATAAAAACCCTTATACTCACTTCTTCTGTAGATGAAGCTGGATCACGAATGATTCGGGCGAACATAGATCCATTTATGTAGATCGGGATCGGTGCATTCACTTCAAAACTAAAGTAACGTTAATCCTCTGCGTCTTCAGCAGCTCAGATGTCGGGAGTAAATGACGACTGCTATGTTCATTATTACGTCCAACAACTAAACACTTCAATCGCTGAATCGGAGACTTCCCCTGCACCGGAGGCAGACAGCTCTCAGCTCACTCAGGGCGGGTCTAAGGAAAGACGTTCTTGTCAATCAACTATCGTGGGAGCGGCCTGTACAGAACTACATCATTCTGACAGGAATCTCAGAACAGCCTGATTTGATTAATGGGATTTTAAAATAGGGATTTAAAAATGCTGGGTGTATTTTTATCATTATAGGATGTGTTGTACACACACTTACAACACACATTTATGTTCAAACAACTTGAAAAGTGAATGGATGAAAACCAGGAGGCTTGTGACTGTCCCATTGACTGCCAAGTAAATAACACTGTCAAGGCACAGAAAGGTATGAAAAACATCGTCAAAACAGTCCATCTGCCATCAGTGGTTCAACCGTAACGCTACAAAGCTACGAGAATAGTTTTTGTACGCAAAGCGCAGCTGACACAGAACAGCGTACGCAGTTTGCGTCCAGTGGATATTCTCCAAAATGGCGCTACGCTGACGCAGAGGAGATGAATTGTTGAATAAAGTCTTTTTGTTTCTTTTCATACAAAAAGTATTCTCGTAGCTTTGTAACATTACGGTTGAACCACTGATGGCAGATGGACTATTCTGATGACAGTGTTATTTACTATGCAGTCAATGGGACAGTCACAAGCCTCCCGGATTTCATCCAAAATATCTTAAATTGTGTTCCGAAGACGAACGAAGCTTTTACGGGTTTGGAACGATATGGGGGTAAGTGATTAATGACAAAATTTTCATTTTGGGGTGGAGTAATCCTATAATATACTAAAAAATATTCTGTAGTACTTCTTAAGATAATCTGAAGATCATCTAAGTGTACTCAACTGTTAAATAATTCATTTTAAATGTATTGTAATAATGATGTTAACATTCCCTTTATATGATACTTAGTGTACTTGATTGTACTATTTAAAGACCATAAATATGTAGCTATTACTATGTCATTAATGGCACTTTTTTCACATTAAAAATATAGCTCAAGTACTTTATGCTAAAAGTATACTTGCTGTTAAATTGTGAATTTGCGTTCATATCTAAACACATTTAAATGAATAATCCAGTCATGTGCTATTACAGAGGATTGAGATGTGAGTTCAGCAAATAAGAGTTTATTTGAGGAAGCAGAGATCAGATGCATGCAGCTGACAGCGAACAGTCCAGGCCTGTGTTTCCCAAAAGCATCGTAAGCCTAAATACATAGTAGACCCATTGCCACCAATGCATCTATGATCAACTTAAGCTTATGATGCTTTTGGGAAACGCAGCCCAGAGCAGGATCGAGGAACAAGGCCAAAAAGAGCTAGAGCACTTCCAGGACAAGACACCACAAAAACACACACGATCTGACAACACAGAGTAAGAAGCAAGGCCATTAAATAGCAGAGCTGATGAGCCACAGCTGCCACTGATCAGCTCATCAGCAGAGGAACACACACACTCACTCACACACAGAGAGAGAGAGAGACAGCGAACCGTAGCAATTAGTGCTATTATATTAGCCTAAGCACAGTAGCCTTACAGGGTTTAACTAGTATTGCATTTCTACTGTATTTTTCATGAAAATCCAAATAGAACTTAGTGATAGTATGTATATATATATATATATATATATATATATATGGTAACACTTTACAATAAGGTTCATTAGTTAACCATTAGTTAATGTATTAACTGACATGAACTAACCATGAGCAATACATTTGTTACTGTATTTACTAATCTTCACTAACGTTAGTTAATAAAAATACAGATGTTCATTGTTAGTTCATGTTAGTTCACAGTGCATTACCTAATGTTAGCAAGATTTTAATAATGTATTAGTAAATGTTGAAATTAACATGAACAAAGATTAATAAACACTGTATAAGTGCAGTTCATTATTAGTTCATGTTTACTAATGAACCTATGTATATATATATATGGTAACACTTACAATAAGGTTCATTAGTTAACCATTAGTTAATGTATTAACTGACATGAACTAACCATGAGCAATACATTTGTTACTGTATTTACTAATCTTCACTAACGTTAGTTAATAAAAATACAGATGTTCATTGTTAGTTCATGTTAGTTCACAGTGCATTACCTAATGTTAGCAAGATTTTAATAATGTATTAGTAAATGTTGAAATTAACATGAACAAAGATTAATAAACACTGTATAAGTGCAGTTCATTATTAGTTCATGTTTACTAATGAACCTATGTATATATATATATATATGTATATGTGTATATATATGTGTGTATATATATATATATGTGTATATATATGTGTATATATATATATGTATATATATATATATGTATATGTGTATATATATGTGTATATATATATATATATATATATATATATACACTAAATCCACTAAAATGGTATGTAAAGGTATTGCAGCACGCTTTTAAGCAATGCAATTATAAAACACTTTATCTGACTACACTTAAAATCAGTTTAAGTGATAATGCTAATTAGCTTATTTATATTAAGTGTACTTAAGTAGCACAGTTGGGAAAATGTACTTATAACTATTAAATTATCGATATATTTTAAATAAAATCAATTTAATTTAAACTTAGGATAACTATATAAAAGTGTACTAACGTTGAACTAATTTTTCAATCATTCAAAAGCACACTTTTAAGAAATACACTAATAAAAGTCCTCTATATTTTTACAGTAGTATACTTTATTTCAATGCACTAAAATCCATTTAAATCTCAGTGATATTTTAGTATACTTTATTTCAATGCACTAAAATCCATTTAAATCTCAGTGATATTTTAGTATACTTTATTTCAATGCACTAAAATCCATTTAAATCTCAGTGATATTTTAGTATACTTTATTTCAATGCACTAAAATCCATTTAAATCTCAGTGATATTTTAGTATACTTTATTTCAATGCACTAAAATCCATTTAAATCTCAGTGATATTTTAGTATACTTTATTTCAATGCACTAAAATCCATTTAAATCTCAGTGATATTTTAGTATACTTT